>NC_077229.1:190101595-190424095 GCF_027887165.1 Monodelphis domestica
TTTCAGTATTTTCAGGATGATGTTAAATTTTGCTTTTAGAACCAGTTTCAAGGTGCTATAGTGACTCAGGTAAAATAGCTTTAAAAATATACCTACATAAATCTAGGTGTAATTATGTTAATGTATCATATTTTAGAATAAGTATTTATGTATTTGTGACATGTTAATATTAATTATTTTTCCTAAGTTGGTAGAGAGTTTTAAGTAGGAAGTAGAATAAATGTGTGATGAATTTAAAGACCATAAGTGGACAAACTGAATAATTTAGTTACTAACTATGGGTTCTTGAAGTTTTTGAGAGGTGGGATTTCTCTGAAGCTGATGTTTCCTTACCTTTGCCTATGTTGGTTGCCAAGTGCTCTGTGATATAAATTAGGGAGAGTAATGATTGTTATAATTTCTCTTTGTAGCCAGACTTAACTATTATAATCAGCCTAGGTTCTCTTCACATTTTAGTTGGATTTTAAAATGTAAACTGTATATTCTTTCTTTTTATGTATGTGCCCAGGTGATCCTTAGAAAGAAAATTAAGTTTGTCTAAATTAATATTCATGTATTTTGATGGGTAGATTATAATGTGTCATCTGGCATAAATCCTGTTTTGAAACCTCTGATGGATCTAAGCAATCTAATTCAAATCCAAAACCACTTAAAAACTCCTTTATAGTCCCTTAAGAATTTATGTTCAAGAGAACACTCCATGAAAGCTCCACTGTACCTGTTCAAACAGATTGTTTTGTTTTATTAGGTCGAGGTGGGGTTGTAATTTTGATAACAGCTAATAACGTTTGGAATTTTGCTTATAATTAGCAGACCACACAAAGATATGTTTGTTGTATTTTGCACAATCAATCCACTTATAACAGTGACTCCCTTGTCTAGACCGAACTAAAGCAAAATCCAAATATTATCTTAGTTAACTCAACACAATTACTTTACATAATTATTTTATATAAATTAAACAGATTAATATAATGATAAGATAAATTCACATGTATATGTTAATGAAATGTGGATGTAAATGTGTATGTTGGACATGAAATGAACCATTCTAAATATTTTTAAAATAGTCTCCTAGAATGTATTTAATTTTTGGTTATTCATAGAAAAGCATTTTAGGTTTATTGTTTCTTAAATAAAGCACAACAGATAATTTTCTTAGGTTAAATTACTGTAGAATTTGTAGAAACTATATCTTACAGACACAAGGTGTCTTGTGTATATGTTGTGTATAAATAAAATTGTAAAAAATGAATCAAATCATACTCCAAATATATCAAGAAATCATTTATGATATAATCTTTTTATTTTCTATTTATTCTTCTTGTAAGCTTGGGCTTTGTTTATCTAGCTTTCTAGAGAAACTGTATAGAGAAACATTTCTCTATACAGAGTAGTTTTTTTAAAAAAGCAAAAAAGTTTTGCTTAGCTTGTTTAATAACAGCAGGGCTTTTTCTTTTTTTTTCTTTTATCCTTTTTTAATCAATTGAGTTAATTTGTTACCCTTTCCAAAGGAAAATAATATTTAAAATAATATATTGGAAATATTTCTAGTTTCTTTTATTAGCATTTTTATATTTTACCTAATATATAAAATCAATTCCTCTTCCAATCAATTGTATTCCTTAAATATATTTGCAAATCATTTCTTATTTATGACAATAATATTAATGTATATACTTTTGGACAGTTGAGTAAAATGAAATTCACTGCCAAGTAGCTTTAAATTCATAAATATGTTTTGCTGTTTTTGTCTTCATTGTTTGAAGTGAATCCTAGGTCTATTATTAGCCGACCCCTATGCTATTTTCTAGATGACTATATAAAACCCAGGGACTTCTCTGTCACTTGTATCTTAAGTTCATCATTAGAATTACTTATTCAAAGTATTTTCTAAGGCAGTTTTGACATTTTAAGCATTCTTTTGAATTTATTCATTTTTATAGGACTGATGGTTAAAAGAATATGTTTTATAAAGATTAAAAGAGATGTGGCAGTTATGCACTCAGTGCTAAGAGTTAAATGTGGAGAAAGAGTGGAGGAATTTAGTTTCTTTTCACTTTACTTGTAGTGCCATGGAAAAACTTTTCCAGAAATTTTTCTCTCTCTCTCATTTATAGATGTCAGTTTTTAATACTAAACAGCGTCCTAATTATATAAAAGTGTTAAACTAAGAAACCTTGTGGAAGATTTAAGACCTTCTTTTTTATGTAGATTTACATCATTAGGAGTATAAATGCTAAATCTAAATCTTTACTAGGCAGTTAACAGTTAAATAGCATAATACAGACCTTTTTTTTCTTTCTCTGGATTACATGCTGAGGCCTTTTTCATTCTCTGGCATTTATATAAAGACAGGTTAGAGGCAGCATGGCCAATGTTAAAGGGATTATTTAGGAAATACTGTAGTGTTCCCATGCTTTTTTTTTCTCTCTAGGAAAGAAGCATAAGGATAGTGTGTTTGGCACAGATTCATTGACAATTGGATTGAAATGATTTTAGTCTTTAGTTATTTAATATATATGAATAAAATAATTCTTCATTGTAAACTAAATCTCACTTTACTCATTAAACATCATAAAAATATATTGATGAAATAAGCCTCAGCTAAATGAAATATTGAGATAAGTTCGGTATCAATGAATGTAACATGCATTAAATTGTTTATTCCCTCACACATTGAAAACTTGAAAAAACCACAGTAATTTTCTGTTAAGCCATACACCCAGACTTTACTTTTAAAACTCCTAATAATCCTTTCTAACTTAAATTCGGCAGTTTAAAGCACATAACAATTATGGTGACAACATCTGTGGACAAGAATTATTAATCCCCAGCTACATTAGATTCAATGATTTCTTTTAAATAACCCATGTTCAAGGATTTTTCTAATTTACTTGTGGTTTTAGACTTTTTTTTTTTACCTCAAGTAAAGCAATGGTTGTGCCAAACAGACTTTGGTATTTTGTGGAGAAGCAAATGATTCCTTAATGCTTCTCTTTATAATCTACCCTGAAGGTAGAGGGACAAGATTTGTTAGAAGAATGAGACATGAGAGTGTTTAGGCTGCACTGATACTGCTGTATCTCTGTTATACAAATAGATGGCAGCAGAGTGTTACAGACAATAAAGCAACTAGGTCTAATGAAAGATGAGTGACAGAGAGTGCGCTGACTTCTATCAACTGTAGCTTTGTGTACCTTGTAGTTAAACATAAAATAAGAGAGCCACTATTGATAATGAAAGACCAAGGGAAGATGAAGAAGGGAATGGGATGCTATAAAATTCAGAATTTCTGCAAAAGTCCCAGATGGGAAAACTTAAATCTTTTAAGGTATGTCATCTGCTCATGCAACATGATTGAAGTCAGCTAAGATAATATGCATGTCAAAATAGAGAGACAAAGAGGGGGTCAGGGTGGTAGGGAAAGAGAGAGGAAAAAGAGAAAGTATTCACAAGTTGCAACTGAAAGTAATGAACTGCTGCCTAGGGGTACTGTAGAACTTGGCCAGCACGTCTACTTTTTAGTTAAGCAAGTTATAGGGAGGAAATGTCAGTCCACGAATCAGGCAAACATTCCATGGGAACATTCGCTCAAATGTCAGCATTTTAGAAAATGGGACTGCAGCCTATTATATTCCAGTCCTCAAGCATGATTTTCTATTAAATACTAGCACAAGTAAATTTTTTCATGTTGAGTCTGTAATTAACAAATGGTATTTTGCATTTTAATTAACATTCCTAAATACTGACACAATGGCTATAAAAGATGATAGTCAACACAGCGATGTTTATGCTCTGTAGAAGTCGGTCAGTGAGGACTTTCCTCAGAATTGTCCCAAATCATCAAGTTAGATAGTATTCGAAGTACTTATAATCAAGGTATTGAAATCCCTCAGATAGGAAGATGTGATGGGTAGTTAAAATTTTACTAAAACCAGGCATATGCAAACGAATCTCTAAAGTACAGTTTGTATATGTAAGCAGCAACTAGGACAAATCAATGCCCTTCCAAGGGTAGTAAGAACATGTATCACTCTGTGAATGATGCATTTCTCAAAAAACTTGTCACACCATTTATTTTCCTGGTCTACTTCATATGGTTAAGTTCCATTGATGAATTTCTGCATCACAAAATTCCCTCCAAAGGTGTATAGAACAACTTAGTTAAAGGCAATATCTGGCAAGTCTCTGTTGTGACAGCAACTTATTTCTCACATAATTATTTTCTTAGTAAATTTGATATCTTAACAACCTATTCCCTCACTGCTGGGTTCAAAAAATATACTTAGTATAATTTATATCTTGTTCTTAATAAAGGCTTACTTGATACTTCATTTTAGAGTATTTTTTGTAGTTTACTTTCTAGCCATTAAAAAAAGAGGGTATCAAGTTTTCAAGAGAAGGAAGGTAGTTTCTGGAATCATTTGCTCTACTGTTGTTTTTATGTTTTTATAGAATAAAAAAAGAAAGACTTCAAGTAAATACTCATGACTGGTAAAAGTTGGTTATTAATGGCCATTTTATAAAATTATCTATAGAAGTCGGAGGATGCTTATTTACAGTGTTTGGTTTGAGTACTTTAGAAAACAGTTAATTGCGTTTCCTTGAACTGTTATTCATAGTGCCATGTTATTCCATTTTTGTTAACACACAAAGGGTTGTATGTGTCCGGTGAATTGAAGAAAATTTAATTTCTAGGTATGTAATTATTTTGACAATAGGATCTTTCAAAGTAAATTTCAGATGTCAAATTAATTTTTTCAAGGAAAAATATTACCATCCAATTTGAACTATGTTTCAAAAGCCCAAATTTTAAAAATGAAATCTAAATTGCTACAGTATTTCTAATCAACTTGGACTTGAATTGCTATAAAGTTAATCAAAGATCTGTATTGAATATATTTCATTTATCAAAATTATTTAACTAACATATGTTGTTAGACTGGAAATGAATTGCTTTTCTTCTTTAAAAATTTATTGGCTTTCTACAGAATTTTCCTTTTAAACATTTTTTAAAAAAAATTGTTTTGGTGGAAATTTTACTCAATTGTCTGTTTACCTTCTTAAAGATCAATGAATGGTGTTTTACAGAGTATATCATTCTAGTTTTTTGACCATAATTTTCTATGAAATTTATGTCAGGGTCATAACACGGCATTCTCTAACTACTAGGTTTTCAAATGACTGTCCCATAATCAAGTTCTAAAAAGCCCAGTAGAAATAAATGATTTAAAGTAAGTTCTAGAGTTTACATACAGTGGGATAAAACTAGTTACCAGTTCATTGAATGTTTTCATATTGGTATCAACAAGTTTCACTAACTGGATAGAATTTTCTTTCATATGTCATTGAATAATTATTCAGCCCATGTTGTTTAAAAATGGCTAGTTCTTCCTATCCATAGCAGTAGTAATTTTTTTTTTAAATTTCGTATAACTAAGAGAAAATTCACAGTTTACCACTGACATTTTAAATAGTGGCTTTAGGAAAAAAAATATATATGTGCTTTGATAAAATCTAACTCCTAATTTTTAATGGGGAATAGTGATAGTTCTCTAACCATGTCCCAATTGCCTTCTTTAATTCATGTATCTAAGAATGAAATGAAGTGAAGACTTTAAAGAACTAGATTAATATTTCTAAAATCATACACATTTGAAAATTTTTTTCTGGAATCACTTTTCAATTGTTGATTTAAAGTGTAATTGTTTTGAACATTTTATTTTACTCATTTATATTAGTTTTATGCAATTTCTTAGCAAAGACAAATCCATAAAATATTAATATCACATTATTATTTTAGAATCATATTAAACATTTATATTTCCCAGCCATCATCACATTCATTATGGCTCCTTAGTGTCTTTAATGCATTTGAAGGCAAAACTTAAAAATATGTGTGTGCTTGTATAATATGAAATGTTGGATAATACATATTATATTTATAATGTTCCTATTAATTTGTGAAATTATGATAATCATTGAAAAATATCCATCATTCATTTCCATTTACAGACATTATATCTTTGGTTCCCTACATAGTTTTTCCAATAAGTTCCTTCAAATCAAAATATAGCCAGATATTTGTTCTTTTAAAAATTAATCCTTTTGTAATAACTTCAGAAATCTATATATTTTTTGGAATTTTGCTCTTTCACAGGTCACACCAGTGGTAAAGATAGTGTTACCTTTGCAAAATAAATCCAATGTCTTTTGTAAGTGGCTATCTTTCATGTATTTTGGAATATGCAAATTGCCTTTCAATAAGATATTTTTATATGAACTTCCCCTTCTCCCATAATCCTATGATGTGGTGGCTCAAAGAGTGAAGGTGACCATCTCCTATGATATCATATCTGACTGATACAACTCATTGGTACAACAAGGGAATAAAAGATAAACCATAATAAAGTAGCAAAGATAAATTTCAGGAAGCCAAAAATGTGAATTGCTTTGTGAATTTAAAAAATATTTTCTTCGTCTTTTTTTCTCTTGATCTCTTATAATTTTAACAATCTGGAATAGTATTATTCCTTCTTGGAGTTTTTTCTGTTTTTACTTAGTTATACTAAAAACAAAAAGATGTATTTTAATTGCTCACATATACAGTCAAGTTATCCAGTAAGTTGGACAGTAATTTTAATTGCTAAACAATAAAAATAACTTCTTAAAATGTTCCAGTTATCAGAAATATTTGAAAAGAGCTATTATGGTAAAAACTTCTTAATCAAATCTGGCGTTTGAACAGTGTCAGTAGTATATTAAAAACATCTTTATAGCCTCGGGTGAAAAAAGACCCTAAGAACTGATATGAATATAGGTAAAAGAGTTTACAGTTAGCCAATCTTAGAAAGTGATAAATATTAATTAAAAAATTAGTTTCTGTTTTTAATTAAATAAACTCTATCAATAGAAATCATATTCGAAATGTTCAAGAAGAAATATCAGATAAGAAAAAGCTTATCTTTTGCTTTTAATAAACTTTTATTTTCTCTGATAGAATCTTAATGAAAGACATAATGGGAACATGACATTTTCTGTAGGGTTTCATGTATATGCATGGTTTTTGTTAGTTGTTTAGTATTACTTTGGTGACCTAATGACATTTGTGTTATCATTTCTTTTTTTGTGCATATTTTCTTGATTCCCTTTACATTTTATTTTTAATGTTTTATCTGTGTATTTCAGACTGAGGACATTTGACATATGCTATCAGATTAGATCCTGATATTAGGTGAAATATTCATTCTTTCAAATTGTCCCATTTTTCTTTTAGCCAACCTTTTGCAAACAGTTGCTTATGAATGTGTTCTGTGCCATTGTTTTAATTCATCTAGATTTATTTCTTTGTGAAGCACCACATTCATTTTGTGAAGCAAAGCCAAAAACTATGATTAAGCATTTAGAAAGAACATATAGGTTATTGCTAATTGAAATTTCCAAAGTATTTTAATCTATAAAGTTGGCATTAATTAATTAGAAACTGATTATGTCACATTTTCAAAGAAAAGTAAGATTACTGAGAATCATATTCATTTGTTTAATCTAATTTAAATTGTAGAACTAAAATTGTGGATTTTGTAGCTTAAGACTCATTGACTGGCATTTGTGGTCAAAATGGTAAGCTGTCATAAATATTAACACAAATGATTCTTTTTGCTGAAAAAAATCAAAATAGTTCAAATATGATACTTCTCAAAGTATGTAGAATAATATAAAAGAATTTAAAAGTCTGGGCAAATTAATCTCCCTGTCCCTAGCTTCAGTTTCCTGATCATTAAAATTGAGATAATCAGAGAGTTTGAATTTGTTGTTCTCTAAGCTCATTTCCCTTGGTTCTCATGTTGCCCCATACAAATGATCTCTACTATATTTTGTAAGAATATGTTTTAAAGTAATAATAAATTTGAAGGTGATACAGTTTAATTCAGGTATTGGATATATATATATATATGTATGTATGTATATGTGTATGCCTTAAAAACCTACCTTTTATACAAAAACTTATTGATCTATTCTAATAAGTAGTAGTTTCTTCAAGTAATACGTCATATTTCTAGGCTTTGACTCTCCTCATGGCTTTGCAAAATTTAATGCCATATTATGACAAATCAAGGATCCAAAGGGTTAACTAGTCTACATTATTCTTTCTGATGACTAGTGGAGATGAAAATTCTGTGTCATTTTTTCTAATAGACAAAAGGAGATGTAATGTTTATGATCAGGGTGTATTAGCCAATATTAAATTATGTGTGCATGTTCATTGCAAAATGGCAATATCTGCATCAAATGAATTATTTTAGAAATAGACCATATTTCTTTTCCATATACATAGATGGATGATATAATAGGGCAAAATAATAATAGCAGGTCAGAAACTGATAAAGATAAATTATTTAAAAAGAATAATTACTACGTGTATTTTAATTGAATATTAATGGTTTTCCTTCCAAAATTTTGGGAACAAATAGTGTAAAACTTGTAGTAATCATTTTTAACTAATCAGAAAAATTGTTTTGTTTTCATGAATTACTTTTGATTTATTAGCTAATTAAATTGTGATTAAGGAGACTAATGTTTTATAAATCTTTCTTTTAGTATACCCTTTTTCCAGTTTCCATGGAATAGTCTTTTACATTTTTAAGGAATCAAATTTGCCTTAAATCATATCAAGAGAATGCATTCTAGGTATTAGCAATAAAGCACCAGAGCTTTTTATTAAACTGTAAATATTAATAACTTTTATAAAAATGCATAAATATACCTGGAACTCAAAATTCAATATTTAGATAAAAGTAGAACTTTAGAGATCCTAAAATTTATACTTTTGAGAAGCATTTTTCATTGAAAGCCTTTTTTTATCTTTATTTGCACAGCCTAAGTTAATCCCCCAGAAGTACTAACTTTTAATGGAGTAATTGATTCAACTTTCAGATGATTCTTTGTCTTTTTGGACTAGTTTTTATTTGAATTGCAGTACTGCTCTTGATGTTAAACTGCCTACTTAATATAAAATTCCATATACTAAAAATGCATGCTTATATTGTAAAACCTTTAAATAGGCTGATTTTTCTTAAAGAAGCACTTTTTCTTGGTTGCATATTATCTTGTTGATAAGTTTTACAGATGCCTTAAGTATTGAATTTTCAAAATGTTTATAATCAACTACTACAACATGACTTCAAAATTATTCCAAATTAACATTTTTAATATTTCAAAATAAAAATTCCATTATGATTTTCTAAGTAGTTATATTTTGCTATGCATTTTTATATGAAAGAGAATAATAAGCAGGTTTTTATAAAGTTTTATCCATCCTAAAGTCAGGAATTTATTCTTATAGTTTGATTATTTACTATATATTTTATTCTCAAACTCTGGTTATAAGTTTTTTAGTTTTAAAGTTAGCTAAATTCTGTATTTTAGTTAAAAGTCATTATTCTCTAGAGATTCTTTTCTTCTAGCTAACCCACTTATACATACTGCTGAGTAAGGACTCATATTTTATAGAGTTTTAGATCTTAAATGAACTATATATGTTACCTTATTTGAGTTAGTTTTTGTGACAAGTAAGTAAATGAAGATTTCAGAGACTTGTGACTTGCCCAAGGCCACATAGCTTGTTAGTGGTCAAGCTAGACCTTAACTGGCCTGACCAGGGCTCATTCTTTACACAGTCCCTCACTTGATTTTGTATGACATAGATAAAGTCCTTCAAAGCTTTTTTCGCATGGATGTTAAATTGAAAATTTGTCACATTATAATGATATATACATTAATAATACTGCAGAATGCCATAATAGAAAGCCATATTCAAGTAGTTAGTATTATATCTTTCTCTTTTAACTATTACCTTTTGATTTCAGTAGTTTTTCCCCCTTCCCTAGCATATTTATGCACTTTCCTTCTCATTCCTCTTTACTGAATGAATAGTAACTATGGGGAGTATGTGAAAATGTTATACTTTGGAACTGATTTAAAGGACTTTCACCAAAGCCATCTGTTCCCACCTCCTAATCTTCAAACTGCTTTCCAAAAACGACTATAATTTTATCCCAGGAGGGGTTAATAATAATACAATTAAAAATAAAATATACAGATACCAAAAACTCAGTGATCTGTAACAGCCTACTTAGGGCTCCTAGATGCTTTTACAGGCCTTATTTTAAAAATTCATTTCCTCAAGCTTATAGATTTTTCCTTCCTTCTCTTTTCAAATCATTCTATCTCTTCCTGCTTTATTTATAGCATTGATAGGATCAAAATGAGATCTGTTAAAGCATTTCATCTTGTCTTCTTACCTACATATCACTTTCTGTGAATTCATTAAACTAAATTTTTCCTTTAACTTTTTTTAAATATAGGTATTCATTATAAGGCTAGTATTCCCTTTATAAAGTAGTCTCCAGTTGAATATATAGGAACACTTACAACTGAAATATATGGTTATTGATGATTACTTTCTTGGAGTTTTGAAGAACTCCCTAGAAAAATGTGTATTTTGGCTTTTTGGGTTGTGTGTCATATGTAGAGTAATTGAGCTTAATAGTAAGATAACTGCTCTTTAGGGTTATTATCATTTTTTTTGGATTGGGAACTTCTCATTGGCAAAGGTTAATTTTTTTTTCATGTTCCCAAGCTAGCAAAATGTGTGTGTCTGTGTACACATCAATATTTGTGTATGTGTGTGTGTATATATATATATATATATGTACATATATACACCCCCACACATATGTAATCATTCATTCAATAAACATTTATCAAATGCCTACTGTGTATCAGATGTCATACTAAGTACTGTAGATACAAAGGGGAGATAATGTATACAGACAACCCATATGCAGGATAAATAGGAAATAATTAACAGAGAGAAGGCATTAGAATGGAAGGGTTAGAAAAGGTTTCCCAGAGAACATGAGATTCTTGCTAGGACTTAAAGGACATTGGGGAGCTCAGTAGTTGGAACAAAGGAAGGAGAGCATTCCAGGCATGCAGGAGAAAGAAAATACCCAGAACTGAGATGGAATAGCCTTTGTGGAACAGCCAGAAAATCAGTCATTGGACCAAAAAAATACATTTTGGGAAGCTATAAAAAGACCAAAAAGGTAGGAGAGAGCTAGATTAGAAAGATCTTTAAGTACCTAGCAGTATTTTGCGTGTGATGCTGGAAGCAACAGGGAACCTGAGGAGTTTACTATCTAGGGGGATAACATGGTAGGGCCTTTGCTGTAGGAAAAATCACTTAGTGACTGCAGAATGGATTAAAGTGGGAAGAAATTGACATGGTATACCCACTAGCAGGCTATTGCAGTAGTCCAGGTGTGAGTTGATGAGGGCCTGTATTACAGTAGCAGCCGTGTCGGAGCAGAGAAGAGGGCATATTCTTCTAGATATATTGCAAAGGCAAAATCCACAAGCTTTGGCAACAGGTGAGAGACCATGAGAAGTCTAGGATGACTCCTAGGTTATGAACTTGCTTTTCATTATTTTTATAATTACTTTGTTGCAATCTTTCAAAAACAAACACATTTCGAGAGTTAAATTTCTCTTTATTAAAAAATATGTGTTTATAAAGGAAAATTGCATTGAGGCCTAAAAAATCATGAAGATTATTTAGTAAAATCCATAAAAATATGAAATTAGTGTCATATTCCATATTAGTGTAAAAAAAAACCTGAATGGCTGAATATCAAATATTTCCGAAATGCAACTGGGTAGTGAAGCCATTAAACAAGTATGTTAGAATATATATTTGGGACATGTTTTATATAGATGTATAGTGAACTGGAATAAAAATTTCAAAGGAGTTCAGACCAGATTTTATTTGGAAATTTGCACAGTGCTTTCTTTGATACGAAAATGCTTCCTCAAAAATCCATTTTCTCAATATCAATATCCTCTCTATTATCCTACATGATGATAAAAGAGCAAATATCACAATCTTGTGAGAATTAAAATAAACGGTACTCAAAAGATAAGAGAAAGACATGGGATGAGTTTAAGTGAGCTTTATTATATACCAAGATGACTTGAAGATAAGAGGTGGTTTTAAAAGAATATTTGAGAATATATTTAATTGGAGAAGAGTGTGAGATTGTTACAGACCAATAATGAGGGACAATAGACTGAATTACCTCTGACTTCCAAATATATGAAGAAATAAAATAGAAAAGAACTTATTTAGCATATAGGGTGTATTTTTACCTATAGAAAGACATAGATTTGAATCTATAGGATGAGAAGACTTGGATGAGTTCTAGTCACATCAGCAAAGGGAATGACCACATTGATAATACCTCAGACTTAGTGAAGTATGAAGGGGAAATTAACTGCTAAACTTCACAGTACTTTTGGTTGATAATTCATTAACATGATCGTTAACATGAATGTAGTTTTATCTTTTCACAAAAATGACAAATCCAGTTTGTAGTTAATTTAGCAATACTCTTCTGTTTATTTAAATTTACAAGGTTTTAGTTTGTAGATGAATGTTAATTCCTATTTAGTACTGTTAGCAGTACCAATTAATATATATTTCATAGTTACATATGACACTAGTTTTTCCAAGTTATTTGCTGCTGTTAAACATGCTTTCTATCACATGCAAAGTTTCACTGTTAATGTTAAATTTTGATTGCTCATTTATGAAACACACATATATAATATATGAATGTATATTCTTGGTTGTATGGGGAAAATATCTAAACTGGTCAATGAGTATTGTTGAAAACTCCATTATTCTTGAAACTTCATTCCTGGTTTTAATGAATGAAAAATAAGTGATAGGCCTAGTCATTTAATCATTCAATTATATAATCAAAAAGCATTTATTGAGCATTTTCTTGTGGCCAAGAGCTGTGCTAATGCTAAGGATTGAAAAAAAAATAGCCTTGCCCTCAAGTTTGTATTCAATTGGTGTGTGTACACAAGACAAATACAAAATAGCTGGATGTAGCTTTAGAGAAGAAGAGACACAAATCTGAGATTAGGGAAACTGCTTATGTTCTGTAGGTGGTACTTGAGTTGAGACCTAAAGGAATCCAGGAAACCTAAAGGTCAGATTTAGGAGGTAGACCATTATGCCAGTTCTGAGGGAGAGCCAATGGAAAGAGAGTTATGTATGAGGAATAGCATATAGATCAGTGTGTTCAGACCCTAGAGTTCATGAATGACAATATTATGTGAAGGAACCTAGAAAGACAAGAAAGGGTTCGGTTGTGAGTAACAATATCATAATCTCGATTGGATTCTTGAGGTTAGAAGGGTTTTTAAGATTTAGGAAAATCACTTTGGCAGCTGTGTGGAACATGAGTATCAGTGGGAGGTGACCTGAGTCCAATTTAGGAGTAGTATTAGTATTAGTAGTAGATTGCAGTAGTCCATGTTGAGAAATGATGAAGGTCTGAATAGGGTGGGAAAGAAGTCTATAAGATGTCATAGAGAAAGAAATGACAGGATTTGCAAATTAATTTTGCAGTTTGTAGGTTTTATGGGATGAGCGAAAGGAGCCGAGAATGACACTGAGGTCATGAACCCATTGAATTTGAAAGATGATAGTGGTCTTAGTAGTAATAGGGAAGTCCAGAAGAGGGATAGGTTTGGGAAGGAAAGGATTGAGTTTCATTTTGGAAATATTGTATTTGCGATGTCTGATAGGCATTTGGTGATATGGACCTGGAACTTAGGAAAGAAACTAGGACTAAATAGATTTGAAAATCATTTTCATAAAGGAGATAGTTGAACCGAAAGGAACTGATGATATCACCAAGTAAGAGAGTATAGAGATAAAAGATAAGTAAGCCAAGAACAAAACTGTGGGGATAGCTAGTTAATGGGCATGGCTTGAGTAAATATACTGCAAAAGAAACTGAAAATGAACAGTCAGATAGGAAAATGAAAATAGCAAAATCACAATAATACAGAGAGGAGAAAATATCCATGACCAAAAAGTAGTCAACAGTGTCAAATGTTGTAGAACAAAATCAAGCATGAGGACTGAGAAAAGGCCATCAGATTTAGCCATTTAGAAATCATTGATAAATTTGAAGAAATCATTTCATTTGAATGGTGATATTAGAATTCATGGTTTTAGAATAAAATAAAAAAAGAAATAGCAGACAGAGGCAGTGTTTTCTAGGAGTTTAGCTGAGAAAGGGAGGAGAAACATAGAACTTTAGCAAGTAGGTATATAGGATTAATTCATCAAATAGTTATTGAGTATTCATTATGTTCAGAAAACTATCCTAGACTACTTATGTATTAAGAGGAATACAAAGCTTAGATGACGCAGTCCCTCTTCATGAAACTTACAAGTAAGTAGAAAGGTGAGATACAAACAGATAATTAAAATGTAAAATTAGATGATATGCATAATCAAGAGTTGCAAAACAGAATATTTTGTAAGGTTGTTTTAAAAGACAAAATTAAGAAAGCATTTGGTCTGTGTGGTAAAGGATAGTTGAGAATTCAATAGACAAAGGAAAGGAGGGTGATAGCATTTAGCATAGAGAACAGTTAAATACAGGAAGTATGTTTAATGGGTAGAGGTTATTTTAATTTAGTTGTCACACAGAATGTACAGAAGAAAGTATTGGATTAGTGAAGACTCAGTGGGCTTTTGTTTCATCTTACCTGGAACCAGGCTTCTGTGTCACCATCTAGCTATTTCTATACCATGCTGCCTGATCTGCCTACCCTCGTTATTTCTCTCCTGAAACCTGGGCTCTGCCTTAGAAGCATGAGTTTTGATAGCAAACTGTCACCTTATGTCCACATAGAATCATAGAGGATATGCTTATCAAATTTTCAGATCATACAAAACTGGAGAGTTTTGACAGAGTGACATATAGAGTGGAAAACAGTGTCAGTATGCAAAAGTATCTTGAGAATCTAGAAGTTGAATCTAATATGGTGAAATTCAATTGAAACTCATGTAGATCTTGTAGTTGGTTAAAAGAAATCAACTTTACGAGCATAAGAGGAAGGGGGTATGGATAGATAGATAGCAATTCTGAAATAAGATATTAGATTTTAGTGGATTCACAGCCCAGTTTAAGCCAGCATTATGATATTATAATAAAAAAATTGAAACCCCCCAAAACCTCAAACAATCTTTGGTAACATTAAGAAAGGCATAGGTTCTAGGTATGTAGCCCCACTGTACTCTGCCTACCTCAGACCTTCCTTTAAATATTATGTTTTATTCTAGGCACTACAGTTAAGAATTAATATTGACAAATTGGAGAATAGCTACAAAAGGGCCACCAGGTTAAGGGCCTTGCATCCGTGACCAACAAGAATAGATAGAACATTACTCAGTTGACAAATGTTCAAAAGAAATGAATAGGCAATTATTAGATGAAGAAATTAAAACTCTCTTTAATCATATGAAAAAATCCTCTAAATAACTAGTAGTAGTAGTAGTAGTAGTAGTTGTTGTTGTAGTAGTAGTAGTCTCTCGGTAACTGAGGATGACGATTGTCTTTGTGCCTTTTTGTGCACAAAGACACTTGTGCATGAAGATTTAAGTGGAAAAGTCGATGCACAGAGACAGTCCCACTCTTTCGGCGTTGGAAGCCTGGGTCCAGTGGCAGGAAAAGTCGTTACACCTAGAGACTTCCTCAGCTGCATTGGATGGCCATGTTGTCCTTTGTGCTCCAACACGCCCTAAGCACTCCACAGTGCTTTGCTGCGTCTCCATCTCAGCCATTGAATCTTCTTGTTGGTTTCTTCCACCTGTAACACCGAAGCAGTTTTCACATGCTGGGTGAGCAAAGCCCTGGTTCACCAGGGGTCGACGACCCGATGGCTACCCTCACAAGGTTTAGCCGGCCTATTGAAGCCGTTGCCCGGGGTGTGGCCACTGCCACATGCTAGCAGCTACTGGGAGCCACAAGTGAGAGCTGGGGGTCAGGTGAGGGTCAGAGGCTGGAGAGCTGCCCTAGTAGGGCAGGACAAGCCCTCCATACCGGAGATACTACCCCTCCCTGAGCACCCCATACACCCCTCTAAATCACTATTAATTAAAAAAATGTAAATTAAGAGAACTCTGAGATCCCACCTAACACCCATCACATTGTCTTAATATGACAAAAAAGGAAAATGATAAATGTTATAGGAGGTGTGGGACACATACACTGTGAAGCTATAAAATGATCCAAGCATTCTGAGGAACAAATTGGAACCATGCTCAAAGGGCCATAAAACTGTGCATACCCTTTGACCCAACAATACCACTACTAGGTCTATATTAGAAAGGGAATAAAGATAGGGAGAAAGAACCTACCTGTACAAAATATTTATGGCAGCTCTCTTTGTGGTGACAAAGGACTGGAAGCTGAAGAGATGTTCTTCAATTAGGGAATGGCTAAACAAGCTGTAATATATGGTTATAATGGAATACTATTGTGCCATTAGAAAGGACAAACAAGATGATCACAGAAAAACCTACTAAGACTTATATGAAGTGATGCAAAGTGAAGTGAACAGAACCAGGACTGCTCTACACAATAACAGCAATAAAATAGTATGGTCAACTATGAATTACTTAAGTATCATCAGCAATGAAAGGATGAAGGATAATTCCAAAGGACTCATATTCAAAAATGTTATCCACACCATAAAAACTGATGGAGTCTGAATGCAGATTGAAGCACATACCATTCATCACTTTATTTTCTCCACAAATTTTTCTTTAGTGAAGGTGGTATGTGTCTTCTTTCACAAAATTATGAACATGGAAATATTGTATGATAGCACATGCACCATCAATATCACATTACCTGCCAACTTAGGGAGAATGAAAGGGTAGGAGGGAGAGAACATGGATTGCAAAATGTCAGAAAATGATTATTAAAGATTGTATCAACTTGTAATCTGGAAAAAATTTTTAAAGAATAGATACAAAAATGGAATATTTAAACAGCAGAAGAACACATCAGGGGGGCTATGATAATTGTTTTAAAGTATCATGGGAATGAGGGCTGAACCAGGAACAATAGATGGAAAATGCAAAGAAGCAAATTTGTGATTGATATCTGTAAAAATTTGCAAATTTTTAAAGATGTCCAAAAGTACAGTGGGCTGCCTCAATTGGCATTGGGTTTCCCCACATTGGGGATCTGCAGCCTGAGAATTAATGATCAAAGTCCTAAAGTTTTCATAGTTTTCTTGTATATCTCAATGAATATTTTCAAAGCAGTTTTCAGAAAAAATAAAAGTGGATAAACATTTTATGTACTTTAAAGCCACATAATCTGACATCTGTTAGTTTAAGGATTTTTCCTTTGTAGTTTTATCACCTGAGATAGATTTGTAGTATTTTTCTTGGTTCAGTCAAAATTCCATTTTATCTTAAATACTAGTTATCACTTATCTCTCTCAAATTTCCTTTTATTTACTTATCCACATTTCATGTCAGCCACAGTTTCATGTTCTTTTCATTCACACAATATTTTCTTGTAATTTTACTAAGTGCTCCCATTTTGTCATTTTTTTATTTCCATTTTTAGGTAGACTTAAAAGTTAAAGATATTGTAAAATTATCTGGTAACGGGTTTTTTTCTTGGAGAAGTTATTTAGGAATGATAAACTGTGCAGGATTGTAGTATTGAAATTTTACCCCATTAGGAAGGATCTGGCACTTGAGAAAGATCTCTGATTTGTAAAATAAACTCATAGGATATCATAAATGAAATTCATACTTTTTGAAGTGTCTACTTTTATGTCTCCCCAAGAGAATTTTAAATTGATTGAAGGTAAGGAATATCTCATTTTTGGTGTTTGTAACATAGGGTCTACATGATGCCTGACACCTAGCAGATGCTCAATAAATCCTTGTTGACTGAAATTGCTAAAGTAACTTCCAATTTATTTAGGAAAAAAATTACAGAAACTAGTTTCTTTTCCTATTTATCCTAGCTCAGAGATATAATCAAAGCCCTTTCTCCTATGTGTACCAGAACTGAGACTTGTGGTATAGCTCCTTTTGAAAAACCTGGTTTGTAATTCCCGATTTCTGTAGTATTCCATAGAATCTCTGATCACATCCATGTGCCTGTTCCTTTTACTGTTACACATTACAATCTCTTTATATCTTCTCCTTTTGTGTGGTACTCATCCATGTTCTATAGCTTCACATATCTCACACATACCATGGTATTTTTAGTAGTGAATCTATGCAATGTTTTGGAGAACTTCCTCTAGGTTGTTTTTGTTTCATGGTACTAGTATAGCACTTGGGTTGTCTTTCTGAAGTCCTTTCTTCTCCGTATTGATGTGTGCATTCCTTTTTCTTATCACATATTTATTAGATCTTTCTTCACTGATGATATATCATACTTTTTCTACACAGTATTCATATCTCCATTGTCCTTTTGTTTACTCACAATTTTCATTCTTCAGAGACTGTGATATTCTGAGTTGCAGCCAACTCCTGTAGCCTGGCTCTCCTACTTGGTAGCTTATGGAATAGGACTCCATGTCTCCTTTCAACTCTTATGCCATGATCTTTCTACTAGTTAGTTCTGAGTATAGATTATTATCTCTTTGCAGGCAGGTTCTGTCCATGTGTATTAATGAACTAAATCAATGGATTCATTGTCTATCTGATCCGTTCTTTCCTTTCTAACCTTCTCAGGCATTACTCCCCTCCATGTATACTGTGATCCACTGATACTGACTTTCTTCATCTTCCTCAATTTTTTGCCTTTTGGAATACATATCATATTCTAAGATCTTCTCTTTTTCATGGTAACTTGTCAAGTCTGATGTCCTGATTATGTTTTTTTTTAGGACTTAAACTCTTTTTGGATGCTTGTATTTTTTCTTTGTCTTTAAACTCTAGATCTTAACTTTGAAGTTCCTGGGAGTTTTCCTTTATGAGTTCAGGAGGTGATCAGAAAATTCTTTCTAGTGTTACCTTTTCCTCAGATTCTAAATGTTGTGAGCAGTTTTCATTTGTTTTCTTGAAATATTATTTCTGACTTTTTTTTGGCCATAATTTTCAGAGTGCTGAATAATTCTTACATTCTTTCTCTGATTTATTTTCCTAGTCATATATTTTTGATATTGCAAGACATTTTCTTTTTTTTTTTTTTGGTCTTGTTATTTTGTTTTAATTTGTGTGTGCGTGTGTGCGTGCGTGCGTGTGTGTGTGTGTGTGTGTGTGTGTGTGTTATGGAGTCATTTTCCATTTAATCTGCTTTAATTTTTAGGGAATTAAACACCATCAATTCCAAAGTATTGATTCTCCTAATATTTCCATTTTTCTCTCACTATTCCATTTTGTATCTCTATATTCAAATCTTCCATGTATCTCATGTAAGCCAGAAAGAAAATTCTTTTCTGTTAGGCTCTATTAGAATTTCTCATGGGGTTAGCTTTCTTTTGAGTTTACTATTTGCACTTTTATCAGTCCAAGGTATTTATTTATCATGTTTAATGTTTTCTTCTGTTAATTCATGCATGTCTCCAGCTTTGGTGTATAGATTCATGGCTTATGTTTGGGTTAAACTTTGTTCTCATACTCCTGGATGTTGTAGGTTGTCTCTACTTGATCCGTAATTTTATGACTAAGACTAGGCACTATCAAGAAGGAATTATTTGGCCATATTTCTCTTTTTATACACAGTAGCAGATGGATAATTAATGTTTATTGAATTAAAATGAAGAACAAAATTATCTGTGCATAATATTGTTTGGGTCATCTGATAATGCAGTTCTTCCCATATCTACAGTTTGTGTTGGATATGACAGTAATTAACTTCTCTGGGAGGCATATGTATCCCAATTTTAAATATTACTTCATATTCATCACTAGGGTATGGAGAGTAATGTCATCTTGTATTTGTATTTATTGAAGAATCTTGGATCATCATTACAAATTAATGAGAAATTCTTTGTTGGAGGTGTGTCTTTAAAACTTCATCTTACTCTAAGTCAGATGATTCCTGGTAATTTACAAGTAAAGAACACAGTGAAATTATGCACTCTTTGTATACTTTTCAGTTAATTCCATCACTGTGAAGATATGTTCTACTGTGGACAATTGTCAAAGCATGCCTCCTTGTTCCATTTTATATTTCATTTAGGATATCCTAGAAATGTGTATACAGCATTCTCAAAAAAATTATATAGGGATTAGGATAAAAATATGAATCTGTAATTCAGTTAAATGAAAGATGAAGCATAACATAGACAAGCACCTTCTTTGCAACTTCTAGCCATAGAATGTTAACTAGAACACTGAGAGATTAAGAAACTTGCTGTGGTCAAATTGCTCCTATCAAATTGCTCAAAATCTGAACTCAGGTTTTCCTAGATTCAAAGCCAGTTCTCCATCCATGACACCTGATTGTCTTTTAAAGACTTTACTGAAATGAAAAACTAAGGAAAGGGTCTACTGATGAACTCTCAGTCTTCCTAATACTGTTCCATGGTTGTTGTTTTTTTTTTTAATGTTTGATCACTACCTCTGTCCCTTGTTTTAGACATCTTATGATTGGTTCCTCAAATTGAGGCTTAATTATTGGGCTTTTATCAAGTGCCTTATTATATCATATCTTAAAACCTTGCAATTGACCATACATCATCAAGTTCACAAATAAATTTGGAAAAGATCCATTAGATATATAACAATGAGAAATACAGAAATTGAACTCATTCCTTACTGAAAATGGTCTGTTTTACATTGGCAGAACTTATTTAATGTACAGTTACAATTGTAATAATGGATATGGTTTACAGGTGTTTGCAGTCTCCTTTTGAAGTGTGTTATTTTAACACATATCGAACACACTGGTGACAATATTTCTAAACATATTTGATTTTCTGTCAGCAAACTTGAAAAACAAACAATGTCAACTAAACATTTTGGGGTCTTCTCTACCATAAACCAGGAAGCAATTTAGTTGATGGCACTGGGGCGGAATGCAGAATGGAAATGAAATGAGATAAAACTCTCCTTGGAATGAGGCCACAGTATGGGCTTCACAAAAACCCTAAAGGGATGAATGCTGATATGTACATTAAAGTGGGCCTTTTTTCTAAAGCCTGGAATTTCTAAATATTTATCATGGCAGCTAAATCATATAATGAATGTAATGTCATTTTTTCCTTTTAGTTCTCTCTTAAGCTTATATTTTAAGCTAATAAGTGATGAGAGTTTCAGCCTTCAACTAAATCCTGCTTTGAGTCCTTTAAACACATGTTTCTACTTCTGATAGTACTGTTAAAAGTATGTCACACTATTAAAAATATAACATGATAACATTTGGAAATGCAAGTTAACTTGAACTATTCACTGGCATAAATTGATGAGTCTTTAAAACAATCTTAATATTTTAAATATAAATATTACTTGAGAGAAACTTTTTTTTCTAACTCGTTACTGAACACTATAGCAACACTTTTCCAATAGAAGGTTTGTTTGTTTGTTTTTTTAATATGTCATTTTAGCCTATACATGTTTCTCTTAAATTTTCAGTTTGGAGATTTATGGGACTTGTTGGGATAGAGAATTGTTTGCATCATTAGGTATGTTCTTTGGAAACTAGCCTTACAAGTAATTTGATTTCAAATTGTATTTTATTCCATTTGCTTACTTTTAGCTAAAAAACAGACAATTGAAAACCTCTACTTTCTAAATACTTATGTTTTCTAGTAGGAGGAAGTTCTTGTACAAACTCTTTAATCATTTCCAGAAGACTGAAAGCATAATGCCAGTTCCCCTTTGGGACTTCTTCACATTACTATATGTGTCCAGAGATGTTCCATCTATTTCCTCTTTTTTTTCTCACCTTTGCTTTTTTTGTGTCTATAGTTGCCTAGTTTGAAAAAATCCTCTGTGGTCCTCCTATACCCTCTACCCTGTGTTGGCCCTTCCCCAAGGCTTTCTTTTGTGTTTCTACTTACAGAAGATAGGAATGCACAAATGAATAAGAATCCAGAATTTTCAGGGGAACCATAGGTTACTACTGGTTGTTTTTGTTTTCTCTCTGTAGAAAAAGTACCTGCTTTGTGGTCCTGGTCCTTAGGAATTGCTTTTGACCCAGTCAGTACTAGTTTAAAATTCATTTTTTTAGACCTAAAATATCATTCAGCATTAGCTTCCTTGTCAACATGCTAATGTCTAGTGCAGAGTTTGAAGTTTACCTTTCACACTTTTTAGCGATGTAACCTCTCATTTGTGGAACCTCTTCATCACAGGCTTCCCATTTTAAAAACTGAGATAATACTACTTTTACTATTTATCTCAAAAATATGGTAAGAGATTTGTAAATCTTAGAGTGGTACAGAGGTATAAATTATCATTATACAGTCATGTCAGGGAAAAAATTTAGTATTGGGTTCTTAGGTGTAATATTTATTGAGAAAGGAAATAGGATTGAAAAAATGGGGAATAATGGGAGATTTGTATGGGGTAATGAGGAGTTAAGGGGAGAGAGGGTATACTGCCTGGTGAGGCAAGGGAGGGAGATGCCCCCTGCTGAGAGGAAACAGCAAGGGTCCAATAAGGTCTCTTATTGCCTTGATGACTGAACTGACTTTCAGCTCCCTCTATGACCAGAAAAGATAGTCCGCTTATCTGCCTGTGAATTCAAATAATATAAAGTTTAATAATCCAGTTGGAATTGGAGTTTTTCCTTAGTTTCAGAGTATAGGGCCAGGCCCTAGAGGCTGGCGGAGGGTTTTCCCACTTCCGTCTCCTCTATATCAGTCCAGTTTTGTATACTTCAGAATCATAGCAGTAGATAGAAAGCAAACAAGAACAGGTCTAACCTTCAGAAGAGACTGGGCCTGAATCTTCCAACTGAACCAAGAAGAGCATGCCACTCCAGACTGGGCTGAACAAGCTACTCTCCCTTCCAACACCCAGAAGCAAGTCCCACACGGCAGGAAGGAAGTCCTAGTCACAAGACCCAACTGCCACACCAGGCATGAAGGAAATGCTAGTCACAAGACCCAACTGCCACTCCCATTTGGGCCCTTCCCCCACAAACTGTCAGTCTTGTTTCCTTTCCACATAGGTAAGAATATATGTTTTGGTTTTATGATAGCCTAACCAGTAAGTTGGTTTCCCACCTATGGGAACATTTTTGCTATAGAAACTTGCCATTTCTAGTTAATTTAAGCATTGATTAATACATATATCTCATTTTAATATTTTAGGTGAAATAGATGTTTAGAATTTTTAATGGGAGGGTGTTTTTAGATTGTTTCCAGTGTAGCTTAATAAGCACTTGTTCTCCCTTTAGAGAATCCCTGTTTCTCAACTGAACATTCAATAGTTACTCATAGACTCAAACTGAACTATTGAACAATTGTAGAGTTTTGCCTTACTCCATACCTGATAGGCTTGATTCCTCAGTAGGCATGCTGGTGGCCCTCTCCTTCTAGAGGCTTACCATATTTGTTCTAGAGATTATATATATTATATACACATAATATATGATTGTCTTTAGACCTTTGTTGTTTGTTGACCTTAGTACTTGAAGAGGATCGAAATGATATCACTATATTAGGGTCGATGCACAGTGTTTCTGACTCTGGGTGATCAAATCAATATGAGCTTGGAAGGCATACCATTGGTTGGGCACAAATAGTGCATATGAACACGAAGGATGGACATGTCTCTAAATTTGAGTATCTTGTGTTTCTTTTGAGCTAATGCATTTCTGCTTTGCTCATAGATTACAGTGCCTTCTTTGATGCAGTCATGCCAGGGTGGATGGTAAACAGTTTAACCTTATTAAATCCCCTATGACTTCTCACCCATGTTTTCCTTTTTATGCTTCTCTTATGTCTTATGTTTGAATATGAAATTTATGTTTTCTCTTCTACAGCAATGCTGCAGAGGAAAGGTAAGCATTAAGCTATGCTGGAAACAATCTAAAAAAACCTGTCAATGAAAAATTCTAGACATCTGTTTCACCTAAAATATTAATTTTTATTTACTTAATTTTAAATTTTTATTTTTAAATTTATTTTAAAATTTTTATTTATTTAATAAAATATTTATAAAATTAAATTTATTTCATTAATAAGATGTAAAAAAATAAAATCAATGCCTAATAGTTTTCTATTCTATAGTCTTTTCAGAAGGAATTCTTGAAATATTCTATTTCATAAATTTTGATTTTTCCCCTTGTAAGAATTAAATTTTAATGGTTTAACTAAAATATATGAAGATTATAAATAATAATGGTGGTTGCTGATTCAAAGTATTATTGCTCAAAGTTGAAATGACTTTAATAGCTTTTATTTACAAAACAGATGGAAAGAGAGAAAACACAGAAATACAAAAATGTAGAGATCTTCTCTAGCCTATGTAACTAAATATTGCTCCAATGCTCTTATCAGTCAGGATTTGTTGACTTTCAATTGGAATTAAACTCTCTCCAGAACACAAGAAGGGAAAACCTGTTAGTAACTCACCCAAGTTCCTTCCAAGAGGCAGGTCAAGATGATGACTGAAGCTAAAGGTGATTCCTGAGACCTTCTTCTTGAATCTCACTTCCTTCTTAAAGTAAGACTCCTTGAAACCAACTTACCTTCTTTGAAGTCAACTTAACTTCTTGAAGTCAACTTCTCTATCCCCAGAAATTCAGGGCCATTTTTATTGGCTTCTTGTCCCTTTTCCTCTTCATAAGGGCCAATCACATCTTCCAAATTGCTCAGTATTGCCTAGGGGGCTTTGTGGGAACCACTTTTCACCTTCTTGTGAGGTGAATATTCATCAAAAGGTTTCACAGATTCCTGGTTGATTGAGGTGTGAATTCTCATTTCCTGGCTGATTGAGTTGAGATCTTCTCCACTTAGGGCTAAGTAGGGTATTCATGCTTTTGTTGATTTAATTCAAAAGTGGAAGAAGAAGAGTTAACCCTTTCCTCACAAATTGGGTGAGGTGCTAAACAGGGGTTCTTAAGTTACTGTTAATCAAAGTGTTAACTCAAAATAGACAAAAGGAATAAATTATTCCCTTTCCCAAGTGTAAACTCAGAGAAAACAAAGAATTCCCTTTTATACCCTCTGAATAATTAAACTTAATTTTGCTGGGTAGGCTATTCTTATTTGTAATCCTAGGTCCTTTGCCTTCTATAATATCATAAGTTCAAACCCTCTGTATTTTAATGAGAAAACTGCTAAATCTTAGCTGACCCTGACTATGACTTCATGATATTTGAATAATTTCTTTCTTATTAATTGCAATATTTTGTATTTGACCCATGATCTCTGAAATTTGGCTGTAATATTCTTGGGAGTTTTCATTTTGTAATCTATTTCTGGAGGTAATCAGTGGATTTTTTTCAATATTTTATTCACTGGATCTAAGATATCAGGGCAGTTTTCCTCTATAATTTACTGAAATATGATGTCTTTTTATAATGAATTTTAGTTAGTCCAATAGTTTTAAAATCATCTCTCATTAATCTATTTTTAGATCAGTTGTTTTCCAATAAGATCATATTTCCCACCTATTTTATTATTCTCTTGATTTTATTTTAATGTTTCTATATGTCTCATGGAGTCATTAGCTTCCACTTGCTTGATTATAACTTTTAAGAATTTTCTTCAATGAAATTTTGTACTTTATCCATTTGGCTAATTCAACATTTTTAGGAGTTCCTTTCCGCAGTTATTTTTTTTGTACATGTTTTGCCATTTGATTCATTGTTTTTTAAGGTTATTTTCTTCCGTTCATTTTGTGCCTCTCTTACTGTGCTGTTAACTTGCTTTTCATAATTTTCTATATAATTCTCATTTATTTTCCCATTTTTTTAATCTCTTTAACTCTTCAAGGAATTCTTGTTGGGCTTAAGTCCATTTTGCATTTTTCTTTGAGGCTTTAATTGTTTAATTGTTGTCTTTATCTGTGTTTGTGTCTTGTTACTTGCTCATTTTTGTAGTCTTTTTATTGAATTTTAACTTTATATTAAAGTTGTGGTCTGCTGATCTGCTCACCTAGGATTGGAAGGAATCTTTATTCCGAGCTAGTTCTGGAATCTAAAAGTTTTTAGTCTTCCATGTTGATGTGATCCTGAGAGATATCTGGTCACAGATTTCCTAGTCTACATTCTAGTTTTTACCTGAGAAAGGCCCCTCTCTACCCTGTAGCTGTAATCCCAATCCTCCTTTCTGACTTAGAATAACCACTAGGGTCCCTGCTTCCTTTTGATCACCTCTAAGTGCTCCTCTCTGCCCCACAACTGTTACCCAGAAGTGTGTTTGGGCGATAAAGTTGCCAAATAATACCAGGTCCTGAAACCGGTGTCAGCTCACTTTTCCCTACCTATATTCTCTTTCTGACCAGTTGTCTCACCCACTTACCATCTGGGCTGAGAGCTCTGGAACTTGTTGTATCCATGTTTTCATTCTGGTTATTATGAAAAATGTTGATCAAAGTACTACCTAACCATCCACCAAGCTTTATAGTATTCCACTGAGGAGCTTTTTCTAATTAGTCCCTATTAGTGGAAATTTGTCTATTAATCACTTTTCTTTGGGTTTTAATTTTCTTCCTTTTTTCTTTTTTCCCTTTTAAAAAAATTTAGCATATTTTTCCATGGTTACATGATTCATGACTCTCCCCCTCCCCCGCCCCATTTCATTACCCCCCCCTCCAGAAGCCAATAAGAAGTACCAATGGGTTATACATTTATCATTGTTTAAAACCTATTTCCATGTTATTCATATTTGTAGTAGAGCAGAGCAATTCTTTAACATCTAAACCCTAATCATATCACTATCGCACTATGTGATTGGTCAAATATTTTTATAATACATTTCTGTTTCCACAGTTCTTTCTCTGGATGTGGATGGTGTTCTTGATAATGAGTTTCTCTGGATTGTGATGGGTCATTGCATTGCTGCTAGTAGAAAATTTTATTACATTTGATTGTGCCACAATATATCAGTCTCTATGTATGATACATGGTTCTGCTCCTTTCACTCTGCATCAATTCCTGGAGATCTTTACAATTCACATGGAATTCCTCCAGTTCATTATTCCTTTCAGCACAATAATATTCCATCACCATCAGATACCACAATTTGTTTAGCCATTCCCAATTGAAGGACACCCCCATCATTTTCCAATTTTTTGCTACCATAAAGAGCTCAGCCATAAATTTTCTTGTATAAGTGTTTTTTCTTATTATCTCTTTGTGGTTACAATGAGTTTTAATTTTCAACAATTTTCAAATCCATTTTCCTAACTACTGTCACCTAGCCCATGCTTCCATTATATCCACAAGGATGTCTCAAAGACATTTTCAAAGTTCTTATGGGAATATAAAATGTTAATTGGTAACAGAGTAGTAGACAAAGAATTGATCTTAGAGTGAATAAGATTTCGTTTTGTGACTTGTCTCTGAAATAGATAGGTTGTGTGCCCCTTGTGCGCCATGGTGCTAGCCTTGTGCTATTTGAGGCCATAAATTGTGGAAAGTTGATTTGCATTGATATAAAAATATTTCTTCTGGCAAGCTCACTATGCCAGCAAACTCCAAGGCCTGGTAAAAATGAACATAGGAATGAAGAACAAAAGCAAAAAGGAATATAAAATGTCTACTGAATTAATTTTTCCCCATTTGAGGAACCTTGTTAAAATAAAAGGAATAAAGTTAGACTTAATCATCTTTTTATAAACCTTCACTAGCTAATATTCTGTCTTCTCATCTCATTTTCTACAGGAAGCCTTAATTCTAAAGTTTTCCCTCTTTTGATTATTTCCTGTCCTTCCTATTTATAGCTTGTTTACAAGTGTTTGCTTTTTGTCTCCCCATTAGATTGTGAACTCTGAGAGCAGACATTGTCTTTTGCTTCTTTTTGTATCTCTTAGCATCACTTATCTCTTTTTGTATTTCTTAGCATGGTGCTTGGCACATAGTATACACAGTAAAAGTTTATTGAATGTTATTTATATAAAGCAAAAGTGCTTTTATATTATTTTATTTTCAGATAAGTTGTCCTTCCACACTCTGAGAGTCATCTCTTCTAGGATGGAATAAACATGCAAAACTAATCAATACATCAAGAGAATAAATGCAGTGTTCCACATTCATAGTAACATACCTCTGTCAGGATGAGAGGGAGGTGCATTTTATCTCCTTTAAATTTGATTCTTGTGGTTAATGTTCAGTTTAATGTTGTTTTATGTTTACATTGTTGAAATCATTGAGTTTATTGTTTTCCCAATTCTGTTTATTGCCTTTTGCATCACTTAATATGTCTTATGTTTCTCTTTATTTTTCATATTCATCATTTTTAAGATCTTAGGAATTTTACATTAAATTCACATAGCACATAAGCTAATGAAGCCTCTACTTGTGTCTTATGTGTGCTATACTAATGTTTACAGTCCTTACCTCTCTTCTCTTAGAACTACCCATTTTCAAAGGTAATACCAATACACTAAGTTCCGCTTCCTCCATTATGCTATCTGTAATCACGTCAAAATGGCATTGGATCTATTTTCTGTGAACTCCATGAAACTTAATGTATGCTATAGTTATCTTACTCTCCAAGACTTTGACCTTCTTGAGAACCATGTCTGATTAATCACTTTATTTCAAACAGTAATAAGCACAATGCCTTAAACATCATAGACACTTTATAAATATTTATTGAATTGACCTTATTTTACTGAAAATGTCACAATGTTCATTTCCAAACAGTACAATTTGTAACTGAATAATATTCTAAGACCCTATTCTTAACCTGGAAGAAATTGAAACTATAACGGTATATATTAGAAAGGGAGGAAAACTTTTTTTTTCTTCGACAATAGAGATATTTTGTAACTCTCTAAATAAAATGAGACATGCTGATTCTTGGTCTAATAAAATGTCATCTGAAATTTAATTCACATTTTGCTTTGTTCTTGCAGTTTTTATTTATCATGTTAGAACTTTCCCCAAATCCCTGAGAAAAAGTCATACAAGTTGGTGGCATTAGTTTGTTCTTTTTTTAAAACCCTTACCAGAAGAGTGATAAGGGATAGGCAATAGGGGTTAAGTAACTTGCCCAGGATCACACAGCTATAAAGTGTCTGAGGCTAGATTTGAACCTAGGACCTCCTATCTCTAGGTCTGGCTCTCAATCCACTGAGCTACCCAGCTGCCCCTGGTGGCACCAGTTTTGATGATGGACAATGCTGAACAGATGCCTTTAGTTTCAATGGAAAAGCCTTAGGAGGCTGAGACTCTCTGATCCTTGTAAATCATACTTGTGGTAATAATTCAGTATATTGGCTTAATGTTTTAACAAGTTTTTTATGCTAATATTTTATTTGGAGAATATTATTATTTTCTGAGCAAAAATTTTTCTTATGGAAACTCATGAGTTTATGTAGGACATTGAGAAATATTTTAGTGCATTTTTATTGCTCCAGTCAGCAGCAAACACAGGGCAGTAATGCCCATTTTCCTAAAAGGAAAATGATGGTAGTCAATTTAACAGACTCCATCGAAGACCTTCCTTCATCATTGGGACCACAAAAGTCTTAGAAATGTATTCTACCATATCTTCATGTTTTATCTTCTGCCAATGAATCATTCAGAAGAAGGGAATTTAAACTAAGCAAATTTCTATGCAAAATAACACCTATCAGAATCTTTCTTTTTAATTTCCTTGACAAGAAGTTGATTATGAAAAAAAGATACCTTTCTAGTCTTTTGTCCTCTCAGCCAAGGACCTTGCCTCTTGTCTGAGGGAATTGAGGCCATATGACCTAATTTCCTTCTTCTCCTCTTTTCATTTAATCATCCTTGACATCAGTCATCTATTCTTCCCTCTTTTCCAAACCCAGTCTCTGACATTTGGGACAGGAGTAAGGGAAAGAAGTTAGCATTTACATAGCATCTACTATGTGCCAGGTAGTATGCAAAGATGTTTACAAATACTGTCTCCTCTGATCTTCAGAACATCCCTTCAAGGTAGATGGCTATTCTCTTTGCCAAGGCTAGCCTTTCCACATGCGCCCTTGATTTTATCTTCTTTTGCTGTTTTTAGGAAATTGAAAGTTACCAATGACCACTGGGGTTAAGTCCCTTGATGACCCTACTTGAACTCTGTGCTGTATTGGGCACTGCCTATCCCCTCTAACTGGATTCTCTTGGCTAACTATTTATGCTACACTATGCTTTTCTGATTACCTGCTTAACCACACTTTCCCATTTTCCATTGCTGACTTACCATTTAAATTAATTAAATTCAATAAACAGTTATTATTTTTTTTGAAACATTTTAAACATTTACTAAGACTACATGGCACACATTTTGTTAAGTACAAGGCATACAAATAAGAAAGAGAAAAACAGTCCCTATCCTCAAAGAGCTTACCATATAATGAAGGAAGACAACATACACTAGAAAAGTAGAGTGAAGTACTGGAGGAGGGTACATTTTGAATTAAGCCAAGTTGAACTTTAATTGGAAAGTGGAGATTAAGCTACAAAGTCCAAAGCCTTCACTTTATAAAGGAAAGCTTTGGGAGATGTTTAGTGTGTAAAGAATTTAAGTTTAGGTATTTGACTATAATATGAGAATTCTATATTAATATTGTGGTTGCCAATTTAAATATTATAGCTCAACTCAAGTGACTTTTAGTAGCTTTTACTTATAAAGAGGTGGAAAGAGTGAAAGTAGAGAAATGTAAGAAGAGGGCATAGAAAATTGCTTGCCTATCACACTAAATGTTCCTCTGGTATCCAGCTCAGCCCCGGTAGGGGCTTCATTTCATAGTAAGCAGCTATAATAAAATTATCCAAGAAAATTTCCTTGATGTTCTTCAGCAAGAGGGCAAAATAGACACCGAAAGAGTCCATAACCAAGCAAGTCTTAGAAAGAATCACAAAATGTAAAATAAATAATTTTGACTACATCAAATTAAAAAGGTTTTGTACAAGCAAAACGAATGTAACCAAAATCAGAAGGGAAATAACAAACTGGGAAACAATCTTCATAACAAACCTCTGATGAAGGTCTAATTACTCAAATTTACAAAGAGCTAAATCAATTGTACAAAACAATCAAGCCAATCCCCAATTGATAAATGGGCAAGGGACATGAATAGGCAATTCTTAGTAAAAGAAATAAAAATCACTAATAAGCTCATGAAAAAGTGTTCTAAATCTCTTATAATCAGAGAAATGAAAGTCAAAACGACTCTGAGGTATCACCTCACACCTAGCAGATTGGCTAACATGACAGCTATAGAAAGTAATGAATGCTGGAGGGGATAAGGCAAAGTCAGGACATTAATTCATTGCTGGTGGAGTTGTGCATTGATCCAACCATTCTGGAAGGCAATTTGGAACTATGCCCAAAGGGTGTTAAAAGACTGTCTGCCCTTTGATCCAGCCATAGCACTGCTGGGTTTGTACCCCAAAGAGATCATAAGGAAAAAGACTTGTACAAGAATATTCATAGCTGCGCTCTTTGTGGTGGCCAAAAATTGGAAAATGAGGGGATGCCCTTCAATTGGGGAATGGCTGAACAAATTGTGGTATATGTTGGTGATGGAATACTATTGTGCTAAAAGGAATAATAAAGTGGAGGAATTCCACAGAGACTGGAACAACCTCCAGGAAGTGATGCAGAGTGAAAGGAGCAGAACCAGGAGAACATTGTACACAGAGACTGATACACTGTGGTACAGTTGAATGTAATTGACTTCTCCATTAGTGGCAATGCAGTGATCCTTAACAACCTGGAGGGATCTATGAGAAAAAAACACTATCCACATTCAGAGGAAAAACTGTGGGTGTATAAACACTGAAGAAAACAACTGCTTGACTACAGGGTTTGAGGGAATATGGCTGGGGATGTAGACTCTAAATGAACATCCTAGTGCAAATACCAACAACATGGAAATGGGTTCTGATCAGGGACACATGTAATACCCAGTGGAATTGTGCGTCAGCTATGCGAGGGGTGGCGGGAGGGGAGGGAGGAAAAGAAAATGATTTTTTTTTATCTCATCCAAACCTTTATTTAAAAGATAATGAATTAAAACCTATGGAGATGATTTGCCTATGATTGCTTTGAATGAAACCTTCTGAATTCAAAGCTACAGCTTTTGCCACAGTACCACATTTCCTCACAAGTTTATGCATTAGAATTTGGCACCTTCTAAATTTCTGAGCCTTAAGGGAAAAGGCCCCAGTGCTTTGTCCTAGTTACTGGTTTGTTCTGAGGTCAAAGTAATTTTTTTTCTTTTTTTTTAAACATTACTTTATTTGGTCTTTTCCAAACATTATTCATTGGAAACAAAAATCATTTTCTTTTCCTCCCTCCTCCCCCTTCCCACCACCTCTCCCATAGCCGATGCATGATTCCACTGGGTATCACATGTGTTCTTGACTCGAACCTATTTCCATGTTGTTGGTAATTGCATTAGAGTGTTCATTTAGTCTCTCCTCAGTCATATCCCCTCCACCCCTGTAGTCAAGCAGTTGCTTTTCCTCAGTGTTTTTACTCCCACAGTTTATCCTCTGCTTGTGGATAGTGCTTTTTAGATCCCTGCAGATTGTTCAGGGGAATTGCATGGACAACAATGGAGAAGTCCACTATATTCGATTGTACCACAGTGTATCAGTCTCTGTGTATAATGATTTCCTGGTTCTGCTCCTTTCGCTCTGTATCACTTTCTTGAGGTTGTTCCAGACTCCATGGAATTCCTCTACTTTATTATTCCTTTTAGCACAATAGTATTCCATCACCAACATATGCCACAATTTATTCAGCCATTTCCCAATTGAAGGGCATCCCCTCATTTTCCAATTTTTGGCCACCACAAAGAGCGCAGCTATGAATATTCTTGTACATGTCTTTTTCCTTATGATCTCTTTGAGGTACAAACCCAGCAGTGCTATGGCTGGATCAAAGGGCAGACAGTCTTTTATCACCCTTTGGGCATAGTTCCAAATTGCCCTCCAGAGTGGTTGGATCAATTCACAACTCCACCAGCAATGAATTAATGTCCCCACTTTGCCACATCCCCTCCAGCATTCATTACTTTCCATAGCTGTCATGTTAGCCAATCTGCTAGGTGTGAGGTGATACCTCAGAGTTGTTTTGATTTGTATCTCTCAGATTATGAGATGTAGAGCATTTTTTCATGTGCTTATTAATAGTTTTGATTTCTTTGGCTGAGGACTGCCTGTTCATGTCCCTTACCCATTTATCAATTGGAGAATGGCTTGATTTTTTTGTAGAATTGATTTAGCTCTTCATAAATTTGAGTAATTACACCTTTGCCAGAGGTTTTTATGAAGATTGCTTCCCAATTTGTTGCTTTCCTTCTGATTTTAGTTGCATTGGTTTTGTTTGTACAAAACCTTTTTAATTTGATGTATTCCAAATTATTTATTTTGCATTTTGTGACTCTTTCTAAGTCTTGCTTGGTTTTAAAATCCCTCCCTTCCCAAAGGTTTGACATGTATACTATTCTGTGTTTGCCTAATTTACTTATAGTTTCCTTTTTTATGTTCAAGTCATTCACCCATTTTGAACTTATCTTGGTGTAGGCTGTGAGGTGTTGATCTATACCTGATCTTTCCCACACTGTCCTCCAATTTTCCCAGCAGTTTTTATGAAATAGTGTATTTTTATCCCAAAAGCTGGGTTCTCTGGGTTTGTCGTATACTGTCCTGCTGAGGTCACTTACCCCGAGTCTATTCCACTGATCCTCCTTTTTGTCTCTTAGCCAGTACCAAATTATTTTGATGACTGCTGCTTTGTAATATAGCCTGAGATCTGGGACTGCAAGGCCCTCTTCCTTTGTATTTTTTTTTTCATTGTTTCCTGGATATCGTTGATCCTTTGTTCTTCCAAATGAACTTTGTTATGTTTTTTTCTAAATCGGTAAAAAAAAATTTTGGCAGTTCAATGGGTATGGCACTAAATAGATTAATGAGTTTGGGTAGGATGGTCATTTTTATTATATTGGCTTGTCCTACCCATGAGCAGTTAATGTTCTTCCTATTGTTCAAGTCTAGTTTTAGTTCTGCGTAGAGTGTTTTGTAGTTGTGTTCATATAGTTCCTGTGTTTGTTTCGGGAGATAGATTCCTAAGTATTTTATTTTGTCTAAGGTGATTTTGAATGGGATTTTTCTTTCTAGTTCTTGCTGCTGAGCTGTGTTGGAATTATATAGAAAAGCTGATGACTTATGCGGGTTTATTTTGTATCCTGCAACTTTGCTAAAGTTGTTGATTATTTCGATTAGCTTTTTGGTTGAGTCTCTAGGATTCTTTAAGTAGATCATCATGTCATCTGCAAAGAGTGATAACTTGGTCACCTCCTTGCCTATTTTAATGCCTTCAATTTCTTTTTCTTCTCTAATTGCTATTGCTAGTGTTTTTAGAACAATGTCAAATAATAGAGGTGATAATGGGCATCCTTGTTTCACTCCTGATCTTATTGGGCATGCGTCTATTTATCCCCATTGCAGATGATATTAGTTGATGGTTTTAGATATATACTGTTTATTATTTTTAGGAAAGACCTTTCTATTCCTATGCTTTCTAGTGTTTTTAATAGGAATGGGTGTTATAGTTTATCAAAGGCTTTTCCTGCATTTATTGAGATAATCATGTGATTTTTGTTGCTTTGCTTGTTGATGTGGTCAATTATGTGGATGTTTTTCCTAATATTGAACCAGCCCTGCATCCCTGGTATAAATCCTACTTGATCATGGTGAATGACTCTTCTGATCACTTGCTGGAGTCTTTTTGCTAGTATCCTATTTAAGATTTTTGCATCTATATTCATTAGGGAGATTGGTCTATAATTTTCTTTCTCTGTTTTTGGCCTGCCTGTCTTTGGGATCAGTACCATATTTGTGTCATAAAAGGAATTTGGTAGAACTCCCTTTTTGTTTATTATGTCAAATAGTTTGTATAGTATTGGGGTTAGCTGTTCTTTGAATGTTTGATAGAATTCACTGGTGAATCTGTCAGGCCCTAGGGATTTTTTCTTAGGAAGTTCTTTGATGGCCTGTTGGATTTCTTTTTCTGATATGTGATTATTTAAGAAATCTATTTCTTCTTCTGTAGTCTAGGCAATTTATATTTTTGTAAATATTCATCCATATCACCTAGGTTGGTATATTTATTGCCATATAGTTGGGCAAAGTAGTTTTTAATGATTTCTTTAACTTCCTCTTCATTAGAGGTGAGGTCCCCCTTTTCATCTTTGATGCTGTTAATTTACCTTTCTTCTTTCCTTTTTTTCATTAGATTGACCAGTACTTTGTTTATTTTGTATGTTTTTTCAAAGTACCAGCTTCTACTCTTGGTTATTAGTGCAATTGTTCTATCACTTTCAAGTTTTTTGATTTGCATTTCCAATTCATTGATCTCTGCCCTCTCTAATTTGTTAATATATGCACTCATTGGTATGAATTTTCCTCTTACGTACTGCCTTGGCTGCATCCCATGTTTGAAACGATGTCTCGCCGTTGTCATTTTCCTCAACGAAATTATTAATTGTTTCTATGATTTCTTCTCTAACTAACCGATTTTGGAGTATCATATTATTTAATTTCCAATTAATTTTTGATTTGGCTCTCCATGTACCCTTACTGATCAATATTTTTATGCTTTATGATCTGCAAAGTTTGCATTTATCATTTCTGCTTTTCTGCATTTGAGTGCCATGTGTCTGTGACCTAGTGTATGAGCTATTTTTGTGAATGTGCCATGTGGTGCTGAGAAGATGTATTCCTTTTTCTCTGTATTTATTTTTCTCCATATGTCTATTAACTCTAATTTTTTAAAGATTTCATTCACCTCTTTTACCTCTTTCTTATTTATTTTTTGGCTTGATTTATCTAACTTTGATAGTGGTTGGTTCAAGTCTCCCACTAATATGGTTTTACTGTCTATTTCCTCCTTCAAATCTCCTAGTTTCTCCATTAGAAATTTGGATGCAATACCATTTGGTGCATACATGTTGATTAGTGATATTTCCTCATTGTCTATACTCCCTTTTAACAGAATATGATTACCTTCCCTATCCCTTTTGATCAGGTCTATTTGTGCTTTGGCTTTGTCAGATATCATGATTGCAACTCCTTCCTTCTTTCTATCTGTTGAGGCCCAGAAGGTCTTACTCCATCCTTTAATTCTGATCTTGTGAGTGTCTACCCACCTCATGTGTGTTTCTTGAAGACAACCTATGGTAGGGTTTTGGATTCTAATCCATTTTGGTATTCGTCTACGTTTTATGGGTGAGTTCCATTTGCTCTTTGTTCATTGCTTGCATAGAATCTGTCGATTATAATTTCTTTTTTATTTTTCTGTTGTTTGCTCATATTTGCGCCCCCCACCCCCAACCCCCATAGTTGCCTGCAGTCTTGCTCCTCTCATTATGTGTTCAATTTGTTTGTTTGGGCTTTTCTGTCAGTCTTCCCTCTTGGAGTTTTGTCAGCAAGTCTCTCAGTAGTGTCTGTGGGGGATGGGTATTGTTGCTTTTGCTTCCCTGTGCTCTGGAGGCTTTGATTGGATTAATGTCCAGCAGTCTGCAGGTGAGGGGTGTTGGAGCTTGAGCTTTCCTGAACTCTGAAGACTGTTGATGGCATTAAGTCCTCTTGGGTTGGGATGGATTTGCCCTGAGGCAAAACCTCCTGGACTAGGGGAGCAATATGGAGGGTCTCAACTACTGCAACCAGGCTGCCTGCTCTGCACTCCCTCTCCAGCTCCTTCTCCACTGCCTGTGTTTGACACCCCTGAGCTTCCCATCAGACCAGCTTCTTTGTCTACTGAGAGGTTCCAGCTGCTGCTGGAGGCTTAGTGCTCAGGGGGGACAGGGTGGGGGGAGGTCCTGGGACCTTCCTTCTCCCTTCCCCTCAAACCCAAGTATTCTTGAATACCACCTTTTGGGGGGCATACCTTTTAAATTGAGTCCAGCAGGAGGCTTCTTTGGCTCTGTCTTGTTAGTTTTGATTTTTAGTCCCCTGGTAGCATTTAGTTTATTATTGGTAAGAAAGGGTTTTCCTAGGTCTGAACTTTTGCTGCCTCTATGCCGCCATCTTGATTGCGCCCACAACAACCAATCTTTTGACTATATTGTTACAGTCACCATGCTCTTTCCCTGTCCAGCTTATCCTCTGTACCAGTAGTATCAAACTCAAATGCAAAGGGATCTCTGCAGTTAACCTGTTGACTTAGAAAACTACAAATCATCATGTTTGCTGTTTTACTGTAGTTTTATTTTGTTAACTATTTCCTAATGTAATAATGGTGGTTTGTAGGATTATAATAAATGCCTTTTCCACTGTTTTTGATGGTATCTTAGTGGCGTTCAAAAGGACTTTATAGAGCAGGTACCGAGTGTGGAGAAGAGCAGGAGTGTAGGTGTTGTGTTGGCTCCTACTCTCCTGTCGCCTCCCTTGAGTGAGGTTGATGATAGCTGCTTCATAGGTAAATTGAGATTCCCTGATAAGAAAGGGTGATGGAGAGTTGAAGAATGGTCTCCCCAATAAAATAAACCCAGGAGCAACCTCACATTCCCTGCCACAGAGAGGATCTGGAGACAAGTCTCGGTTGAGGCTTTCCCTCAGCAGGGGAGGGTCTTGATGTTTCTTAGTTGAATCTTGCCTCAGATAACTTCTCAAGTACAAACTGAAGTGCTTGAAGAAATCTGACTACAGTTTAGATATTTATTGATGAAACCAAAGGCAGGTTGGAAGATGGAAATCCCCACTTTTAGGGTTATCCCTAATTATTTTCCTAATGCAATCCTTTGCTTAGGCAGCTTTTATAGCCATCCTGGGTTTCTCTGACTGGATCCTAAACTAAATTATTCAAAGATTTGATATCTAAATATCTTTAGCCTAATGAATCTATAAGGCAAGTGCAGGAGGTCTGGCAGGGAAAGAGAGCTGGGCTCGCCTTCAGTGAGTCCACAGCCCCTCCATTTGGAGTTTGAGGGATCTGCTCCTCAGTAGGGACGTTGTTAGAGATGTCAGATAGAAGATAACTCTCCAGAAGTAACTTGAATGTGGAAACAGAATAAATTTCCTTCTGGGTCTTGGTGAGACACTCAGCTAGGAAAACAAGATCTCATCTTCAAAAACCAATAATTCCATATGGATCTTTCCCAATTCTGTTCACCTTTCCTATGACGTGTTTTTCTCTAACCGATGTCCTCTGCCACTCAAGCTCGTCTTGCAAAAATCCAATTTCCTCTCTTACACTGATCATTACACTAAGTACATCTTAATATGTTTCCTTGTATGCTAGGAGTTTGGTAGGTCGGTTTTGGACATTCCTGCTCTCCGGAACCACCAAAGTGATCGTCTTGAGGGAGGATCTGACTATGTGATTCCCAACTAGACTAACTCTAGTGACTCCATGTTGACTCTATGACCAAATACTATCACCTACTTTGTTTGGCTTGGAAAGCAATGTCCAACCTGTCTTTCCAGTCTCCTTGTACAGTATTCCCCTCCTACACTCTGCCCACTAGTCAAATTAGCCCCTCTGTACACTCACTGATAACACTGTTCTTGTCCACATGCCTTTTCCCTGATCATCTTTCCTGTCTGGCTGTAGCCCTGTCCTTTCCCCTCTCCTTGATGTTATGGAATCATTATCAATATCTACAGTATTCAATCCAAGCACCACCTTGATCTTTCCAGTTGCTAATGTGCCCCTCTCTGACTACATTCCTTTGAATTCATCTCTCTTTATTTGCATTGATTTTCTTTCTTTTTTCATGCATGTGTTTATTTATATATTTGTTGTTTTCTCATTAGACTATAAGGTTCTTATGTAGAGATGGTTTCATTCATTATATTAGTATCCTCAGTGTCTGCCCCATTGTCTGATAGAGGAAGTTTTTAATATATTCTTGTTGATTGAAGATATTTCTAAAACACTACAAAGGCAGATGATGGAAGTGAGCAGCTTTTAGAAAGACAAGATGATTGTGGCTAATGGCTAATTCCCTTTTGTCCCCCCTAAAATCCTAACCTTCCTTTATAGAATCAATACTGTGTATTTGTTCCTAGGCAGAAAAACAATAAGGACAAAGTAATGGGAGTTAAATGACGTGCCCATGGCCACATAACCAGGAAGTATCTGAGTTCTGATTTGAATCCAGGTCCTGACCTCCTCTCCTTAAATCTGGCTCTTAATTCACTGAGCCACCTAGCTGCTCCCACATCTAATTACCTCTTAAATTGAAAGGATCATTCACTTAATAGTTCCATTTGAAAGCATAAGAGGCAAGGCCTACTAAAGAGAATGATCTATAATTTCTACCAGTATGTATATGGATTATTTTATCTGTCTTCCCTGAAAGATCTCTAGGGATAAGAAAGCTCAGATAAGATTCTCATTAATTTTCCCAAATTATGGGAAGCAGGGTTTTGTAAAGAAATGCAAAATTTGTTTAGATAGTCATGGAGAGAATACTTCTGATTCCTAAACAGTGGTAGTATTTTTCTAGGTACCCTCATGAGCTTCATTAGGGTCTATTTTAGAAAGAAATTGTTTTATGTATTTTTATGATTTGGGTGGAGGTACCAAGTAGAGGAACATAAAATTTAAATTATAGTCACAGCTATTAGTTTCAAAAGCGTATTTGGTAAAGGGAATATTGCATTCTGTGCTGAGGCCTATACTGGGTTTAGACATGGCAAATATCTTAAAGGGTGTGGTAGAATCACAGGAGTGAAGAAAAAAGGAAAGTCATGACTATGTGAAATATTTATATGTCAGTGTAATAAACATGAAACATAATAGGGAAAGATAGGATATTAGCTCAGGATTAACAGAAAACATAATCAAAATGACCCAGACATGACTAAATAACACAATTGAAATTCCATGTTAGCATTCTAGGGATCATTTAGGAAAGAAAGACTAGAGAAAATTGAATTAGTGTTAAAATATAGCTAGCTACTGAAATGAAAAAAAGAAAAAGAAAAAAAATAGGAAAAGAATGATATTGGGTATCATCATTATGTACCTCCAAAGCAAGAGAATTCTTTCTTTGCCCCTTCAAGAATAGTAATGAGAATATTTCCCCAAATTTGTGTATATATTCATGGGCACTTTTTGGTAATTCTTATAAAGAAACACAAGCTTTCTGAATTCATAATGCATTGAATAGTACAAGGTGCATTTTCCTGGGATTCATTTGCTATGCTAATGAATCGCTTGTATAACTTTGTGACCTTGCTTTTTATCCATACCTATATAATTGCTAAATTATACGGACTACCAAATTGGGTTGGTTTGCTTTGTCATGGAATTTCTGTATGCCTAATTGCCTGGTAGGTCCTGCCAATTAAGTGGTGTTAAGAGAGCCTCTGTCACTGGACTGATTTGATTGTTCTATATCCTCTCTGATTTGTCTACACTCTATAGAACCACCCCAACTTCTGGAAAGCTGAACCCAAGACTTTTATTTGGATCATTTTATTATAGCTGCTTACCATGAAATGAAGGGTAATTGCCTAATCTAGGGTCTGGGAACTATTTTAAAGATTAGAAAATTGCTTCTCTGTCTGCCACTAAAACAAACACTCTTCTTCTTAAACCTGTGCTCTACCAGTCAAGATGTTTACAGTCAGCCTCTTGTTCAGTTTCTTATGATCATGTGTAAGACTCAAACAAAACAAAACAAAGACTCCAAAAAATACTGCTGCTTGATTCCCACTTGTATTTTATCTCCTAGACTCAGTAATGTTTATAGACCAAAAAGTGATCTATATATAGTTATAAAATATGATTTTTAATTTATGATTCATAGTTTTAGTGAGAAAAGCAAGTTGAGTATTCTTTTCCATTTTCATTCTTATCTCCAGTGCCTTAGATATAGCAGTATTTAATAATTAAATCTAATCAATAGGTTTAATACTATCTTACTAGAAATCAAATGCTTAATAACTATCTTTTGGCCTTATCTGATAATTCTAGTGCCCTGGAGGTATTGGGATAACTTTTCTTGTTTGATTTCTATCTTGATTTAGTTTAATTGTATTGGATCATACCTTATTAGATTATTTCCACGTTGACATTAAAATAATTTTTTTTTAAAGTTAGAATTCTTTTCCCTTATATCATTTGGGGGTAATTTTGGTAAAATTCGACCTTTACTTGACTATTATCTGCCAGTAATCAATAGCAAATAATAAACATACTGTAATTTCAAAATTACTTACTGATGGACTTGCCTGGTGAAATGTTGCTATATTAAGATTACTCAATACAACTTGGAGATCACATGTGAAATTTGAGACCTTGTTATAAAATCAAGAGAAAATTAGCTTTCTGAAGACATATACTATGACCTTCAACTCCTAACAGACTAGAAGGTGTTTAGGCCAGTCTTTCAAAACAGTTAGAATTAGCCAAAGTGTCATAAGACGCATATGGTTTCCATTGTATGATGCCATTTCTGTTTGAAAGAATGTAATGTGTTATCTAATTCCTAAACAGTTAAGAGCTTTTTATTTTTTATTTTTACATTTGATTTTACAATCTGACAGAACCATTGAATCATAGAATTTTAGACCTGAAAGGCATGTTAGCTATTATCATTATCTAGTTTAAACACTTCATTTTAAAGATGAAGAAACTTGTCCAGAGAAGTTAAGTGATTTGTCCAGAGCCATTTAGCAAAAGATCCAGATTCTTAGATTTCTCTGAAGTCCTTTCCAGTTTTGAATCTGTGATTCCATGATTGTTTCTGGCTGTAGTATTTTATGTATCAGAGTTCCTTGGTGTAACAGTTCTTGGAGAAATAATTTAGCCTTTCTCTGTTTTAATGGTATTTTCTGTTTTTATATCAGAGTTCATTTCGAAAATACTTCTCTATACCTTTCATATGTAACCTACCCTGGTGACAAGAAAAATAATTTACAAAAAACTCTTAATACTTATCTAATACATATATATTTTAATATATATATATAATGGGAAAGACAGGAAATAAATATTTATATATCACCTACTATGTGCCAAACAATTGACTTTACAAATATATTATCTAATTTGATTTTTTTAATCACTTACCTTCTGTTTTAGTATCAGTTCTAAGAAAGAAGAGTGGCAAGGGCTAGGCAGTTGGGGTTAAATGACTTGCCTAAGGTCACATAGCTAGAAAGTATTTGAGATTATATTTGAATCCAGTTCCTTCTGGCTCCAGGCCTGGCACTCCATCCATTTTGCTACCTCACTGCCCCACTATTTGATCTTTACAATGACCTTGGCAGATAAGTGCTATTATTAACCCCATTTTATAGTTGAAAAAATTGAGGCATTATTTATTTTTGGCATATTTAATAGAGTTTATATACATATATCTATACTGCCCTATGGCTTTTCTTCCTACCCATTTTTCGATCATTCAGTTTCTTTTTCTGAGACTGAGTCATTCAATTTCTGTTTCTTATTTTGTTAATATGAACATTTTATTTTTGTCAGTTTACATTCTCTTATTGCCATTTTTGTTGTTCATTCATTTCAGTCATGTTCAACTCTTTCTGACTGTATTTGGGATTTTCTTTGCAAAGATATTGGAGTGTTTTGGTAATTCCTTCTCCACTGACTGCCATATAGTTGGACAAAATAATTATTAAAAAGTTCCTTGCTTCTTTTACACGTTTTGCATACTCATTCATTTTTGTTACTGATTGTTTTATTTTCCCATATCCATTTCAAAAAAAGATTAGCTGATAATTTTATTTTTAAAATATCCAATTTTATTAATTAAATCATTATGCATTTTCTTTTAATTTTATGGATTTTCAGAATTTCTATTTTGGTATCTAATTTGCTGGTCTTCTAATTATTTTTTAGAGGCATGCCCAATTTACTAATTTGCTCTTGTATAAATGAAATATACAATGAATATATATTCACAATCTCTGCTACATCTGATAAATTTTCATGTGGTATTTCCCTTTTCTAATTTCCTTTGATGAAATTAACCATTTTATTTGATTTGTTCTTTGGCTTACTAATTATTTAGGATTGAGTTTTTTTGTTTCTAACTTTTATAGTTCTATTGAAAAATTTTTTTTCCATTCAATTCTGATCAGTAAAGAATATGCTTATTATTTCAGTTTTTCTTAAATCCTTTGTGAGGATTTTATTCTTTATTCCATGTTAAGTGTTTATTAAGGGCACCATTTAGTTTTAAGAAATATGCATACTCTTCTCTAGTGCAACCTTATAATTATCAGGCATGTATCATATCTAACTTTTTAAAATTGCTATTCATGTCCTTGTTGTATTTCTTTGTCATTGTTTAATTTTAAAAATCTGAATGGGTAACATAGAGGTCCCCAATATTGTAATTTTACTGTTTCTTCCTATAAAGATATATATCTAAATTGACATATATCTTTTCCTTTAAGCACTAGGATAATCTGTGCATATGTATGTTCTGTGTTGATATTAATTCATTTTTTCCTTCAATGTAATATAATTTCTTGGTTTATTTCTCTTAATCAAGTCAATATTTTTCTGTTGCTTTGTTTGAGATCATAATTAGGCCTCTATTTTTCTGAGTTCAGCTGAATCATAATAGATTATGGTATTATCTTTTATTTTATATCTGAATGAATCTTTGTTTCAAATATTTGTCATATAAACTACACATTATTGGATTCTGTTGTCTTCTAAATTCTTCTATTCCTGGCCTTGCCCCCATTTTGTGGATATATTTATCCCATTCACATTCATACATGATCATTAATTCAGTAATTCTCTATCCTATTCCCTTATATTGTACTTTTTCTTCTCTACTCTTCCTGCCCCTATCTTTATTATAAAGAGGTAGTAGATAGTAAGAGAGACACATGTAATCTATGTTTTACACAATCTGGTTCCATTTCCTACCCACTTTTCTCCTCTCTAAACAGGCTTGATCATTTGCTCTTAGCCTTTCTTTCCTTTGAAACTCTTTTTTGTGAACCACTCTCTAAGGTTAGAGTTTGCTTACCTAATCTCTCTTTGAATTTGCTCCTCCCTTTTACTCCTCTTTCTGCCTTCTGCCAATTGCTATCTGTTTCACAGTTAAATTGAAGGTATACCTAACCCTAACTGTTTAAGCATATATTTATTTGTTCTACCCTCCTTTGTCCCATTCAAATGAAAGTGGAAGTACAAATGACTCCCCACCTCCATTCCCCCTTCTCCTTTTCTCCTGGTTTGTACAGTTGTGACTCACTATAATGTGGTTCACTTATGCTGGCTTCATTGTATTATGTGTGTTTTTTTTTTTAAAGAATATATTTAATTCTGTAGAAGGGAGTTACACTTATTGGGGCATACTATTGTCTAATGGATTTAAAGATGACCAACCACTGGGCTGGGCTCTGTATCCTGGGTGCTGATTGGCTCAGTAACTGTAGGTTAATAAGAGTATGGAAAAGGTTAATAGAAGAGTGGGAAGGCTTTATACAGCTTTACAATATATATATATATATATATCAATGATAAAATAAATGTAACACCACTACTTTGGATTTTCATGCATTATGGGGGTCTCTGGAATGTAACACCCGTGATTGGTGACATTCACTATATTGTTTTCTTCTATATTCTGATTATGTTAGCAAATGTCCCTTTCTTCCATAATGTATTCCTTTACCCCCACCTCATTTTTTCCCCTCTAATATCATCAAAGGACAACAAACTCTCTTAGATTCTTGTTGTTATTCTATTCTTCCTGTGATCTCTGATGATATTTAGATTCTGGGGATACTTCTTTCATTTCTGCCTGTTAGAATTAGACCCTTCAGACTTTGATGATTGCTTATACATATATTCCTTTTTTTTATTTCTTTTGCTCCCTAAGTTTGCATTTCATAGTTTCTACTCATCTCACACTTTTTTTTAACATCAAGAATGCTTAAAAGTTGTCTATCTGATTAAGTTTCTATTTTTTTTCCTGTGAGATTATATATATATATATATATACATATATATATATATATATATATATACAGTTGCTGAGTAACTCATTCTTGATTTTAAACTTACATATTGTACCTCTGGGAATATTGCATTTAATTACTTCTTTTCTTTTTAGAGGTAGTTAACAAATTTTGTGTAATTCTTATTGATTCCTAATTAATGGAACACCTTTTTTATTTTTTTGGTGGGGGGCTATTTATTTTTGAGAGTTCTTTTTAAAAAAATTTTTTTTTAGGAGATGATAAATGGATTCATTTTTTATTTTGCCTTTTGCCTTCAATAAATGGACAGTTTTCATTCATGATTTCTTTTAATTTCTTTCTTTTGTTAAAAACTAACCATCTATCTTAGTATCAACTCTAAGGTAGAAAAATGGCAAGGGGTAGGCAACTGGGATTAAGCAACTTGCCCAAGGTAACATAGGCAGGAGATGTCTCAGGGCAGATTTGAATGCAGGTCCTCCTAGCTCCAGACCTGCCACCCTATCCACCATGCTATCTGTCTCTCACTTAAGATTTCTTAATAATATGCTATTTAAAGGTGCTTCTTTTTGGCCATCACTTTCAGGTAGTCTAATGATTCTTAATTTTTCCCCCTTGACCTCTTTTCCAGGTTGGTTGTTTTTGATCTGAGATACCCTATATTTTCTTTTCTTTCTTTCTTTTTTCTTCAGTACTTTGGCTTTGTTTTATATTTCTTCTTGGCTTATGAAATCATTAACTTCCATTTCAGTCCCTCTAATTTTCATGAACTTTGCTTGTTAGGTCACTTTTTACATTTCTTAAATCAACTTTTTAATGCTTCTTTCATCTCTTTCCTCCACACCTGCCATTTCTTTTATATTTCTTTCCTTTAAAGCTTTAGTTCCATTTATAACATATATTTTTAAAGTCTTATTTCATTTCTCCCAGGTGTTCTAGTTGACCTTGAGTCCAATTTTTCACTTCTGGGTTTTTAAGCATATCTGGCTCCAGGTAGCTATTCATCATTGATCTCTTCTTTGTAGTGTCATTTTATGTCTTCTTTTCTGAATTGGGAGTCTGTATTTGGACTAGGCTTTCTGTATTTCTATACACCTTATTTGGTCCAGTTCTACTACTTTCTCTTGCAAATTTCTCTGGATATTGAGTGCTGTGTTCTTCAGAGATTTTTGGAGTGTCTTTGGTCAGGGATCTGTAAATTTTCAGCAAATCTTAAGTAGTCTTATCTATCTAAGGCATAGTCTGATTGGAGCCCTCTTCCCTCAACCTTGCAGGCTTCGAACTCCAGTTTGAATCTGGTCAACACAAGTGTGGCTTTATCCTTTGTTGTATTTAGGCTAACTCCTGTCAGTGTACTGGAAAGTTCTGCAGGCTCAGATGGACAAAATTATAGACAAAGTACTTTGGTGAGCACTCTTCCCTGCCTCCTTAGCATCAGAACCTTTCTATGTATATGGGGCAGAGTTCCAGGCACACCCTTGGTCAAAATCCCTGACCTTTGTACTAAGTTGGAGGGCCTAACCCAAGTCTGTACTCTGAATCTGTAACCCTGATGCAGCTTACCATGACACAGCTGGGAGGGAGCTCAATGCTTGTTCAGCGCCTCATGCTCTCCTGCTATTTTGCTGGATCAAGGGTCCTACTCCCAAGGTTAGAAGGACACAGCTTTTGGCTTCCTCCATACTCATCCTATTCTCTACCCAGTGAATATCTGTAGGCTTTAGGCCAACCACCAGCCTGGAAGGCTCTGAAGTAGTCTTCCTATGATTGCTCTTGGGTCTCTGTATTGGCCTAGGTATAAAATATGATCCACAGTGGATCGGATTTCCTGATCACCAACAGATCTGCTGCTCTTCCTTTATCTTTTTTGGAATGATTGTAGGAGAAAGCTGGGTTGCTCTATTTCCTTTTGGTCTACCTTCTTTGTCAATCTTAATGGCAATTTCTGAGCCCTAAGAAGTTGATAGTTTGACACTACAAAAAACTATTGATTTGAACATTGCAAAAAAAGGAATTAATTTCCTCAGAAAGGTATTATGATTCTCATATGAAAATCCCCCGAGATGAGGATTCTTAGAAATGGAACAAGTAGACCAGATCAGGATCTTTTCCCATTTTCAACTATGCCCCAGTGCCTGACCAGTGAATCAAAGGTTATAGATAAGTCAGTTGAGGTAATAGAACTGACCAGGAACTTGCCATTGTTGTAATTGCATTTTCTATCATTGTATTTCATAACTCCTTCATCAGAGTTGGAACCATCTAAAATGTGGAAATGAAGTTAGAAAAGCAGATTAAGTCAGGGAATGGTGTCACCACTCCCAAGGATTGGGTATGACTTTAAGAAACCCTATCTGACTATAAGTCTACATTATTTTCCATAGCAAATGTGTCCTGAAAAGGCCTAGAAGGAACTTACATTGTTTACTAATAAATGGATTCATAAATTCTCAGAATCAGGAGAAAATTAAGAGGTAATTTAGTTCAGAATTTCACAAGCTCTATTAGAGATGGTTGACTTTCAAACAAGCCTGGGAAGTAGGTATTATTATTTCCCCATTTTACAGGGATAACTGTACATTTTACAGGGATATTTTACAGGGATAACAGAGGATAACTGAGCTCAAGTGACTTATACAGGGTCACAGAGATTTTGTGAGGCTTTACTTGAACTCAGGTTTTCCTGTGTCCTGAGGATACAGCTTTCTGCACATAAGCTCCCTTTCTCCCATTCTTGTTAACTTGTTGCACTTGAAGTGAGGCAATAACTTTTCCTTCTTGGGAACATCAAACAATTACAAATATATATTTTTTTCTGACCAACAATGAGTTGCCCCTAATAAATTACTTGGGTAATTTGCTTGCTCTGCGGTTTTAATCCCTTCATTGGTTATCTATTCATGTCTTGTCATCTCATTTCTTGTTTATCCCTTTCCTTAAATCCTCCATAGAGGATCTATAAAAAAGATAACGACTAATATAGTGAAATTTTTCAGGGACTAAAAATGTATAAACAACCAAGAAATATTTTCCCACCTTGGAATAAAAACTAAATAGTAAATCAATCATCCAAATAGATCAAGAATGGAAAAATTTAGCCTCAAAAGGAAAAATTTCCAAACATTTTAGAACATATGAATGTAAGGATTTATATAGGATGTGTGGTTTCAATCTTCCTACTTTAATTACTTCTAAATATTATTTATTTACTGAAGGTTACTATATTAACTTGATCAGAATCTATTGAGAGTACCATTTAAAAACACCTGTTAAAATGCAGATTTATAAAAGAATACCTTTTCTGTGTACTGAGAATATTCCTTCCACATGTCTGGACTGTGTAAACTCCTACCAGGCTCTGGAGCTGTGACGCTTTGCCCAACCAGGATACCACAGTGACCAAGAGTAATTGGATATGTTTAGAAAAGAGGACTCCCAAAAACCCAGAACTTTTTCTGAGGTGTGCTTATGAATTGAACACACAAGTGGCATGTGCATAAATGAACATGAATTGTTTGCTGCAGGTGGTAGTTGTATTAATTTTCTTTCTGCTTTGACTGCCTAATCTAAACATTCCAGTGCTGAAGACAAAACTGTTAGTTGGTATTTCAAGGAGAGGGTCATCAAGTCTCATGTGATAGTAAAGGATATATGGAAAAAGAAGGCAATAGACTAATACAGAGTATCTGAGGTAGCAATGGGTCACACTCTTATCCTGTTTAGAGACCTAGAAAAAATCACAGACGTATTATGGTTTTACTAGCTTGAGGTATATTAAAGTATTGAAATTGTATTTGTGAAGGAAAGAAAGGGTTTGATTTAGGGGATGATGAATAACAGTGAAAATTTTGCTCTTTCAGCAACTTTGCTTCATTGTATTTATCTTTGCTGAATCCTGATGAAATGATCTTGAAAGAATTATGCCTGTTGTTTTTGGCATTTCATGATCTTGTTCCATGCAGTTTGAAGGACCTGTTGCTTATCTTAAAAATTAATAAACAGAAAGTAGATTGATTTTGGATAATTCCCATAATTTCACCTTAAATTTTAAAACTGGTTAAAGTGGTCCCTTAAAAACAAAACAACACACAACATACAGAATCCCCAATATTTCCCAATTTCTATATGTATATATGTATATGTCTTTGGGAAGTCTGACTAGTATAATTTATATTAGAGTAATAATATTTCAATATCCATCAAAACCCCTGTAGAGTAACTAGGTGTCCTATTTTTAAAAATTCCCCTGAAGTTCTAAAGCCATCTTTTTTTTCTTTCATATTTTGTGGCATATGCAATAACTTCTAAAACTAAGAGAATTCATGGTGATTTTAAAAATAAGTAGGGACTGAGCTTTCTTAGGCGATATGATAGGGAAGGAAATGATAAGAAGGATGAAGTTTGCAAACACATTTTTACCTGTATTCTTTGTCTTGTGGCATGAGTTTCCTATTGTTGAAAGGAAAAGTGAGATGAATAAAACATGCTATGAAAGGAAAGCTAAATGAGAAGTCATTCTTTTAGTTCATTAAAATTCCCTGACTCAGTCTTCTTGTTTTCTTTATTAATAAGTACTTATGCTACAAATTTGCAGAACTTTAACATGATTATTTTGTATTCAGGAACCTAGGGCCTAGTATCATTCTTATTTTATATCTGAAGAAAATAAGGCCCAGGTGTGCTATGTGATCTGTTCAATGTATCAACAAAAGTTAGAGGAATTGAGAGCTTTTCAGCTCATCATCTTTGAGTTTCTGCATCACTGTTTCTGCCATACTGACTCCAAAGTTTTTCTTTCCTTTTTAAAATGTTTACGTGATAGCTTATATATATGTATATATACATATATATATAAAACAATCATTTCTGTTAATCTCTCTGCCAAACTTGCTTTTAAATCTATTCTTTGTTATAACAAGGAAAAGGAATTAATAAAAAAATATTCATTACTAGGACTTTTGTACACTATGCCCACTACCCTAGAAATCTACCACCTATCCTCTGAGAGGAGGGAGGTATATTTTTACTATATCTTCTGATGAAACCCTTTATGAATTTGTCATTTACCTAACATTTATCTGACTTCTAGTGAATTTTTTTTCCATTTACATTACTGTAGTCATCATGTACTCTCCATTAGTTCATAATACCATGTTTCTCTGAATTCCTCATGTTTGTCATTTCCTACTACACAATAATATTCATGGTCCTCAGTTTATCCTGCCATTCCCTATCTATGGGCACCTATTTTGTTTATAGTTTTTTTTTTCTACCACAAAACATGCTACTATAAATATTTTAAAGAATATTAGAGATTTATTTCTGTCCTTGACCTCCTTGGATTTATTTGCTCAGTAGGATGATTAAGTCAAAGGGTATGGACACCTGTTTGAGTTTTCTTTCATAATTCCAAATTGTTATCTCAAAGAGTTGAATTAATTCACATTTCTACATCTAAGTGTCAATATGCCTGTATTCCCACAGTCTCTCCAACTAATGCTATTTCACTTTTTTCATCTTCATTGTCATTTTGAATGGTATAATTTAGAACCTGCACTTAATTTTTATTGGTGATTTAGCACATGTTTTCATATGAGTATTTATAGTTTGCAGTTCTTTTGAAATCTTTATTCATACTTAATTATTTGTCCATTATAGAATGGCTTGCATTATATATTTTTATAGTTTTCCTGCGTTTCTTGGATGTCAGGTTTTTCTCAATGATGTTTGATAGAAAGGATTTTTTCCACTCTCCATTTTTTCTTTTAACTCTTCATTCATTTTTGTTTTATTGAAAGAATTTGAATTTTATGTAATTTAAATGGTTTGTTTTGCCTTTGAGACCTGTTCTATCCATTGTTTGGTTAAGAATTCTTCTTTTTTGGGGGTAGCTAAGTGGCACTATGGATAGATTGTTAGGCCCAGATTCAGGAGGACCTGAGTTCAAAATTGCCTTCATATACTTCCTAGTTGTATGACCCTGGGCAAGTCACTTAACTCCAGTTGCCTAGCCTTTGCCATTTTTCTTTCTTGAATTGATATTCTAAGATAGAAGGCAAAGGTTTAAAATAATTCTCTTTTTGTCATAACTGTGATAGGTATCTTCTTTTAATTTTTTTTATGATGGGACCAATTTTCTTTTTATCAAGATAAAAATGCCATTTCCTAATATTCTTTCAGCTAGAATGAATTCTTTCCACCCCAAATCTCTTATGTTTCCTTCCTTGACTATATTTATGCACCTAGGATAATTGGTTGTAAATCTATTAGTAACTACAGAGACCTCCTCTCTCAAAACTTTCCATTTTATAAATAAGCTGATTCAGAGGTATAGTAAACTTTCCCAAGGTTATAACAGTGTTTAAAGGCCCAAGGTGCCATAGTTAGGATTCAAAATCAGGTCTTTCCCAAATATAGTGGTCTTTTAACTATGTTACATTGAATATCATGACTCCTTGCTAATTTGTTAAATTTTTTTATGTTTTTTTTTCTTTCAACAAGACTGTAAACTCTATGAGGGTAGAGTTTGTTCCACCTTGCCATTTTGTATTCCTAGAATCAACACAGTGTCTTAGAAATTGTTGCCACTGAATAATTGTGTGGATTCATTAGGGTTGATTCATTGCCAGCTTTAGGGACAATCTTTGTTGAACACATTTGTTCTCTTCTTTGTTCACTTATTTTGCAAATGTTTATTAATATTATATTGCTCAAAGGAATTAGAAATTTTGTGAAGAAACTCATCATTGGAAAGTATGTAAGTCTTCAGAACGGATGAGTTATGGGGGCATGGCCATCTTCTGTTGTCTTGCCAAAGAAGGAATTTAATTTGTGGTGGCTGGTCCAGGAAAAGAGATCTAGTACCAAAGTGTGGAAATTACAAGGAAGCAGATTTCTGCTCAATTTAAGAAAAGCTAATCAATGATTCAAGCTGCCCAGAAATGGAATGAACATTCTTAAAGGGTAGTTTCATTTGAAATGTTTAAGCAGAGCTTACTTGAACACTTGTCTGGAATATAACAGATGTGGACATTAATGACTTGGATATGTTTTGGGCTAAATGACCAACATGGTTTCTTATAACTCTGTAATTCTATAATTAGTATATTTTTCTTATCTTTAAATTATATTCGTTCCTCTTTATACTGACTTACAAAAAAGTGACCAATAGTAATTCTTCTTTATGCTGTTGTTTTTGGCAGGAAGGGAGGGAGGCATTTTGGTTGAAGTAATTTTCCATTGTAATAAATTAGGGTCATAGCATAGAGCTAGAAGGGAAATAAAAAGCCATCTAATTCAAAACCTTCATTTTATACATAAAGAAACTGAGACCCAAAGAGTTTAAGTTACTTGCTCAAGGCCACACAAGTAGTAAAAATCAGAGGCAGGGTTTGAATCCAGGACCTGTTACTCCAGAATCAGTGCTACTATCCAACAACTAGTCAAGTGCTTGAAACCTATCAGATACATAACAAATATTGGTTGATTAACTATCATCTAGCCCCCAGATATTTTAACCATTTTAGATGGAAATCTTTCTAAATTGTATAATATTATTCCCTGCCTAGATATGAATAAAAAAGAACAATAATAACTAATTTTGTAGTGCTTTAATTTTTATCTAACCCTTTCACTAAAAGAGCCTTATGTAGTCTGAAAATTATTTCCCCTTTTACAGATAGAAGATAGATAGATAGATAGATAGATAGATAGATAGATAGATAGATAGATCAATATATATGGATACTCAGAGTTGTTATTTGCCTAAGGGTAAATAGATAGTAAATTTTGGATATGGAATTTGATTTCAGGTCTCTTGACTCCAAATTCAGTGCTATATCTGTCATATTATGTTATTTTTCATTTAATAATTGACTATTTTTAAAATTAGATTCTTGCATCCCAAATTTAAAGAGAGTTGGCCTCAAAACTAGGAAGATATCTTCCTAGTGAAAGTCCGGCCTCTGATATTCTGGCTGTGTAATCCTGGGAGAAAATTCTTTTTTTTTTTTTTTGGAAAATTCTTAACCCCTCATTGCACTAGGCACTTGCATCTTAAGACTATAAGTTGCAGGAGAAGTGCCTTCTAGCAATGGTAGCAGTCATTTCTTCACCAAGGAGTTCTCTACAGCAATCAAATCAAGTCAAAATCAAATAAAAAAAAAGGTCCAGCCCTTCTCCAGTGACACAGTTATTGTGCAGTAGATAAAATATTGGTCCTGACCTTAGACACTAACTGTGTGACTGGACAAGTCACTCACCTCTGCCTCAATTTCCTCAACTATACAAGGGGGAAAAATAGCACCTATTTCACAGGGTTGTTCTCAAATGGGACAATATTTATAAATCACTTATCCCAGTGCCTGGTACATAGTAGAAGCTATTAAATGCGTATTCCTTTATTCTCCTCCCCAGACTGGCCTCTCTCCCTATGTCTCCCTTCCTCACACCTATTCTCAAATATTTCACAATTTTGTAATTTCACAAGTGGTAGCATTCTTCCCACTGATGTGTTGCAACTTCTCTATATCTTAAAATCTTGCCTTTTGGAGCCAATTTATGAAGTTGGCAATTATAATATTGCCTATTATTTTAAATTATGGGGGATTTTAATATATTATCTGTCCAAAAATGGAATTGACTGAATTATCTGGTAGTAGAAAATGTTGTAGTATAGTGGATTTAGTCCACAGTTGAAGTCAGAATTGGAATTTCACCAATGACATTTGCTAATCTTTGTTATATATATATATATATATATATATTTATATATATTTATATATATGTCTATGTTTGTATATCTAAATCTTTTTCTATATATGTGTACATATAGATATAGTAATAGTTCCCTACTCTCTATCCTGAGTGCCAGCACATCACCAGAGACATCTGAAATTCAACATGTCTGAAGTATAGCTCCTTCTCTTGACATCATCTCTCTGGCCCCACAAAACCTACCTCTCTTTCAAACATTCCTTTTACTGTCAAGTAATCATACTCTCAATCACAACTTCAGTGTGTCAATCCTAGAGAACAACTTCAGTGTGTCATTCTAGATATCCTGCTTAATCTTGTCATTTCTCTTTCACATCATCTCTTGCATAGATCTTCTCCTTTTCATTTATGCAACCAACATTCTAATTCAGTCTTTCATCACCACTTGAATAGACTACTGCAATTTCCTGCTTTGGGTTTCCTAACTTCAAGACTTTCCTCTTTACAATCTATCTTCTGAAAGTGTAAAAGGCCAAAGTGACTTCCATAAAATTCATATCCTGTCTGATCATGTTATGCCATTTTTTCTTCTCTTCCCTACATCAAATGCCTGTTATCTCTGGTACATTTTAGGTTTCATGTGAAGCTTTTTATTTGTCATTTCAAACTTCTTGTATTCTGATTGTTCCCATACTTCCCTATCTTTAAATATGCTAGTCTTACTATGTACTATATGCATGAACTCTTTGCTCTAGCTGTTCCACTTGACTAGAATGTACTACCCCCTCACCTGTACTTCTTTCCATTCCTTTTTTCATTTAGAATTCATCTGCATCACCACTTCAAAGCATTGTTCATTTCTTTTCAAAGAGGAACAATGCCATTATGGGGTGATGTCTTACCCTGTGTGCAAATTGGATTTAAGTGAAGCAGAGCTGCACAAAGTCATCAGCATCACTCTCTTCCAGACTTATGCAAATCCAGTGGCAAAACAAAAGTCAGGATGATTGGCAATGACCCGGGATGCAGTGGATAAGCCTGGTTTCTTTGGTATCTGAACCTGCTCTAAGTGGTCCATAGTACCTACTTCACCCACCTCTGTGGCCAGCCGAACAAACTGTTCTCATCCGAACACTATACTGGGTGGTGTCCTCCCACACTTGGGATAGACGTTGCTCTTGCTTTGGTGGCAGTTATGAAGCCTGTCAGTCATTCTCACACCAGGGTAACCCCTCTACTGAGACAGATCTACAGAATGTGGCACTGTGCAGGCTATAGCTTCTTGGAGCCACAGCTGGTGAAAGACCTATGTTGCCCTGGAAGGGGCTTGGTGAGTATCACAGCAGAGGTGCTGGCCCTCCCTAGACATCCCCACACCCCATCAAATTCTTATATATGTGCAGGGAGAGGAGAGAGGGAGGTCCTGGGGAATTCACTCTAACAAACAAAACATAGTCAAAATATATGCATACTTACAAATATACATATCTGTTTCCTACAAAATTTGTATATTCATATGTGCACACATTTTCCTCTCATTATGGCCATTGTCCAGGGATTATTCATCATCATGCATCACACATAACATTGAGGCACAGGGACAACACATGTGATTTCATTGGTATCAGGTACTCCCAGAGGGAGGACATGCTCTCTGCCAATCCAGGTTGGCATTTGTTTCTTAAGTTACAGTCTTCAAGATGAACACTCTGAGAGGTTAAATAACTTGTCCATGGTCACACACAGCTGAACATGTGTCTGAGGTGGGGTCTGAACCTAGGTGCTCTAAACATTGTGCAACACTTCCCTTTATCAGCTGCTTATTGATTGAATGCATGATGATGAACTGGCTGTCCAAAGAGGTTAAGTACCCAATCACTTGTCCATGATTATATAATGTGTTAGTTAATAGGCCCAAGTGGAATCTAGGAGTCCTAGATTCTTTTTCCAGTATTAACTTCACTGCCCTCCTCTGGGCATTTTATATTATGTATATTATTAATTCTGGCAGTTATAAAGATGAATATGATGTCATTTCTGCCCTCAAGAAGCTTGAAATGTGTAAGATGGGAATAAAGGAGAACCTCTGTTATGTTATGTTAGTTAGTTAAAGAGTACTGGTGACCAAATTCCCAGGGAAACTCCTTCCCTATCTGAGTAGCGAGCTAATGGCCACTCTCGACCTCAACCTGGATCACTAAAGGTGACTTGAAGGAAAGCAGATTGTCAGATCAGAGATCACTTCAGGAAATTAGTATGTGTTGGTTGGCTAGGAAATTTTGTGTAACCTAGCTCTTCCTTAGATGATCTCTTTCTGAACAGATCTGCTAAGAGAAACCAGTATCAGATGCTCTAAGATTTGACTTTTACTTAGGACTAAGAAAGGTTTCTCCCCGAAAGCTCCTTCTTCCAAACCCCTTCACCCTTTCAGCAGTATCTGACTACATATGAAAATATTTCAAAGAATGTTTACTAATATAACTAGCAAGGGAAAGATTGAGGAATGCGGTAATCAGGAGATCCCTAAGCTGTTCAGACCAGACTTGAGTCCCTAGCTTTGCCCACCAACTGGGATCGGTCTGGAAACAAATTCTTACTTTCTCCTTTGCTATATGACTTAAACTAAATGACTAAGTAATAGCTTGAGTTTTCAGGTTAAGATGCTACAGCAACTGATGCTTTATCTTCAGCTCAGATACACAGATTGCCCTCCTGGGAATAATCCCTCTTGGGCTAATCTGAAATGTCTTGTCTGACCACCAAGTTCTTGACAAGATGAGATTCAAGATTGTTAATAGACACCAGATATAAAAGTCAATCTGGGACACTTCTGGGAATCATATCTGATTCACAATCCAGAGCTCAGGAAAAGCTGTTTCACTCCTCAAGGCTCATAATCGAACCTCCTTTGTCAGTTGAAAATCCTTCCCAACATCCTTCTAAAAAATTCCTCCTCCCAGTCTTGTCAGTCATGTCTCTTGTCATGTTCCATCTCGACCCTGTATTAATTTCTACTCTTACAAATGCAATACAAGCAATTAGACTTATACACAAATAACGATACCATGTATTTTGTGGTAAGTGGGATAACAGAGATGCAGTCCAAAAGTCACCTGAATTCCAAAGATGGAGAATTCATTATTGACCTGTGTAATTAAGAATCTGCAACATTTTTTAGGTCAAGGGGCTACTTTTCTAGGGCTTAGCATAGTATTTTGTACAGTTATTTCTTAAATATAATATTTATTGAACTAAGTTGCATCTATGGAAGAAATAAAATTCAAGCTGGACCTTAATGGATTTTTAGTAGGTGGATAGGGAGAAAAGAGGCCACTTCATGAGAATAGAGCACACGAGCAAAGGCACACTGAGGATGGATGCTGGCTGCTATTTATAATTGCTTGTCATGTAACTTTGGACATATTTCTTTTGGCTCTCAGTTTTATAGGATCATTGAATTGTAGATTATGAGCTGAAACAAACTGTAGAGGTCATTGAATTATTTTACAAATGAGTTTTCTCATTTCTAAGATGAGAAAGTTTGGACTCTAGAATAATTAGGTGGTAGCAAGATGGCAAAATTACCTGAAATTTGGTTTTGCCTCTTAAAAACTGTGGTTGTGGGTAAATCACTTACTTCTCAGCTCTCCTTTCCTTTCCTTTCCTTTAAAATGGGAGATTTGACTTACTTTATGTCAGGGATCATTACCAGCTCTAAATCATGTGATCTAATGGAGTGTGGAAAGGGAACTCCTCTCCCCATTATGTTGCTTTATTTTGATATAATAAATCAGCATTTACCATTGTAAGGGGGGAGAAAGGGGAGTTTTATATAAAAGGTTGGACTGGATTATTTAAGAATAGGGTCGCCAGGAATTTAATTATTTCCAAAGAGATTTATTTACTATTTATTTACAAAATATAGAAAGGGTGAAAGTAGGAAAATGAGAGAAAGGATAGGGTAAGATATCTAGCCTATGTACTAAGTATTTTGTTTTGACCCCTGGCTCAACCCAGGCAGGGCTAATCTGGAAAAGCAGAGAGCCTCTCTCAAGAGGATAGATCTCTCCTGAGGTTAGTCTCTTCAGAAAATGCAGGAAAGGAGTCAGCTCTTTTTACTCACCATGTGTCAGTCCAAAGGGAGAGATTTAAGAACAGTCTCACCAAGTACAGGGTCTTAGGTCCTGTCAGCATATTCTTCACCAGCCTCCAACTCAAACTTAGAACTCCAGAAGAAGATGAAGTCTTCTCCCCATAGAAAGTTGTAACTCCCTTTTAAAGACACTTTCTTTTGTGTCACTTCCTGTGCCTTCCTCCATTTTTGTGTCTACCAATTACAGTTGAAGCTTTGATTAGGACTGCCCAGGAGGCAGTCAGTTTGATTCTGATTCTTCACCCACTGTTGCACACATGGGTCACAAAACTGCCCTACTCAATGAATAAGTGGGATGTTTACACTTTTTTTTTATTAAATCTAAAAAAATTGGCAGGGGATTTAATTTAATTTTCACAATCAGGGGAGAGTTAATTAATTTCATTTTCACAATCAAGGAGAGTTAGTTTAATCTTTACACCTTTGAGATGTGCAGGGATAGATAGGCCTTCAGAGAAAGGAAATTGAAACCCAGGAGACAGGAAACTGATCCCACAAGCTCTGCCTCCCTGGATGGTACCAGGAAAATTGAGGAACTATGATTGGTTCTGAGATGTGACATGGGAGAACTAGTGGGTAGAGAAAACTGCTTAAAAAGTCGAGACCAAGTCTCTGCTCATACACACTTAAGCTCTTTTGGCTAGAGATTGAAACTTGAAGAGGGCCCTGTCAATCCATCAAATGGCATAAAGGGTAGTAAGCTAATCAACTCTTTCCCTCTTTCCTACATTTTCCTCTCTTTACTATCAGCCTCATAATTTATTTTAATTATTATAGGGGGATATGTTTAAAGACTCCACTTTGTATAAAGCATAGTATCTATATTGGGGAATAGAAACTAGAAAGAGAGACTGGGGGTAAATTGTGGAGGCTTTCAGTGCTAGGTTTGGACTTTGCATTTGGTAGGCATGTTATACAGTTGCTTACAAGAATTTTTTTTTTTGTCAAACTTGCTGAAATGCTTAGAAGTATAGAATTTAGGGGCAGAAAATACCTTTATAGATTATCTAGCTGAGTCCTCTCATTTGAGAGATGAAGTGCATCCCCAAACTGATTTGCTCAATGTTGTACAGCAATAAAGCAGAATTAGAACTCAGCTGCTCTGGACAGTAGAGCAAAATGGAAACTTTTTTCCATTTTTTACCAGTATAATATAGTAATTCTAGTTTTTACTAGTAACAGCACTAGAATGAGCACTGTTGTCTTTCCACTACATTTCACCCTCTCTCCTCACTCCTAAGGGTTAGATGCCAGTATTACAACCCAGCTCTGGTTTCCTTGAATAAGAGAAATCAGTTATATCCTAGATGGTGTTGGAGATGAGCTAAAATAAAGTACTCTTCTTTTGATAATTTTCATTACATTCTCTCACTTCTAAATGAGTATAGTTATTCCCACTGTAACACCATAGTTCACTATTGACTGCTTTGTTTCTCTGGGAAAGTAGATTATATTCTTATGATAAAATTTCAAGTTCATTTTGTTTTATCATTTAATGCATTAATTTATAGACATCCTGATATGATAAATCTTGTTCTTGATCTTCTTTCATGTTGTTTCATTCTGACAGTAACTGGACATTTTCAAAATGATTTGTCTTTTGATATTATACTTATATCAGCTAAGTGGTACAATGAATATAGAGCACTATGCTTGGAATTAGGAAGACTCAGCCTAATAAGTTAAAATTTGACTTCAAACACTTATTAGCTGTGTGACCCTTGGGCAAGTCACATAATTCTATCTGTCTTAAGTTTCCTCATCAATAAAATGAATTGCAGAAGGAAATTATAGAATTTTTCCTAAGAAAACCCTAAATAGGATCAACAAGAGTTAGACCTGACTAAAATGACTGAACAACAAGAAATATCCATAGCACATAATTTTATTCTGGGTATGTTTTTGGTCTCTATTTGGTAATAATAAGAGACATAAACCAAACAGAAGGAAAGTAATCTAAGATGGAAAGGGACTGGAGTAATCTGTAGAGATTGGGAAGTTCTTCCTTTTATAAGGTGAAGTTTGAGCTGTTTTGAAGGAAATTTGGGGAAACTAAGAGGCAGAAATGAGGCTTACTATCTATATGATTACAGCTTTTAGCCATCTTCATTATCCTCATTATATTTGTGGAAGAAAATTTAAATTTAAGGGGTGGGGCTTGGCTGAAGCTAGAATCTGGAAGCTAACTGCTGTCCCATCAGGGGTCTTTCAAAGAAAGCAAAGTTGTTTGTTTTTGTTGCTGTTGTTGTTGTTGGGGCAGGGCTAGGTTATTGGGAGATATGAAAAAAGGGATGAGTGGTTCTGCAGGTGGGAAGAGATAAGAGTGATAGAGATCTTCCTAGATCCCAATTACTCAGTTTCCAATGATGAGAGTAATGGAAGATACTCAGAAAAAGAACTATTTTACCTTTAAGAATATGGAAATAATTATTCATTTCTGTTAAGTTTTGATTTACTTGTTTTTTATCAGAAAAAGTTATTTGTTTTGCTTTTTCTTTCCTGGGAAATTTTCACAATATTTTGTAAATGAATTTTGAACAAGTGAATGAAACCTTTTACATGGCATTTATGTGTTGGGAGAGCTCCACCTTATTCTGGACAGAGTGAATGAATAACCTCATCTTGGAGTATTTTTAGTAGTTTCCTACATTTAACTTATCCTTGGATGATACCTGTGTCATGTATGAAAACATAATGTATAATGGAGTATATTCCTTGGGATAGAATGTACTGGGTCCACTCTATTGTAGTTTATTTTGAAAACTATTTCCTCAGGTACAACTTGTTTTTTCATTGAGGAGATTTTTTCCATGTTGCCTATAATCTATTATTCATCTTTATAGCTATATTTGCACATTACCTATTTATATAACTATATTTGTCCATCACCTGTGCATGTAACTAGCTATATTTGTAACATCTGCTAGCTCAGATTCTATTTTTAAGCACTGTAGCATAGAGCGAACGGTAACAAATATTATTTATTGCCATCCTTTTTAACTCCTCAGAATACTCTAACTCTCCCAACAGCTTTCCTTTTTCCCTCTTATATTCTGAGTACATTGGCACACAACAAAAGTGACTTTTGTCTTGTTATGGAAGTGTGCCAAGCTGTTTGACATAATGACAGGTGGGATATTACTTAGTGCTGGTAAAATTTGGGTTCTATGGGTGCTTTGTTCCTCCTGGATTGTGTTTTGACTTGCATGTTTCTGACAGCCATTGTAGCATTAACCTTCTTTGCTGAGCTTAGAATATGCCAGCAAAAGGACCTTTGTAAAGGATATGAAGTTTTTCTTGAATTGCACGTGAATTTCTATAAGCAATTGTATTTTGGTATTTAATTAATTCTCCAATATTTTTTGAACATAGTTTTTTTTTACTGTGTAATTCTTTTTCTCCTTGAAGTTTAATATAGATTCAGATTTTTTAATTGATTCTTTGTAGTACAAAATATTAATTGAGGAGCATTTAAAAAATCCACAAGTTCCTCTTGCTTTGATGACTGTCTTTACTAATCCAATGGATCTTGTGTTTTGATGGTAAATATATTTCTACTCAAACACTTTGAAATAGAATAATTTTTAAAACTATGGAGTGCTAGAATACAAGGGCATTGAATTTGGAGTCAAAAGAACTTGGTTTGAAATTTGCCTCTATTTTTACTGCCTATGTGTCTTTACATAAATCATTTGCTCTCACTAAGCCCCATTTTTCTCATCCATAAAATTAAGAGGTTGGACTAGATTATTACTAAGATCTCTTCTAACTCTAACTTTTAAAATTTAATATTAAAGCACTGAAGATTTATAAAAGTCAGGTTGTTCTCTTGCTTTGAGTATAATGAGATATTTAAAATACTGTGGATTTTCTTTTGTTTGGAAATGAAAATCCATGGTTTTATAATTGAATGCTGGGCTTGATAATTGCTAGGCTTTCTGACATATCATTGAAAAATATGATATTCTGTGACTTGTAGAAAAAGCATGGTTTTGACTTTTATGAATGAACTGCAGCAATAGTTTTATCCATCTCTATCTTATAGAAAGCAGTGTTATTCATCTGAGCATTAAATGTAATAAAATTAAAAGTTATGTGACATTTTCCTTAATCTATTGCACCAGGTAATATTACAGCTATCTGCTCATCTCTGAATCTCTTTGTGAATGTTCAAATGTAACATTGATATTCTTCTTCCTACATTTTCTATGTCCTGGAGTAAACTAAAGGCTTCTGGGACATATATTCACTATGGGCTCCCTTTTTTTTTTCTAAAAAATCTAAAATTTATTCATTATTATTGGCCTGCTTTTGAAGTTTTTTCACTTCCAGTTTTTTGATAGTCCTTGTCCTTGACAATGATTACCACTATATTTGTGCCCTTAATCCCAGCCCTTTTTCTCTTTTCTAAGAAATTACAACTTCATCATCTCATCTCTCTCTCATCTTCAATTTCTCTCTTATGTATTGATCCCTTACTTACTTCAAATAAATATAGATTTCTCCAAATATATCCAGATTTTTTTCTATCATTCTTTTTTGTAAAAAAAAAAAATCCTTACTTTCTGACTTGAAATCTGCAGTGTCAGTTCTAAAGAAAAGAGTGCTAAAGGCTAGTCAGTTAAGGTCAAATGACTTTCCCAGGTCCATACTGCTAGGAAGTTATCTGAGACCAGATTTGAATTCAGGACCTCCTATCACCTAGGTGCCTCTTTATCATTCTTTGAAAAACAAGCATACATGCAGACATTCACTAGATCCTATCCCATGGTACTCTATCTCCTGTGTCCCTTGCACTGGCCTTAATTATGCATTCCCTCTTGATTTTACTTAATATCAAAATTGAAACCTTTACCTCTTATTTCAACAATCAGTTGAAGTGTCATCTAAGGTAAGTTATTCCTGTCCCTCTCTTCCAACTATTCATCTTTTCTCTCACTAATTGTATCTGTATTTAATTGTATTTAATTATTTGCATCTCTTTTTATTTATTCTTCATGTCCTTGTATATGTACTTAATTTATCCTCTACTAAAATGTAAGACAATAGGGATTATTTTATTCTTTCTATTTCTATCCCAGTACCCAGCAGATCTGACCTTGTTAATTCCTTACTCAACTAACTCCATTGGTTTTTTTGTTGCCTCAACAATAAAATATAAACTCCTTTCTTTAGCTTTGAAAGCCCTCCATAATCTATCCCCAGCCTATTTTTCTATCCTCAGTGGACATATAACTTTTCTTCTTTTTCTCTAATCCAATCAATCTGTCCATTTTTTCCACTTTGATAGGACACTCCATCTTCTATGTGTTTCTGTCTCTCTCTGTGTCTCTCTGTTTCTTTCTGTCTCTGTCTCTGTCTCTCTGTCTCTCTGTCTCTCCGTCTCTCCCCCCTCTCTCTGTCTCTCTCTCTCTCTGTCTCTCTCTCTCTCTCTCTGTCTCTCTCTTACATACATGCATGTAAAAAACTCACATTGACATTTGAACTCTATAATATTTTTAGATTTTAAAAATTATATAAAAATTTGATAATTATAAGAGGAATTAAAAATATTTCTTTATATTGTAGGAACTATAATTTCCACTGATTATATTCTCAAATTTCTATGACTTTTTTTTCTTGCCTTATTTATGTGACAAAATTCTCTATTGCTCATGTTGGTTGGTGTAACTACATGTCAGATTTTCATAATTGTAGGAAACATATGATGGTCTCTGCAGTAATCTTAATGGTCTTGTTTTTAAGTCTACTTATCCTTTCAGTATTTTTATTTCTTTATCATTCTCTTATTTTTCCTTTTTTTTATTGTTTCTGATTTGCCCTTGGAACTTTATTTTTTTTCCTTACGTTACTTAAAGGCAATCTACTAAAATCATTCTATAATCAAATATGTTCCTCCAGGGAATAATCTCATAGTAGAAGATAAGGCCTAGTTAACCGAAAATATGCTTTTATGTATTAGTGTTTCAGATTTTTAATAACATGGTCATCTCCATTATCCTAGGACATTAGGGTTAAGGAGAAAGGGAAATGGTGAGGAGAGCAACATGGCCATTTAAAAAATTCACAGCTATTTTAAAACCTAACTTCAATGAATCTCTACTTTTGTATCCTAATAGATCTTATTACTAAAACTCTCAAGTACATAAATAGCTATAATAATTTTCTTTGCTTTCTCTACTGTTCTGGCACTACTGTTCTGGAAGTGAGAGGAAAAAAAATAGATCCATTCATAGTTTTTATAATCATTGCTTGAATAATAGAGGAGGATATGCCTTGATCAGGTAAATTGTTGGGTAAATATTAAAAACATTTGTGCTGAAGTAAATCAAGTCTACTTTTCTGCCTTATAATAGTGAATTTACCAAAGGAAATGTTAATTGCAAGCAAGGGATGGTATTCTTACTATCTTAAACAGTTGGTAGGACTGCAAAAGAAAGTTTTTGTGAGTTGAGGGGCAAAAGGAATATAAACTTGTCATCATTGAGTTAAGAATTTGTACAGTGTAAATACCTCAATTGTTGTATCTTGACATGACAGCATGCATCAAGCCTCTTATGTAAAATCAAGTATACAGTGTACAGCCAACTAAGTGACAATTAAGCAACTGTTATAAACTGTAAAACCGAGAAATAGACTTCTCAGATTTAATATCTACAAACATTCCTTGTGAAGGATGCACACTTACATAAAAGTAGCATTATGGTCTAGATTCAGGTAAGATCACAGGTAAGATATCCTGTGAAATTTCTTTTTTCTAAGTGCAAGAAGGTTGTTTTTTGTCCATGTGAACTGAGCCCAATGTCTTTCTCTTTGCTTATGTTACATATTTCATTCCTAGCTCTTAGCATATATCCTGGCATATAGTGTAAGGATGATATTAGAAAAGAAGTATTGGGATTTTCTCTATTAGATATGACTTCTCTTATTTTCACTATTGTACCAGAATATGTACAAAATGTATTTGCCTATGACTTTGTAATGCCAATACTCCCAATGACACTCCTACAACTAATCTCTTATGTCCCTGTGCTACTATTGTTTATGTGCTTTTACATGATGATCAAATTTTTGAGATTAAACTAGATAGACTACAAACTCAATATGATGAATTACTCAAGGCTAAAGGGACAATGGCAGAAAATAAAGAACATGACACAACTAAATTACAGGGTGCAACTAAATCAGATAATCCAACTAAATTAGAAATGGACACTGAAGCGTTAGAAAGCAAACCAACACACATGTTCCCTCTAAGGGAGGTACCTATAGTATCCCCATAGTATGGTATAGTGAATCTCATGTGACACAAAAAGTTTACACAGGCTGATATAGACATTTTTAAGAAAAATACTCCATCATATGAGGAAGAACCCATGGCAGGTGTAAAGCAGTTTAAGCACTTAGTTAAGCTTTACAATCCTTCTTATTTGGACTTATTGATAAATTATTAACAAAAAGGGAGAAACAGCAGATTATGCAGGACACTAATAATAACCCCCTAATTGCTGATTGGCCAACTCAGGATCCTGGTGGGAATATAACTCTTTAGTGGGGTACAGAGACTTAACAATAGCCAGGAAGGCAATAATTGAAACTATGAGGTAAAATTCCAGATGCCCAGGAACCTGGTCTAAATTTGAGCACCTAAAGCAGGAAGTGGGAGAGACTCCCTTCACTGTCCTTTATAGAATTATTGACTGTGCAGAAAAATGGATTGGCTTGGTTACTTTAAAAGATGAAAACATAAATTATATTTGCAGGCAGTTTGTGAAAAATACATGCCCTGGGGTCCAAAATTATTTTTGGAGTAACTGTCCTAATGGCTTGAGAAAAGAACTGGAGTTTGAAGGAGAGCTGAGAGACAGTTATAACCATTTTTCTATGTCAATTACTCTCTATAACAGTTGGGTTGTTGGTCTCTGGCAGCTGGCAGAGACACACTCTCAGAGACTCTCTCTCTGGACTGAAGGAGGTAACATCTTTTCCTCTCTCTCTGTCTGACAGAAAGATCTGAAGCAGCACTATTGAAAATCTATTGAAATTCTATGGTGGTTTTTATAAATTGTTTAACTCTGAAAAGACTGGTCTTTGGTTTGTAGACTCAGAGTCCTAACTTGTTTCTTATTGAGACTCAACCAGCTAGCCTTTGCAATTTTATAATTTGAAGGCAAAATTTTATAAGGATAATAGCAGTAGTTTTTATTTAGATAGTACAATTTTATTATATATATATATATATATATATAATATAATAATAGATAGTATAAATTTGGGTTAGTCAGATCAGGGAGGATTAGTATAGCCTGTGAAATACAGGAGAGGCGATTCCTTCTGGAACCTGGGAATTTATTGGGGTAGATTTAGAATCCCTTAGAATTACAAATCCTTTATTTATCCTTATATATTTCAATAAATACTTTATTTTTATAATAAGAGTCTCTTTAGTGTCCTTGCGCCTGGCCCTGAAGGGAAGTTCACATTTGAGCTTCACTTCATCACTGAGGATACTTTTGATTACCTCTATCAACAGTATCCAAATAGTTTTGAACAGTTTTTCTTTCTATATTTTGTGTAGCTTGTCATTATTTTTTATTTTTTACAATAGTAAGCAGTTAATGAATGCTAACTGATTTATTTTCTTAGTCTTTTTTGAATCTCTTTGATTCCCCTGATTTTTGCATGAAATGTTTTAAAATTTCTGTTCACATCAAATATTGATAATTGATATATTTCATTTAAAATAATAATTTTAGTATCCTTTTTTGAAATCATAGTGGTAGGTAGGTAACCTTTGACTCTTGGCTATCTCTTAATAAACCATTTTTGTGGAGAACCATAATATTTTTTGCCAGCTATTAAATGAATAATAGTTTTTGAGGAAGAAAACCTGTATCCTATTCCCAATTCAAGTCTATTTACTCATGCAAGTCATTTAACTTTCTAGTCTTCAGTTTTGTTACCTGCAAAGTAGTGTTGATGTTGACAGTCATCCTCATTTATATAAGAGGTGTTGTGGGGATCAAATGAGATAGTATACGTAAAAGCATTTTGAGGACCATAAATTCATAGGAAAATGTAGGTATTATTTCCATTATTAATAACATGTTGAGAGTAGCTAGGTGACTTAATGGAGTGAGAACTAAGCCCAGCGATTGGAGGTCCTGTGTTCAAATATGACCTCAGACATTTTCTAGCTGTCTCACCCTAGGCAAGTCACTTACTCTCAATTGCCTAACCTTTTATCACTCTTCTGCATTAGAACCAATACATAATATAGATTCTTAGATGGAAAGTAAGGGTTAAAAATAGTAATAAAAATATATGCCTTTAAAAATTTATCTTTCAAAAGATTTTTACCATTCTTGTAGAACTGGTTGTATTTTATAATTGAAAAATTGAAAATAATGCTTCAATTCATTTTCATGTTATTAGTAGAAGTAACAGAGGATTAGAATATGGATAGGTAGGAGGTCTGATTTCAAGCACCATTAATCTGCTTTGTTTTAATTCATTTAGTTTTCATTTATAGAATAAGGAGGTTGGATTTCAGAAATATTAAGGTTCCTTTCATCTCTAGAATCTAGTCTAGTCTCTCATTCCATTCTAAATAACTACTATAGTAGAAAGAGTACTGTACTTAAAGTTAGAAGACTTGAATTCTAGTCTTGACTTCATCTAACATTTCTGAGCATCATCTTTTGAAAAGACAACTTTCCATCTTCTGTATTTCAGCTAAGCATTCTTTGATGACACCAAATAATTTATTATTTTAATAATATTTACTTATTTTATTTTCTAGAAAAGAGAATTTATTAAGGGTTCAACATTATGTATTAATTTAGCTATCTATCCTTTCCCAGATAAAGTAGAAACTCTACTAAAATCCTTCACATCTTGACCCCAATCTGTTTTTTTTTTTCAGCCTCCCTCTATCTAGATTATTCTCCATTTTAACAGTTTTTGCCACATAATGGGTATTTAATAAATTTGTGTTAAGGAAATGATTAGGAATGTTGATGAGCTCATTAATCTGGCTACTTGCTTCCCTTGTGCAGATCATAAGCTGTCTATGCTTTATATTTTCTGTTTCTTATCATTTCATTATATATTTTCTTCATTGACAATTTACTCACTGTGTTAGAACTTCCCCTCTGGTCTTTGTGATACCTTTTGCTATCATTATAACCTTGAGGTGATTCATCTGCTTGTTGTCTCTTTTTATCAATACTTGAGTTTATCCACTTGTTTTCTGGTCATGTTGTTTAGTCTTTTCAGTCATATCTGATTCTTTTTGACAACTTTTGGGCTTCTCTTGGCAAAGGTACTGGAGTAGTTTCCCATTTCCTTCTCCACCTCATTTTACAGATGAGGAAACTGAAGTACGCAAGATTAAGTGACTTGCCCAGAGTCATATGGCTAGTGTCTGCAGACATATTTGAACTCAGGTTTTCCTAATCCGGCTTAATACTTTATCCACTGTGCTTGGTCCACTGTCTTATTTGTTTTTTAAGTAATCTAACCAAACACTTATTACAAGTCTGCCATTCCTTCCCCCTTTGACCTGGCTCTGGTCTCATGGGGTCATGTGATCCCTATGGAGGACTTTGTTGGCCATTTTTCTTCCAGGTACAGTTGCCCCTGAAGACTCTTCACTTTGCCTCTCACCTTTCCCCGACTATTTTTGTCTACGGAAGAAATATTCCTAAGTATGACTGAACAAAATCTAAAATTTTTGACATTTTTTCCATTAAAGATTTGGTATATTGGGTTTTCTTAACAGAAGGCAAATGTGCGTCTTTTAGGAGGATAGAGGGAACTAGTGGAATATTCTTGATCTATAATTTATAGATATGGCAAGATTTTCATGACTTATTTTTAGTTTTAATCCATAATTTAATAAGACTTTGAATATTGTAAGAAAATGTGTGTGTGTGTGTGTGTGTGTGTGTGTGTGTGTGTGTGTTTATAGATTGCGTCCTATTTCACTTATATGAGAGAACAATTTTTTCCAATCATCATGAAGGTGTCTGAAGCAGACTCTGTGGAGTGCTTAGAGGTTGATCAGACACTGAAGACACCAAGGTCATTCGCTGTATCCTGAGCTGTCTCTGACTTTCCTTTTGTTCCTAAACTTTGATGACTCTAAAAGAGAGAGCGAGGCCAATGACTTTGTGCAGTTCTGCCTCATTTAAATCCCTGTGAAGTCATCATCCAGGGGTGATGTCCTATAGTGAGTATTCTCCATGATTACTACAATCTAAGTGCTTTGCCTTATGACTCTCCACTTGCCATTTGGCACAGCTTCCACACCCATGGGCACTGCTCTTCCTTCCCCCTTTGAACTGGATCTGGAAATGAAGGGTGACTAACAGCAATCTAAGGTCTATAGTCAGGGTCAGGATTTGAGCTTTATAATTTAGTTGCGATAGTTTTAGGTTTTGTTTTTTTTTTCTTGTTTTACTTTAGTATTTGGATATTTCTAAATATAGCAAAGTAATGGCTGTTCAATTTAGTAAGGATTTACAATAACTTCTATATTTGAATTTATTTAGTTGTTAAGCATATTCCTTCTTTCTTTTCAAGCTCTATTTAATGAAAAAAAGAACAAAGATATCCCTCATTCTTTTCTTGTTGGAAAATATATTTATCTGTATTTATCATATCCTTACCAGTATTCTATTTGCTACATGTGCAAAAAAAAAGTATTGCTATTTGATGAGTTGCAGATTTGCTAACAAAAACATGAATGCTTCTGAGAAAAATAGAATCTATAGTATTCATACGACCATGGATTTTGATTTGAAAGATATCAGTCTTCCAGTCCAACCCCATAATTTTATTGGTGAGGACCCTAAGGCCCAGAAAGGTGAAGCATTTGCTAGAGGTTACACTAAATTGCTAGTAACAAAATTAGGTCTCACACTTGAATTTAGTTCTTTTGAGAAGCTTATATTTACCTACTCATTTTGAACTCATGACAATCTATAATCATTTGATTCCGTTTTCAAGAACTGAGTATGCTTACAAAGAGAAAGAAACAGGAAAAGAATAGAGGCAAATGATTTAGAGGATGGGTTTACATGACACAAATTCCTAAAAACATTCCGTAAATATATACACAGACCTAGACGCAGACACATACACACACATTCACATTATGTTATATCTAAAAGTATGTACTAATTCTGGGATGTTGACATTGCTCGGTGTACTTAAAAAAAAGGGCTTGATGCTTTTGGGTTGATATTGTAATCATTTCAGGATATACACATCCTTATTATAATTGTTTCTTTTGATTGATAAATGTTCAGCTTCTTTTGTTGTTGTTCTTTTGGTTGACATTGTGCCTCTTTTATTTTTCATTGTGCATATTAAACCTATTGGTGGCATTTAAGTAGTATAGTAGATAAAGAGTATTGAGTTTGGAATCAGGAAAACTCATCTTGTTCAAATCCAGCCTCAGACACACAGTAGCTGTTTGATCCTGGGCAAATCACTTAACCCTTTTTGCCTCATATCCTAGACATAAAATGAGCTGGAAAAAGAAATGGCAAACCACTCCATTATCTTTGCCAAGAAAACGCTAAATGGGGCCGTGAAGAGCTGAACACAACTAAAGTAACAACTAAACAATACAATGAATAAACTATAAGAGATTGTATGTTAAGTTGTTAGCATTGTTGTCTGTGGTAAAGTCTTTTTCTAGAACTAATATTTTATTGCAAAATATAATTAAACATTTTCTGATAATTTGATGTCTATATTCTTAAAAATTAATACAGATATGCTTTATATAGTAGATGTGTTCTTGTGAAATTAAATTTTAATTAAATTATAGTAGATTACATCATACTATTGATTTAATGTATAGTATCAAATGTATTGAATTTGATCTATCTTCAGTTAACAGTAGTTCCTAATTCTTGGGTCAATTATCAACTAAGGCTAAGTATCAGCTTATTAAGTTGTTAATAGATCATTTCAATGTACCAGGTAACTAATTAGTCATTTGAATGAATCCAGTGGGTGAAACTTTTTATAAAGGTGATAATTTTTCTTAATGTGACCATGTAACACTTCTTTTTAATTGATCTTTTACATACTGTGTTCTTAAAGAGGAACATGATGCATTTTTCCTTGTTCCATTTTATCTATTATATTACTGTCTATGTAAATTTTCTGAGGTCCTGATTGAGATTATTCATCTACTAAAATACTTCACAGCTTTTTCATTAGCCTGGCTTTTAAGACTTTTCTATAATAGTTCTAACATCTTTTTTTCTGACGTTACATTACTCCCCTTCTCTCATACTAAATTCCAACCAAATTGGACTGCTAACTTCTTCCTTCCTTCCTTCCTTCCTTCCTTCCTTCCTTCCTTCCTTCCTTCCTTCCTTCCTTCCTTCCTTCCTTCCTTCCTTCCTTCCTTCCTTCCTTCCTTCCTTCCTTCCTTCCTTCCTTCCTCCCTTCCTTCCTCCCTTCCTCCCTTCCTCCCTCCCTCCCTCCCTCCCTCCCTCCCTCCCTCCCTCCCTCCCTCCCTCCCTCCCTCCCTCCCTCCCTCCCTCCCTCCCTCCCTCCCTTCCTTCCTTCCTTCCTTCCTTCCTTCCTTCCTTCCTTCCTTCCTTCCTTCCTTCCTTCCTTCCTTCCTTCCTTCCTTCCTTCCTTCCTTCCTTCCTTCCTTCCTTCCTTCCTTCCTTCCTTCCTTCCTTCCTTCCTTCCTTCCTTCCTTCCTTCCTTCCTTCCTTCCTTCCTCCCTTCCTCCCTCCCTCCCTTCCTCTCCTCCTTCCTCTCCCTGCCCTGCCACCTGGCTTTCCTGCCTTCCTGTCTTCCTTCCTGTTTGTTTTAAATGACTTATTAGTACTCCTTTGTGATCATGGTGCCTGACTCCTGGGTTTTCCCTTAAGCTCACAGGAGTAATGATGCCTTTTTAAATAAGGTTCGGGATTTCATAGAGAAAAAAAGAGAATCATTAAAAATAGAGAAAACAGCACAGAAGCTCCCATACTTTTGTGTTCTGAAAGGGTAAAGTCATCATTTTCTTTTAACTGGTGAAGGAAGGATTTTAGCATCATCTTACTACTTTGGTCTTGTTTTGACAGCTTTAAGTGACAGAGAATGTCACTCTTCTTATTTCATGGCATCCTGACAGTGCTCCTGGTGAAAACTTAACTATTGTTGCCCTATTGGTCTTTATCTTGACCTAGAAACTTGCTATTTCCAAGTTTCCTTGATATTCGGGAATGGCAGTACATGGCAACAATGGCTCTTTTAGAGCAGCTGTTCAGGGTTAATTCCAATCTGTAACAAGGGAATCACCTTAAAAGACTGATATATATTAATTTAAGGTCGCCAAGGAATCAGCTATGTAATTCCTAAATGAAAAACTCAAGTCAGCCGTCAGCCTTTTTTGGAGTTTAATTACAATAGGAGTAAGAAAGAAATTAGAGATAGAGAGAGAGAAAAAGGGAGAGAAGGGAATAGGGCTTAAATACCCCTTCTGTTTAGGCTAGGCCAAAAGGCCCAAGCCCTTAGATAGCTGGGGCAAAGAAAAGAGATCAGTCCCTATCACTCACGTGACCAAAATGGAGAAACAGTCTCAGAGGCCCCCACCTTCAGCTTCCTTCAGAGCAAGCCTTCTCAGAGCCCAGCAACCACACCGACCAAAACTCCTCAACCCTCTCCAGTCTCCAGACCCTCCTATCTTTAAGGACACCATCCAAGTTGCCTCCCCTCAGTCCTCACATCTACCAATCACTCTTCATCAATTTCCCTGTCAATGGAGGCTCTCGCTTAACCCAGGACTGCCCAGAGGTTTCTGGCTTTTGCACATGTCTGTTGAAGGTCATATTTTTCAAATGATTAAATCTTTACTCCTTTGCTACAGCCCTTTCTAAATCCTGTTAACTTGAGTATGGTAGAGATTGGAATAATTAAATTTTGATCTAGGCTGCAGCCCTTACTCAATCCTATTAGGACTGAATAGGGTGGAGTATCTCCATTGTATCAATTCTAAAATCAATCAAGACTCAAAGAAATTCCTGTTCTATGCTTAAGCATAGGTCAAAGTCCTTTCCATTGTTCAGCAAAAGGTTTCTGTCCTAAAGTAATCTTAAGAAGGGAAGAGAAAGAACCTCCCATGCCAATGGGATTCCCATTCCAATAGACTATCAGTAAGAAATTTTCCAAGTATGAAATATCCCAATGGTGAAATTTCCAACATTTATAAGTCTAAGGAAATTTGAGGTTTACAAATCACACTTCTCTTTTGTATAGTTTGATGACAGGTAGTAATGTCGTTTTCATGGATAACTTTTTGCCTGTTCCAGCAAGGATTACCAATAGTAAGGTAATGGTTCTTAGATCTTGAATCTTAGATATCCTCTCTTATATAGCATTTTATTGCAAAAGTCAAAAGTTCAACAAATGATCTGAGAATGAGCAATAGGCAAAGTATACCCACTAAATATTTCTTAATCTCTGAAAATAACTTAAAACCATTTGTATCAACTTTTACTTATTTTAAGTCAGAAAATCAAAATGTCTGGTTATTTAAATATACCTGTAGGACACATTATTTTATTAGAAGTTGTAAAAGTAAATATAAGAAGTAACAAACAAGTGAAGATTGTGACATTTGTGATGTTTATTTTGTTAAGGATTCATGGCTTTTATGAGCACATAAATGAAGATGACCTCACTATAGTAACACAGACCAAAACCTGTAGGAATGTAGAAACATTGAAGATGTATTCATACTTAAGGTAGTCTCAAGGGATGCTTCTTTTGTGCAGAATTACTTACTTACTTGTGTGCTTTGAATACTTTTTTAGTTTACTTAAAATATGTTATTTTGATGAAGGAAATTTAAACAATAAAATAAATATTTTCTTTTCTTTTCTTTTGAAAATTGATTTCTGCCCATTTCTACTTGCTTTACTCATTAAGTTTTCATGCATATTTCCATATGTCTCTTTTTAAAAACTATCTTTTTTAGGGGGGCATTAGCACTTAGTTTGATTAACAAGTGGTTTTACTTTCAATTTATCACCTTTGAGGTTAGGTTCATTCGTCAGTGTAGTGTCTGTTTCCACTCAGTGAAAGGATAATAATGCTTAATAATTTGGTTGTCTCGTTGAACTCTACTCTTTGATTCATGGACTCTGTCAGTTCTCTAATTTGAAGAATTGGTTTTTATCTTTTGTTGATTTCTGGATAGCATCTCCAGATGGGGCTTTTTTTTTTTTTGCTTTCATTTCATGGGTATTTTTATAAAATCATTACCTTCAATAGTAAATTGTCATAACATCATTGGTATGGTCTATTAATGATCAAGTTATACTAGAATCTTTAAATAATTATCCCTCACTTTTAAAAATATAAACTACATATAGAGATATAATTCTTTTAAAATGATATAATTTTTTAAAAAAACATTACTTTCTGCCTTAGAGTGGTTAGGTCTAGGCATTGGGGTTTTAATGACTTGCCTAGGGTCACACATTTAGCAAGTGTCCAAATTCAGATTTTAACCCAGGGCCTCCTGTCCCTAGGCCTGGCTTTCAATCCACTGAGCCACCTAGCTGCCCCCTAAAAATGTTATAATGTTTATTAAAAACCTAATTTTGTGTTAAATTCAAATACATTTGACTTCACCAACCATCTAGATCAGGGATGGGAAATCTTTAAGAGACCTTAGAGACCACATGCCCAAACTGCAACCCTACTGCTACAGGTGAACTGCCCCCCTTATCCTGGACAAGGGAGGGAAGAAGAGCTGCTGTGGGGCTGCTGGGCAGAGGAGTGGGTCATGTGACCAATGTCCTTAGGTACAGGTGGAGTGGGTAGGGGAGCAGCCCAGATATCACCCTTTGGTATGCCTTCCATAGATCCAACATGGATCTAGATATTTGAAAAAGATAAGCTTTGAATTATAAAATGGATGACCTGCTAATTGTTCAGTTTATTTTTTCATATGCTCTATAGGCATTGAGTAATTAGCCTAAGGGAACTCACATCTAGTTATCGGAGAAATATTTAGAGATACATTTACTGATTATGTTCACACATCCTAATAATACTAATAATGACAACCTACATTTATGTAGTATTTACTCTGTGCTAGGTACTGTGCTAAGCACTTTACAATTATTACCTCATACCACATTTATTATCTTCATAATAACCCTGGGAGGTAGGTGCCATTATTATTTCCATTGTAGAAATGAGGAAACTGAGACAAACAGAAGTTAAGTGCCTTGCCTAAAGTCACCAAACTAGTAAGTATCTAAGGCTGGGTTTGAACTCAGGTCTTATTGATTCCAGGCCCCATGCTGTTTCTTATATCTTGTGTTGTTGTATGTTCATCTTTCAGCCTTCCTTCTTGTCTTAAGAACCTTGGAAGGCATTAGTTATATGGCTTTCCTTGTTTTCTTTTTCCCCTACAAAGTCCCAAATACCTTTGTAATTTTTTTCTTTATTTCTCCAAATATTCTTAAGGTAAACAGGTGTTTATAAAAAAGAAAATAGAAATATTATGTTATCTGTATACATACACATATACACACACCCTTTAAATGGTTTTATTATATTATTTTTGCAGACTATCCTTCCAGTTGCACAAATTGCAAGCTACCCATACTTCCTCATCATGTATGACTCCTGTTTTGAGGTTTTGCATATATCCTCTATGGTGATTCTCTTGAATATTTAGAAATCTTTCTGAAAGTCTTCAATATTTTGTATGGACCAGAACAGCATTGGAGCTGTTGATTTCTTACCTTTTATTTTCATTGACTGAACAACCTCATATTCTGATGACATATTTCCTGGAGAATAACTGTTAATGCTACTCTTTGCCATTTTTTGTACTCTTTTACACACACGCACATGCACACACATGCATGCATACACACACATCTAACTTTATTGTGAGAGCATATTGTATATGCTACATTGAACTGTCATTTTAAATTGTTTTCAACTAAACCAAATAGATTATGTAACTTAATTCCATTTGGTAATACATATTATGAAGATTTACAAAACAGCTTTCAGATTTGAAAATACAGTAAATGCCATTTATTTCAGTGAAATATACTTTATGTGTGAAGAAAAAATTGTAATGATATTAAATTACATGTTCTAGCTGTAGGCAGCTAAAGAGATGAGAATATAAAGCGGTGTGGTTTCAGAAGGGAGGGGAATTAGTTAAAGTTGTAACAACTACAATTCAAGTATTAGATTTAACTCATTTAGCAAAGATGGTCCATCCTATTTTATGCTTATCCATGTTGTTTCCTATAACCTAAAATTTTAACAGCACATTCCTTCAGAATTACACAATTATCATATATTAACAACCTGTGATTTGCTCCCATTTGTTATAGTAAATTCACTACTCAACTGTTGATGCCTATTTCTGCTGGTATTTAGTGAATAAATTAAAAGTAAATGCATGTTTTTGTTCATCATTGCTCTTATAGATCTATATAGTCTGACCTTATCTTCTGATGTTGTCTAGTGTTTTTTTTTTTTACTAATGATACTGAAGAATAATTTTAAGATTTCTTGGAAACTTAGATTAATTTTAACACTCTGTGGTTATTCTGTGATATTTTCATCCATATTTTAATCTCATATGTTTATCACAGCAGATGTGCCCAGCAGACTGGAAAGGTGTTTTCTAGGTCTCTTAATGATATATAGCACCTGAGTTATCTTACAGTTATCTAATTCTCTTACTATATGACCAATCTATTTTTTATACCCTTTGCCCTACTTCTCCATAGTTCTTCACTGGTAATATGCCACATTCTACTCATGTCCATCATGTACATTTCCATTGTCCTTTTGGAGACCCACATTTTAAGTCTCTACATTGTGATATTTTATAACTAGCAGATATATAGCATCACAAAAGGAACACTAATGTTAGAAAGGGGTTTCTGGGAGAAGCTGAGTCTTTAAAGGCATTGCACAAATTGGCAAAGGCAATCCAGCCTAACATCTTCCTCTTATTTAATTTTGATCCCAAATTTTTGTCCATCCTTGTCATTGGTCTATTTATATAGTATATTTACATTTGAGAGTGGCTTGTTTGATATTATATATTCAACTGTATAATCACAATCTGGGAAAAAGGCATTTTGTATCCACTTGATTTTTTTTCACATGCATAATCATTTGTCTAAAGTCAAAAAATGATTACAGATCACATTTAAGATGCTTTCAATATTCTAAGACTTGATGCAATTAGCACATCACCCAAAAAGGAGCATCTGGAAGACTTTAGTATTTTTAAATAATCCCTTTTCAATTTGGATTCTGCTCTGAACATTCTCCATGACAATGACCTAAACTATTAGTGAGCATTTATCTCCTTATTTTATACCTTCTTTGATATTAATAATCAGGGGGTCATAGAACAAAATTATCTCTGTTTTTGTCTATCAAATAATGAACCTATGTGATTTTTTATATGTACTTTTTGGATACTTTGTGAGAGAGAGGTTTCTTTAACATGCCATTTTACTAATCAAATAAAATGGATTTTTATAAACATCAAATAGTAAAGAGAGCAAAATCTTGAATTCTTTGTCCTTTTGGGTCATTTGGGTGAAGACTATTTAAAAAAAATACCTACCTATGACCTTCTTAAACTTTGACCAAGGATGCTATTGAGACATGTAATTTATTCTAGTAGATTTTTTAGAGATGTAGGCATATGATAGTTGCTGATATTTTCTTGGTTATTTTTTTAAATAGAATAATAATAGTTCATAATATTTTCCAAGAATTTGGTATCTTGACTTGAAGGTTAGTCTTCTTTCCAAGAAAATATGTTGTCCCTAACATTTTTGCCCATGTCTTGTCAGAAAAATTCATTGAATGGATATAATTTGTTCACTTACTCAAATAATCTCGTCCAATCTTATTCCGACTTGGAGAAATACATTGATGAGATTAAAATACTAATGTCCTGAAATATAACTTGGGTATATGTTTTCTAAGTGAAATTTTTTTAACAGTTATTTTGGAGTACTGTTTATATGCCAGCTGTACTTCATTAAGAAGTTCATGTCCAAAGGTGTTTAGAAGAGGTTCAAAATTAATTGGAAAGAATCTTTTTTTTCCCTTTTTTTTCCTCTAACTTACTTTTAGTTAATAAAAATTTGACAAAAAAAATTTCCCCCATGTGTTACTGAGTTGTGGTTGAGCCAGACATGCATATTTTAGTGGAAACTTTTTTTAATGGTTACATTTTGGATTGAGGAAAGTGCCTTTCTATTTTTATAAATGGTCTAAGAGAAGGAGTACTTTTTTGCAGGTTTTTAGATTTCCATTTTCCATATGCTCAGGATATTGCTTGAACATATCAAAGAATGGGGTTTACTGCAAGCAGAAAGAGAATTGAAGCAGACCAAACAAAGTGGAGGTTGGGAAAATGAATGAGCACTAAGCATAAGACTCCAACTTTTCAGACAAGCCATACATTCATTCCTGAGGGTCTCTACAGCCTGGCTGGCTTACTACTTTTCACCAGTATAGCTTGCTTATCAAAGCACTTTATCTGTGGGAAGGGATGTGGGTTAACCACTTCACTCAGCTCTAACTTCCCAGCTAGCAGTCTGTCAGCAAACAGCTGTTTTTCAGTATGTACACCATACACTGCCCAGCCAATCTGGAGCTCCTGACAAAAACATCATTGTGCTAAGAGGGTTGCTTAAGGATTTTTTTCTCCCCCCTCCCCTTTTTTAAAAAATCTTCAATGAAAACTGCTAAGCACAACTTGAGGCTTATTTTACAAGGGGTTCTTTGACCCAGCCAGTGTTCCTATTGCCTTTTTATTTTTATGGTTCAAAGTTCAAATTAAAGATAAAATTTCCTAGAGCAGACACTGTAGAGATGGATAATCTGGTGTTGATCATTATAAGCCACTATTTATGCTCATGTTCATGTTTTTCCTTTTCCTTTCTTTTTTTTCTTCCTGTACTCTTCTGCATGGTCACTTATCTGCCTTTTTTTTTATCCAATTTCAATATTGAATACATTAATAGAGCCAAATTCAAAGATCAATTTAAACTTAGGAAGTTTACAATAGCTATAGTGTAGATATTATATCATAAGGAAAGCACAGTCACATCATGTTATTAATATATTTTGTACCCTACTTATAAATGTTGAGTTTGATCAATGTTCAACATCACAATTTAAACCCTGGAGGAATTTATACTTTCTCATCAATGAAGAAATGCTTGTTAAATATAATTTCACTAGACTAGTCATGCTCAGCATGATAGCAGGGATTTTATACTTTCATGTGTTAATGTAGCAGAATGACTTTTATGTCACTACCTATGTAATGTGCTGTAGTTAGAAACAAGAAAAAACCCCCCACAATTTGACTTGTTTTGGATTACTGAAAAACAAGAGGAGCAAATGCACCATTCTAATAGAGAATGAGCATGTATTTTGTATTGAATAATTAATTTAATTTATAATAATTATTTTTTAAAAATTCTAATAAAATTGTAAAAATTATAATTATAATTTAAAAATATAATTTTTAAAATTGTAGAATTATAAATTAAAGTAATTTATAATAATTCAATGGAAAATGTGTCTATTAGTAATCAAGCAAGGGTCTCAGAGGCTTCAATAGAAAAGGTAGTCTGAGGAGGTCTAAGGTTGGTATTTTATAGTTTGAAGCTGGAGAAGAGGGCACAGAAAGAGATTGCAGATGAAGGGGTGAAATGTCTTCCCTTAAACATGGGAGTTCTGAGTCATTATTTTTAAGGGAATAGAAAGTGCAGGTTTTTTTGGACATTGGTTTAGAGACCTGCCAGTTGTTTGGGTCCTCTACTTGTCAGGTGAAAATGTAGGGTGATATTTGTGAAACTTGCTCTCTGAATCCTGGGGAACTAGAACTCAGATTAGACTCCCAGGTCCTTAGGGACCACAATGAATTTACACTATCTCAGTAGCTTTCCATGATCATAGGAATTGAGACATACCCTGAAGAAATCCTATACATGGAAATAATAACTGGAACTAAAGTCAAAATAATATCTCTTTACCAGTTCCTATGGTAATTTTTGTATGTAGGGTATTGTTCCATTTTGATAAATTTTACAGCAGTCTAAGTTAATGTCTTGGTAATTTCTTACTTGTTTCTTTTTCCATTATTTTCAATATCTAGGCTATTTTATCTCTGATTTGATAAAAATAAGCTGATAAAAAATAATTCCCTAAACATATGTATTTTGATTTCATGCAGATGTGTTAATTATTCATTTTTTTGAGGAAGAATAGCTTTGTTTGATTTATATAGAGTAAGGCAGCAATTCTTTATACTCCATGATGCTTTCTAACTTTTTGGTTATGGTTGTGTTTTTTCCTACACAGAATGCCTTTGATACTACTCAACCACACATTTTATTTTTACTTTTTTATGTGAAACCAAAATATTCAAAGGTGGACAAATCTTTTCTTATTGATTTTTTAAAAATATTTTTTTCTTCTCTATAATTTTCTGATTAGACTGTCAGGAGAGTAAAATAGTGAGTTAGTAAATTGAGAATAGTCCAATAAATAGAATTCTTTTCCCAGTTCTACCCTTTTCTTGAATTTGTGACATTTAAAATTACCATTCATTTTCTTTCAATGAATGGGGGCAGCAATATCATTTTATAAAAATATGTTGCATATAATTTGCAACTTTAAAACTTTAAACACTATAGAAAAAAAAAGTTGGGTGTATATGATTAGTTATTAACTCAGTGGTGTTACTCCATAATCTCATAACAGCTATTTAGTTTTATTCTCTTTCAGTAGAACTCCGAAACCTAGCCACACCCCTTCCTTTCTCTAGCCCCCCAAATATAAATATAATTTGTTGTTAATTTCATTAGATTAGGTGAGTAGTATTCTTCAGTAGATCCATCTTAAATAATATGGTATCTTCCATTTAGATGCTTAACATCTATTGTTCTCTCCTATAGTTCTACATTTTTATTTACACTGATTATAAAACTATTCATTTTATTTGGTTAATTGTTTAGTAGTTAGGCATGTTTGTCATATTGCTTAGTTTAACAGCAATGCAATCACAGAAAATATAGAATTTTTGTTTTATTTACATAAAAATAATATTTTAATAATATAAAAATTTATCATTTTAATGTCAAAGATCAGTATATCCATAATATATTGCTCAAATTGGTGCATATATTTTTACATATGCAATCTGCAATCCACCTTTTTATTTCCTTTTCTTCCTTCTCTCTCTTTCTCATCTCTTCTTCTTCTTCCTCTTCTTCTTTCTTTTCTTTTCCTTTCATCCTCTTCATTTTCTCCTTCATGTTCTCTTCCTTTCCTTCACTTTTTCCTCTACTTTCTGCTTTCCATTTTCCTTCATTTTCTTCTTCAGCTTCTCCTTTTCTTTTCTCCCCTCTCATCTTTTCTCTTCTCTTTGTTTTTGTAACTCTAACTCCTTTACATAGTTGCTGATAGTAGATGCTTAATAAATGCTAAGAGAGTTTAATTGAATTGACTTCCCTATAGACAAATGTGCTGGTCCTCTCTTTTTCTACCCAAACTGATTCTTTTACCTATAGCATGACATAATGAGATAGTCCACTTTTTTACTATCCTTATCTAAGAGGACTTCGGTTTGTTTAGAGCCTTCAAAGTCCTTGGAACCAGTGCATATTCTGACAAGTGCCTCTTATGAATATATATTTTATTTACCCCACCAGAAAGTAATGGCTCCCTGGGAACCATTATAAGCTGTCTTGTAAATCCTTCTCAGTTCACAAGCTATTGACCCAATGGACAGTAAGAGCTCTTGGGACCCATTATGGTCTATCAAAGGATTTTGCTGCTTTGGAAAGTGTGCTTACTGTAAATTCTTAGGAAATTTTAGTCAAGAAGACATTTTTAATGAACTGAAAGCTGTCTAAATAGATTTTTTTTTATATTTAAAATTTTATACCTCCTTGCTATTCCTCACAAGTACTCTAACACTTTTAAATAAGAACAGTAAATGTTGTTTGGGTGTCGTTCAAGTACCAAATGAAAATTTTAGCTCATTAATTTTTTTTCTTTTCATCATGTAATGTAAGAACTGAATTTTTCAATAAGAAAATGTGTATGTAGACGCAAATATTTTAAGTCTATTCAAATCTCCATATGACTTTTTCTATTACACTTTAATTTTGAATTTATATAATATTAAATATAGGTATTTATAATGGAAATATTGACATAATCACCTATATATAAGTTCATCAATTACATGTTTAAAATGCAAACTATTGTCTTCTTTTTTTGAGGTCGTATTATAAAAATATTTTAGGACCTATTTCAGAAGGTGTACAACTGTGAATCAGTTATGAGCTTGAATTTTAAAAATAACAAAGCCATAAAACCCACCATGACATTGGTTCCAGTTATATGCAATATTCAATGTAGTGCAAGCTAACCACAGCACTGGGAATGGAATGTCTTTGCTCTGGAAACCCTGAATATATAATTGCTAAATCATGTGTATGCTGTTAAATGTTTTGTTGAGAAGTCTTGGAACAAAGTTCCTGGCCATTTTCCTTTCTACACTGCTCTCTCACTACTCTGAGGCTTTCATTAACCATAACCATAACTGTATCTAGTCATTTTTATATATACTCTTCTAATTTTTTAAATAACAAAATTATTCATTACAGAAGATGAGATTTAAAAAAAGAAACTCAACTAATAAATATAGAGGCCATAAGGGAAAGTCTTTGATTAATCTCACCATTTTATCATTCCTATTGTTTGCATTTATATTTATGCAGTTTGTAAAAATACTATTTAATAAAGGTTAATTAAAGGTTAATTCTATTGTAATAAAATATTCCAAGTAATAAAACCAAAAGGACCCAAACTTTGTGTGTCTGGCTTTAACATGTTCTTTATGAGACTAAGACAACAGATGCTTTCTTGTTCCTTCTCTCTTACTGACAAATTTCTAGAATATGTAGTTTGTACTTGCTACGTATACTAGATAATTATTTTTTAAGTTATCTGTCCTTTTCACTTTTATGCCATCTTTCCTAGTCTGATGAAAGTGATCTCCCCAAGGACACCCACGAACCCCTTATTATTAAATACTGGGACACCAGGTCTCTATCACTAAATCCAGTAACTATTTCTTCCTTCTCATCCTTGTTGACCTTTCTCTGGCAACTGATACTGTTGATCAATCTATTTTTGATGTTCCTTTATTTTTTGTTTTTTAATTCTAAGACATTGTACTCTTTATGGTTTGATCTCTCATTGTTTCTTCTGTCTTTCTTTTGCAGATCGTCTTTTCTATATTTTTCTTTGCTGGAAATATCTTTCATAATCATAGCTTCAATTTTTGCTTCTAAGGTAGATGATTATAAAATCTTTTTCCAATCCCAGTATCTCCCCAGAATTCCAGTCCTTTAGTTTTAGCTTCCTCTTATCCATTTACATGTAGATATACTATCGGCACCTGAAATTCAAATTGTATTCATTATTTCCCGATTAAAAGCTACCCTTACAACAATTTCTTTTTGGGCAGGGATGCCCCTATCCTCATATCTCCCTAAAATCTCAAAACTGTAGCATCCTTTATAGTTCCTTTCTTTTTGTAATCCAAGGCATATCCTTCTCATTCCATCCCTAAAATAGCTTTCATACCTGTCCCCTCCTCTACTTTCCCAATACTGCAACTATCATTCAAGCTCTAAACTCTTTTTACCTAAACTATTGTTAACCTTTTTAATAATCTCATTTTTGTAAATTTATCCTCTCTCTAGTGAATCCATCCTTCATGGCACTGTCCAAGGAATCATTCAGATGTAACATGTTGATATAACTTTTATATTCAAAAACAGAGTTTTAGATTTTTTAAATCTCCTGCACTTCATTATTTACTAAAGGAGTCTATATTTCTATTCTCAGCATTCATGATACCCTATGGTGTAGTTCCAAAATATTTTTCTAGCTTTATTTCTTAATATACACTTCAATTTAGTCCTCTCTTTCATGGGTTTAGATGAACTCTCATTTTGCTACCTTCCTATTGCTTTCTTTTCTATCTGTGCCTTTGTTTAGGCAAGCCCCCTCTCCTGGTGTTTGGAATGAATGACTCTTCTACAATATATCTCTGTCTATTGTACTTCTCTTTTCAAGGACCATCCCCAACTCAGTCACCATCTCTTTTATGACCCACCACCCTGGCGAAAATTATTTCTCTTTCTTTATGATTCTCATACTTTTTTAAGACCCTCTCCTTTTCACTTAGCAAATTCTCCTTTATATCATAGTAACTTATGCATATGCCTTCCCCCCCATGACAATGTAGATACCTTGAGAGTAAATTTAGAGGATTATTGTCCCAGTAGCTTTTTTGCCCAGTAGGCCCTTAGATAACACTTGTTGAAAATTAATTTTGTTCCTGCTTTTCAACATCTACTCTAAAAAAAAAAACTTGAAAAATATTTCTAAGAAAAATATTACATTATAATTCACTAGGAAAGTAAGGTCCAAGTAATAATAATCACTTGATATTGCATGACTTTAAGATTTACAAAAGGCTTTGCACACATCGCGTTTACTCTGCTGATCACAGTAGCTTCATAAAATAGGAAGTATAGGAGCTATTTGTTGAACTGAATTGGATTATTCCCATATAACGATGAGGAAAGTGAGACCCAGAGAAAATAAGTTATTTGTCAGTGCTCACAGACATAGTAAATACCAGAAGCAAGAATCAAACCCAGATCTCTCCTGATTTCTAATCCCATGATCTTATTACTCTGCTGGGCTCTTCATTAGTTCTTTTTCAGCAGTTTTTCTTTAATTCTCTTCAATTATTCCCATGTCAGACACAACCAAATTCCCCAAATGCATATATAAATAAAAACATGGGGAATGAAAGCTACTAGAAGTATGCACAGCATGTTGTCTTTTCCTCGAGTTCAGAACACTTGTCTTAAGGATAACAAAAAAAAAAAGAAGCAAGAAGCCTGTTGTTCATTATCTACAGACAGGAAATTTCTAGCAAGGTACTTATGGCCACAGTTGACTACAGTGAAAGAAATTGGCTTCCCTGATGAGTGAGTTATAGTATAGTTCCCTCCTGCTTATACCATGTGATACTACTCTCATTCATATACTTTATTCTCTAGCCAGTTTGGAGAGCTAGATCTCTTGTCTAGAACAGATCTTACCTAGCCTCTTCAGCCTTATAAGTTATCTTATATAGAAGGGCCAAGGTAACAGTAATGGCCTTGGTCAGCTCAATGGATAACACAGGAGAAAGATTATAAAAAACAAACAAAACTTATTCCTAATTTATTAAGACTTATAATGTTTTCAATAAATAAACAGGGAACCATAAATACTAAGGAATACTAAGCTTTAATTCACTCCCAAACTAGACCTTATGGTCTGCCTTCTTCTGGAAAGCCAGGATCTATCACTTCCTACTTCTATCTAAGAATCCAGATTTCCTTATCTAAATAACCTATTTCTACTAGCTTCTAGATAATATATTTATCTTCTTAAAGTAAGTCTCCAAATTGATAAATTCAGTATTAGTCAGAATTGCCCTGACCAAGGTTAGGCCTTAGACCTGGGCTCAACCTGGGTTAAAAGACAGAAAAAAGATCTTCCTTTTCTTCTTTTAGGTTGAACACTGAACAAGAAATCACTTCTCTCTTCAAAAGCTGTTATTCCAAGTATTTCCAAAATTTTTAGAGGAAAAGTCTCAGAGAGGATTTGAAACAACCCTGTCTTGAACCCTCATTTCAAAGACACCTCAAAGAACAACTGCTGCTCAGATTATCCTGAGCTCAGAGTGTCCATTAAAAAACAACAACTTCCACCTGAGGATTCTTAACAGAATCTCACAGAGGCTTGGGCTCCACAGCTCCGCACTGGTCTTGAAGCAACTTGGCAAAGTTCTCAACTTATCGGAATTAATTACTTAGTCAATAATAATATTCCTAAAAGAGAAAAGTGCTAAAGTCCTACATAACTGTGAATCATCTTCATCATTATTGTTTTTAATAATAATAATGAAAAGGTTTAGAATTTTGGCACTACTTCTATATGGAATTTTACACATCTCAGAATGAAGTAAACACTAAAGAATCCATCTGTCCTTCATTATACAGTCAAATCTCAATTATTCATGGTATTGGCATGGATGATTCAAATTCCTTACACACTAATCTGCAAAGCTCACCTTAGCCATTTACTTTCACTTTTCATTCTAAGTTTTTACCAAGTAGCAGCTTTATTCTACCCAGTCACTATAACTTGTGGAAATGCCGAGAAACATCAAATGGCCCTAAACATTGTCATTAGGTGGGTAGGAGGAAAAGTAAAAGGTGGAGTAGATGACAAATTGGATAATCAGCACCTGGGTAATTGAGTTAAGTTATAATTTTAAGAAAGTAGTTAAAAGGAAAATCCTTTGGTTAGTATCTTGTGCCATAAAAGGAGTCAATAGAGGGCTGTTGCCAAAATTGAAGCCAGAATAACAATGGAAGGGAATCCTAGATGTGAGCTAGCTTCTGTGTTGAAGTGAATTGAGCTTGAGCAAGATGATTTGATGTTTTTAAACACGAGAAAGGCTATAATAAGGATAATAAGTCCCCACCTTCCCATCCCCTCTGGTTAAAGAGCACACAACTTGAAGCCATCTATCTTGTACAATTATCCTCATAAACCTCTATAGTATGCCTCTCTACCCAAAACCTTATTAGTGTCAATCCTGGCATGCTGTCATTATGCCAGTAATTATAGTTCTTAACTGGAATATAGTTGTCTGTATTTCCTTGCCTCTATTATGAAAGCATAAATCACTTTAATAAAATGGTGAGTGGACAATACCACTTGCAGTTTGTTTACATTAAACATTCTCTGCAGGTATTCTACATGAAAGCTTAAGCCGTCTAGTAGTCTTTTCTGTAGACTTTGCTTATCATTAATAGAAAGCAGCATGTGTACATCCTGCAAACTCATTTCCTTATTTAAAGTGGGCATCCTTCCTTTACTGAGATATGTTTCCTCTTTTATTACAGGAGAGAAGACCAAGCCTTTGTAAGCCCTTAAAGGCACATCCCTTCCAAATGACCTTTTGTCCCATGGTACTAAGAAGCATTGTTTAATCCACTGAGTTCCACAAAGTTATATGGGGTGTCCTAGGAATTTTTGTTTTTGTTAATTAAATTTGGAAGCTTGTAACTTTTTCCTATTATAAAGCATAAATGAAAGTCCAGTAAAATTGATGCTGGTATGCTGCTAGATCAGATAAATTGCAGAAGATAGTTAAAGAACATAATGTAGCTTTTCTGTACTCAGAAATTCTTTAAAAATTAACTTCAGTTTAACTATTTTCTTTGTTTCTTTCCTATTATTAGACTTTCTTATTCATACCATATACAAAATAATCTTACTGTTTTACATAATTAGATGAACCCAACCTTGATATTCTTTGATACAAAGTGACAGTTTACCTACAAATGTGAGTGTTAAAAAAGCATAAACCATAATGCTAATATCAATTTACCTATTTATAGTCCTTTATATTTCATATAGTCCTTTTCTTACATCCCAATGAACCCAGTAATGGAAGTATTATTCTATTTACATATGAGCAGATCAAGGCCTAAAGAGGCCACATGTATGTACTCATGGTCACATACAAATGGTAGAATTCACATCTCTTGAATTTTTTTGAAAATGAAAACAGAACAATTTTAGTGTTTTGTTTTTTTCCTTGACTATTAGGGTCCATATCCACCCTTAGAGGCCCACAATGTCAAGGAATCAAAGGCATGTGAGGATCAGCATACCAGGAAGTCAGAATGGGAGTTCGGTGTATTGTATCTTCAGATGAGTTCCTGAAGCCATGACCATTGAACTGGACCATTGTAGATTTAAGTACTGAGGTGATATAAGGCCAATTCCAATGGAAATTCTAAGCAATTAGAGATCTTCAACCTTAGTGCACCTAAGATAGCACCCCACCACTCAGACTTCATGGTATCATCTGCCTATTCTCTCATCATTTGTTTGAGCCTTTGATGAATCAGTGATATGATTTGTTGCCCTCCTGCCTTATCCAGTAGCTTGCCTCTTTGCTTGTACTATGAGGAAAATTGCACAGAAAGGGTTTGAAAGGCAGGAGAGAAGATTGATTGACAACGAAAGCAGTTGGAGGGGGAAGGAGAGAGACTTGGGGGCGTGACAGTTGCTCTTGTGTGGACTCTTTCCTGGACCTGGGGACTGTAGGGAGCTCCCTCTGCCTTTCTGGATAGAAACTACCTCTATTCCTGGGATTTTCCCTACTGTTTTCTCTACCTGGATTACAGTGGATCATGCCATCGAACAAAAGGATTTAGGGGGAGCTGTTTGAACTCTAATGCCAGTCTTTAGGGGCATTAGCCCGAAGAGATAGGCCAAACCAGCTCTGATGGTCAGAATTTCTTTTCCTCTTGCTGTCTACTGCTAAAGACTGAAATTAAGAAAGCTAGAATAGATACAGTATAGAATAGGAATAAAAGAAACCCTCCAAAAACTTCTGAGGCCTGGCTCAGTTTAAAAACTGAGAGAGACTTGAAAACCAATTGGTGCTAAGGTATAGGGCCAGCCCTACTTCCCTCTATCCTGCAACTTTCCCTTTTGGACTTGTTATTAAATCATCTTTAGTTAAATAAATTTAGTCAGATAATCTTTGTAAGGGTGAGGGGGCCCTGAAAGGAGAAATGGTTTCTTAGGAGAGAAGGTTCTATGTAACTTTAAGTTACACCAGATCTTGAGGGGCCTGTCAGTGTCTCTCCCCTCTTTCACCCTGATTTAATATCTGTAAGTAGAATTTTTTTCATATAGTACCCTCTTGCCATAATTTTCAGTTTCTGCATATTGTCTCCTATTATGTTATAAATTGTCCCAGGTTTCTCTCATTCTTCAAAATGAGACAACAAAAAAGACAAACAAAAGACCCTTAATCTGACTCATCATCTGCTCAAAAAGTAGTATCTTTCTTCCCTTTCCTAGCCAATATATCAGTATCCCAATGAAAAGGAGATGTGGCTAATTCTTGAACTATGCAGATCACAACCCATTCTTAACTGTCTGTTCCAATGATCACATCATCCAGTAAAATTTCCACTACCTGATCATTATTCATTTGTAACATATTGCATCTTACTCATACTCATAATATACTCTTTTTAGGCCTCTGAGTGATCCTTAACTTTAGTTCTTTAGAAATCATTGTATTCCATGACTAGCAACCACATGGAATTGTATATGTGATCTTGACTCTAAAAGGGTTTTAGCCTTCTTCCTAGATTTCTGTTGTCTGCAAATTCATTATGAATGCTGTCTGTGCCTTTATCTGACTCATTTATAAGTGTTGAACAGCTCAAAGTCATTGGCAGTCCCTGATCCCTCTACAAGAGAATTTCTTCTAAGAGGTTCTGATTTAATGATTCTCTCACACACTTTTCCACCAGAATAACATGAATAACTTTGTGGAATACTTTGCTAAAATCCTAGTAAACTACATCTATAGCACCTCATTTATCTACCAGGTAATAATCCCATCAAAATAGTAATATAATTAGTTTGAATTTGCCTTTTCTTGATGAAATCACAGGAGGCTTTTGTGATAAGTGCTTTCTCTTTTCTAATTACTTTTTAATTACTTTTCTAATTACTATTTGCAAGTTCTAGAATTTTCTCAGATATCAAAGTCAAACTTCCTGATTGATAGTTTTTTTCTTTTTCAGTCTAGAAGTCATTCTCCTTCACAGAGGAAACAGATGCAATTATACCTCCACTCTATTATCATTATCCTGTATACACCCCTTCCCCCAACCCCTCCTGAAAAGTAGTCTTCTCAATTCTTTGGTCCTTTTCTTTTCCTTAATGCAACTGAAAACAACAGAACTCTTTGTTATTTTAATTTGCATTTCTCTAATCAACAATGATTTAGAGCATTTTTTCATATGACTAGAGATAGCTTTGGTTTCTTTATTTGAAAAGTGTCTATTCATATCCTTTGATCATTTAGTAGTTGGAGAATTATTTGTATTCTCAAATATTCAACTCATTTCTCTATATATTTGAGAAATAAGGTCTTTTCAGAGAAATTTGCTTTAAATTTTTTTCAGTTATGAAGTGTATTTCCCTCCATTCTATTTTCCCCATTTATACTTCTTTTCCCTTTCATTGTGTCCTTCTTTTGCTTCTTATCACTACCACTTCCAGTCTAATCCCTCTGTAGCAGCACCACCTACTTCTCTTTTCTCCTCCCCCCCTCCCTACTTTACTGTAGGATAAGATAGATTTCTATATCCAATTTAGTATGTATGATATTCCCTTTTAGAGCCTATTGCAATTATAGTAATGTTCAGGTGTTGTCTAGAATCCTCTCCCATCTTACCTCCAGTGTAAATGCTCTTTCATGTCTTTTATGTGATATAATTTACCTCATTCTGGCACTCTTTCACTATTTTCCCCAATGTGTTCATTCTCACTCCTTAATTGAATTTTTTAGTTATCAACCCATTATACTCAACTCTCATTTAAGACTTATATTAGTTTTAAATTGGTGTCAGGCCTAAAAAGAATTCCTGGAAGAGATCAAAAAGAATTAGAAAATGAAGAGAAATAAAGGGAAAATTGGCAAAAGAAATGAGAGTGATGCAAGATAATCATGAAAAAAAAAGTTAACAGCTTGGTAAAGGAGGAAAAAAATACTGAAGAAAACAATGCCTTATGAAACAAAATAAACCAAATGGTAAAAGAGGCCCAAAAGTCCACTTAAGAGAGTAGCTCTTTTTAAAAATCAGAATCACCTGCAAGGAAAAAGAGATACAAAATTTCACCAAAGAGAAGAACTTCTTAAGAAGTAGAATTGACCACATGGAAAAAGAGATTTCTAACTGCCCCAATAATGATAAAGTTCTTAGTAGTTAAAAGTATCATCTTCCTGCCTAGGGATATAAACAGTTTACCTTTATTGAACCCCTTATGATTTCCCTTTCATGTTACCATTTTATGATATTTTTGATGAGGAAGTTATTCTTGGTTGTAATCCTAGTTCCTTTGCCTTCCAAAATATTGTATTCTAAGCTCTCTGATCCTTTAGTGTAGAATCTGCTCAATCTTGTGTTACCCTTATTGTGGCTCCATGATATTTGAATTGTTTCTTTCTGGCTGCTTTCAATATTTTGTTTGACCTGGTTGCTCTGGAATTTGACTTATATTTCTGGGAATTTTCATTTTAGGATTTCTTTCAGGAGGTGGTTGGGGAAGTTTTGCAACTTCTGTTTTTTACCCCATGTTTCTAGAACATCAGGGCAGTTCACTTTTATAATTTTTTGATAAATGATGCCTAGGCTTTTTATTAAAAAATCAGAGCTTTCTTGTAGTCTGTTTTCTCTGGGCATTTTTTTCCCATTGAGATATTTACCATTTTCTTCTGTTTTTTTCCTCATTCTTTTAATTTATGTCCTTTTTTTTTTTATATCTCATGGAATAATTAGCTTCCATTTCCTCAGTTCAAATCTTTAAGATATTATTTTCTTCCATGACCTTTTGTAACTACTTTTTTTGTTCAGTGAATTTTTATTCTTCTTTTTTCTTTTGGCCAATCCTATTATTTAAGGAATTCTTTCTCTCTCTCTTTTTTTAAACCTTATATGCTGTCTTAGAATTAATACTGTGTATTGGTTCTAAGGCAGATGAGAGGTAAGGGCTAGGCAATTGGGGTTAGGTAACTTGCCTAGGGTCACCCATGTAGGAAATATCTGAGGCCAGATTTGAACCTAGGAACTCCCATCTCTAGGCCTGGCTCTCAATCCACTGAGCCACCCACCTGCCCCCTAAGGAATTCTCTTCAGTGAATTTTTGTGCCTTTTTATTCGTGTGTTCAATTCTGCTTTTTTAAGGAGTTCTCTTAAATGAACTTTTGTTCCTCTTTTACCATTTGGCCTATTTTTGTTTTTAAGGTGTTGTTTTCTTCAGTATTTTTATGCCTCCTTTATGAAATTGTGGAATTTTAATGATTTTCTTGCATAACTCATTTCTTTTCCCAGTTTTTCTTCTCCTTATCTTATTTGATTATTAAAATCCTTTTACAACTCTTCTAGGAATTCTCTTTAGTCCTGAGACTAGTTGAAATTTTCTTTGATGCTTTATCTATAGTAGTTTTTACTTCATTGACTTCTTCTGAATTTATGTTTTGATCTTCCCTGTCACCAAAATAACTTTCTATAACCAAGTTCTTTTTTAATTTTTTTTGTATTTTTTTGTATATTATTGTTTTATTTTATATTTCCAGCCTATTTCTTGATTGAAGATATACTGTCCCAAATCTTGGCTTTTTTATTCAGCTGTTTATGGACCTCATTTTAGGGGGTTAGAAATTCAATTCTTCCAAGGTAGTATGATCTAAAGAGAAATGTGTTTACTATTCTTCTGGCTTGTGCCCTGGCCTCTGATCACACTTTTCCACCTGGTACTATGACTAGGGTTCTTGCTCTCCTGGGCAACAACTGTGCTAGGGTGTGGAAAACTGGAAATCAGCTTGTCAGAAAGTAGGTATATACCAAGAGAAGATCAAAATGTATTATTGATTAGATGTAAAGGGTGCTAATATAAGTAAATTAAGAGAACATAGGAAAATATTCCTTTCTAATTCGTGGATAAATGATGAGTTTATGACCAAAAAAGTTATAGAGAAGATAAAGGGAAAAAGATTATATTTTTCCAAGGTCTGAGACTAATTCCCCTTTTCCTCTTAGGCACATGTACTTGCTTTGATTTTGTTGTATTCTGAGTTTGCATTTTGATCTTTTCTGTCTCCATAGTAATTCTTTTCTTTTTTCATTATTTGCTTTTATTTTTCTATCCTATTTCTTGACTTTTTACTTTATGTTAAAGTTGATTTCAAGTTTTTCATGCTGCTATTTGCATAGCTTGTTCTGGAGGTCTGTAAGGATTCTTTCAAGGTAGTATGATCAAAGGTAAGGCATGATCAATACTCTCCTTCCCTGTGCTCTGGTTTGTGGGTGACCAAAAACTCTCTTTTCAACTCTAGAATTGTGACCAAGGTCCAAATCCTGCTAGTTCTCCTCTGTCCTGGGATTCTGATTTAGAACCATCTGTGGTCAATGTAACAGAATTCTATTCTCAGTGGAAGGAAAGGATCTCCTTTTTCTTTTTCTAATTAGTTGTCACACTTTCTTTTCCATCTCTGGACTGAAAAGCCACCACCACTTCAGTTTTACTCACACCTGATGTTGGCTTGTTTGCATGTCTTCTGCATTGGCACAACTTGTGCTTCATTCTAGTTAGACACTCTTCTTTGATACCTTTTTTTTTTTTAAACCCTTACCTTCTGTCTTGGAGTGGATACTGTGTATTGGCTCCAAGGCAGAAGAGTGGTAAGGGCTAGGCAATGGGGGTCAAGTGACTTGCCCAGGGTCACACAGCTAGGAAGTGGCTGAGGCCGGATTTGAACCTAGGACCTCCCGTCTCTAGACCTGGCTCTCAATCCACTGAGCTACCCAGCTGCCCCCTCTTTGATACCTTTTAAAATGTCTTGGGATGAATAATTGTTTTATTCTGTCTTTTTGTTGGTTCTGTCACTTCAGAATTTGCTTTGAAATATTATTTCAATATTATTTGGAAGGGAATTCAGGAGAATTCAGTGGAAGAGAGTCCCTATCTTTAACCCTTTATTATAATTATGTCTCTATCTCGTTTCTTTTAACTAGGACATGATTATTTGAAGCTATATATTAGTTTTCATTAATTCCCCATGGTAAATGTTTATGTAATAAGTTTTACTTGCTTATTGTGAAGGGTTAAATTTGGGGGGCAAGAATTTGATCAAAAGCCAGTAGATCAGTTTATTAAATGCAACTTACTTAGTTTATTATTAGGAAAATATGGATAGGAAATATGGAGGAAAGTGAGTACAATCCTGACTAAATTCATTCTTAAAAAACCCTCACTCTATCTGCCACAGTATCTTCTGCTAGGCCAAAGCCCTCACCTAGTCTTCTTTACTTTTTCTATCTAATAATATACCCACTATTTAGCTACCTATCTACCCAAGTTATCAATGATTAATAAGGCTGATGAAGCCTTAAATTCCATTTCTCTCTCTCCATTTAGAAAGAGCAAGTCATACACTCCTATCCCCAGGAGACCCAGAGACCAAAAAAAAAAAAAACCAACCAAAAAAAAAATACTCAACCCTTTCCAAAGGTCTGAAACTTAACAAACCCCCCCTCAGCCACATCCTTCTAAATGTCATCAACTGCCAGTCTGTACAGCAGGAGGTCACCAACTGATAAGCAGCAAAGCAGTGGGTCTCTTACTGAAAAATTGTATTGTTCCTTCTCCTCTTAAATATGAAAAAGGAGAAATTGATTAAAACTTTATGTTTTATATAAGAACCTCTAGTTTATCTTGCTTTTTGCTTAAAATTGATGTATGAGACCATGGGTTTTACTACTGACTCCTTTCTTGTACTTTATTGCCTGTGAATTAAAAAAAAAAAAGTTTTTTTAAAAAGTTTATTTAATTAATTTAGACTATATTCCCCTGGTTACACAAATCACCTTCTTATGTTCTCTGCCCATTCCCTTCCCATAGCCAACAAGCAATTCCACTGGGTTTTACATGTATCATTTATTTTTAATATTTGCACTAGGGTTATCATTTAGAGTCTACATCTCCAATCATATCCCCATCGAACAATGTTATCAAGCAGTTGTTTTTCTTCTGTGTTTCTACTCCCACAGTTCTTTCTCTGGTTATGAATAGTGTTCTTTCTCATAAGTCCCTCAAAATTGTCCTGGATCATTGCATTGCTGCTAGTAGAAAATTGTCTTATATTTGATTGTGCTACAGTGTATATGTCTCTGTATCTAATGTTCTCTTGATTCTGCTCCTTTTGCTCTGCATCAATTCCTGGAGGTCGTTCCAGTTCACATTGAATTCCTTCAGTTCATTATTCCTTTTAGCACAATAGTATCCCATCACTAACAGATACCACAATTTGTTCAGCCATTCCCCAATCAGAGGGTATCCCCTCATTTTCCAATTTTTTTCCACCTCAAAGAGTGCATCTATGAATATTTTTGTATACAAGTATGATCTCTTTGGGTGTAAAAACCCAGCAGTGTTATTGCTGGATCAGAGGGCAGGCAATTTTTTAAAGCCCTTTGGGCATAGTTCCAAATTGCCTTCCAGAATGGATGGATCAATTCACAACTCTACATTAATGTTCCAGTTTTGCCATCCCCTTCAAAATTTATTACTTTACTTTGCTGTCATATTAGCCAATCTGTTAGGTGTGAGATGATACCTCAGAGTTTGTTTTGATTTGCATTTCTCTGATTATAAGAGATTTAGAACACTTTTTCATGTGCTTATTGATAGTTTTGATTTCTTTATCTGAAAACTGCCAATTCATGCCCCTTGACCATTTATCAGTTGGGTAATAGGCTTAATTTTTTTGTACAATTGATTTAGCTCCTAATAAATTTGAGTAATTGGACCTTTGTCAGAGGTTTTTGTTATACATATTTTCCCCCCAATATGTTGCTTCCCTTCTAATTTTGGTTATATTGGTTTTGTTTGTACAAAACCTTGTATCTTGGTGTTAGGGTGTGAGATGTTGCTCTAAACCTAATCTCTCCTATACTGTTTTCCAATTTTCCAAGAAGTTTTTGTCAAATTGTGGATTTTTATAACAAAAGCTGGGATCTTTGGGTTTATTGTTTGCCTGTGAATTTTTGAAAGTTTAAGTAGTTGTTTTTCTTTCAACTCTCATCTTCTTCCTGTGCTATGTTTTGTGGATATACATGTGAGCTTTCTTCCTTCTCTCAGCCTTATAATTTTTACTTTAAAGCTTTATTTGCAAAGCAAACTGGGAGGTATGTTATCATCAGCCTCTCTCCAATGTACTACTGTCTAGTTATTCCTGTCATTTCAGAATTTTAAGATGCAGTCTAAAAATATAAGTCCCATTCTCCTGTTTTTCTTTTCTTTTTTTTTTTTTTTCATGTTAACTAAAAATTTTTTATTTTACTTATTTTTATGCCTATATTATTTTTTTCTTTTTTTTTTTAAATATATTTTATTTGGTCATTTCCAAGCATTATTCGTTAAAGACATAGATCATTTTCTTTTCCTCCCCCCCCCCAACCCCCCATAGCCGACGCGTAAGTCCACTGGGCATTAGATGTTTTCTTGATTTGAACCCATTGCTTTGTTGATAGTATTTGCATTAGAGTGTTCATTTAGAGTCTATCCTCTGTCATGTCCCCTCAATCTTTGTATTCAGGCAGTTGCTTTTTCTCGGTGTTTCCACTCCCATAGTTTATCCTTTGCTTATGAATGGTGTTTTTTTCTCCTGGGTCCCTGCAAGTTGTTCAAGGACATTACACCACCACTAATGGAGAAGTCCATTACGTTCGATGATACCACAGTGTGTTTGTCTCTGTGTACAATGTTCTCCTGGTTCTGCTCCTCTCGCTCTGCATCACTTCCTGGAGGTTGTTCCAGTCTCCATGGAACTTCTCCACTTTATTATTCCTTTTAGCGCAATAGTACTCCATCACCAACATATACCACAGTTTGTTCAGCCATTCCCCAATTGATGGGCATCCCCTCATTTTCCAGTTTTGGGCCACCACAAAGAGCGCAGCTATGAATATTTTTGTACAAGTCTTTGTGTCCATTATCTCTTTGGGGTACAGACCCAGCAGTGCTATGGCTGGGTCAAAGGGTAGATATTCTTTTGTCGCCCTTTGGGCATAGTTCCAAATTGCCCTCCAGAATGGTTGGATCAGTTCACAGCTCCACCAGCAATGAATTAATGTCCCTACTTTGCCACATCCCCTCCAGCATTCATTACTTTCCTTTGCTGTTATGTTAGCCAATCTGCTAGGTGTGAGGTGATACCTCAGAGTTGTTTTGATTTGCATCTCTCTGATTATAAGAGATGTAGAACACTTCTTCATGTGCTTGTTAATAGTTTTGATTTCTTTATCTGAGAACTGCCTATCCATTTCCCTTGCCCATTTATCAATTGGAGAATGGCTTGATTTTGTGTACAATTGATTTAGCTCTTTATAAATATGAGTAATTAAACCTTTGTCAGAGGTTTCTATGAAGATTTTTTCCCAATTTGTTGTTTCCCTTCTGATTTTAGTTATATTGGTTTTGTTTGTACAAAAGCTTTTTAGTTTGATGTAGTCAAAATTATTTATTTTACATTTTGTGATTCTTTCTATATCTTGCTTGGTTTTAAAGCCTTTCCCCTCCCAAAGGTCTGACATGTATACTATTCTGTGTTTACCCAATTTACTTATGGTTTCCTTCTTTATGTTTAAGTCACTCACCCATTTTGAATTTATCTTGGTGTAGGGTGTGAGGTGTTGATCTATTCCTAGTCTCTCCCACACTGTCTTCCAATTTTCCCAGCAGTTTTTATGAAATAGTGGATTTTTGTCCCAAAAGCTGGGATCTTTGGGTTTATCGTATACTGTCTTGCTGAGGTCGCTTTCCCCCAGTCTATTCCACTGATCTTCCTTTCTATTTCTTAGCCAGTACCAAATTGTTTTGATGACTGCTGCTTTGTAATATAGTTTTAGGTCAGGGACTGCAAGGCCCCCATCATATGTGTTTTTTTTCATTATTTCCCTGGATATCCTTGATCTTTTGTTCTTCCAAATGAACTTTGTTATGGTTTTTTCTAAATCAGTGAAGAAGTATTTTGGTAGTTCAATGGGTATGGCACTAAATAGATAAATAAGTTTGGGTAGGATGGTCATTTTTATTATATTGGCTCGTCCTATCCATGAGCAGTTAATGTTTTTCCATTTGTTCAAGTCTAGTTTTAGTTGTGTGGCGAGTGTTTTGTAGTTGTGTTCATATAGTTCCTGTGTTTGTCTTGGGAGGTAGATTCCTAGGTATTTTATTTTGTCTAAGGTGATTTTGAATGGGATTTCTCTTTCTAGTTCTTGCTGCTGAGCTGTGTTGGAGATATATAGAAAAGCTGATGATTTATGTGGGTTTATTTTGTATCCTGCAACTTTGCTAAAGTTGTTGATTATTTCAATTAGCTTTTTGGTTGAATCTCTAGGATTCTTTAAGTAGACCATCATGTCATCCGCAAAGAGTGATAACTTGGTCTCCTCCTTGCCTATTTTGATGCCTTCAATTCCTTTATCTTCTCTAATTGCTACTGCTAGTGTTTCTAGTACAATGTCAAATAATAGAGGTGATAATGGGCATCCTTGTTTCACTCCTGATCTTATTGGGAATGCATCTAGTTTATCCCCATTGCAGATGATATTAGCTGTTGGTTTTAGATATATACTGTTTATTATTTTTAGGAATGACCCTTCTATTCCTATGCTTTCTAGTGTTTTTAATAGGAATGGGTGTTGTATTTTATCAAAGGCTTTTTCTGCATCTATTGAGATAATCATGTGATTCTTGCTAGTTTGCTTGTTGATGTGGTCAATTATGTGGATGGTTTTCCTAATGTTGAACCAGCCCTGCATCCCTGGTATGAATCCTACTTGATCATGGTGAATGATCCTTCTGATCACTTGCTGGAGTCTTTTTGCTAGTATCCTATTTAAGATTTTTGCATCTATATTCATTAGGGAGATTGGCCTATAGTTTTCTTTCTCTGTTTTTGACCTGCCTGGTTTTGGAATCAGTACCATGTTTGTGTCGTAAAAGGAGTTTGGTAGAACTCCCTCTTTGCTTATTATGTCAAATAGTTTGTATAGTATTGGGATTAACTGTTCTCTGAATGTTTGATAGAATTCACAGGTGAATCCATCAGGCCCTGGGGACTTTTTCTTTGGAAGTTCTTTGATGACTTGTTGGATTTCAATTTCTGATATGGGATTATTTAGGAATTCTATTTCCTCTTCTGTTAGTCTAGGCAGTTTGTATTTTTGTATATATTCATCCATTTCTCCTAAATTAGTGTATTTATTGCCATATAATTGGGCAAAGTAATTTCTAATGATTGCCTTAATTTCCTCCTCATTGGAGGTGCTGTCCCCCTTTTCATCTTTAATGCTGTGAATTTGCTTTTCTTCCTTCCTTTTTTTAACTAGATTGACCAGTACCTTGTCTATTTTGTTTGTTTTTTCAAAGTACCAGCTTCTTGTCTCATTTATTAAATCAATAGTTCTATCACTTTCGATTTTATTAATTTCTCCCTTAATTTTTAGGATTTCTAATTTGGTTTTCTGCTGGGGGTTTTTAATTTGATCGCTTTCCAGTTTTTTCATTTGCATTTCCAATTGATTGATCTCTGCTCTCCCTTGTTTGTTAATATAAGCATTCAGGGATATGAATTTACCTCTGATTACCGCTTTGGCTGCATCCCAAAAGGTTTGGAAGGATGTTTCGCCATTGTCATTTTCCTCGATGAAATTATTAATTGTTTCTATGATTTCTTCTTTAACTAAACGGTTTTGGAGTATCATATTGTTTAATTTCCAATTGGTTTTAGATTTGGTTTTCCATGTACCATTACTAATCATTATTTTTATTGCCTTGTGATCTGAGAAGGCTGCATTCATTATTTCTGCTTTTCTGCATTTGTGTGCTATGTTTCTGTGACCTAATGTATGGTCAATTTTTGTGAATGTGCCATGTGGTGCTGAGAAGAAGGTGTATTCCTTTTTATCCCTATTTATTTTTCTCCATATGTCTATTAATTCTAATTTTTCTAAGATTTCATTCACTTCTTTTACCTCTTTCTTATTTATTTTTTGATTTGATTTATCTAAATTTGATAATGGTTGGTTTAAGTCTCCCACTAGTATGGTTTTATTGTCTATTTCTTCCTTCAATTCTCCTAGTTTCTCCATTAGAAATTTGGGTGCTATATTATTTGGTGCATACATATTGATTAATGATATTTCCTCATTGTCTATAGTCCCTTTTAACAAAATATAATTACCTTCCCTATCCCTTTTGATCAGGTCTATTTTTGCATTGGCTTTATCAGATATCATGATTACCACTCCTGCCTTCTTTCTATCAGTTGAAGCCCAGAAGGTCTTACTCCATCCTTTAATTCTGACCTTGTGGGTGTCAACCCGCCTCATGTGTGTTTCTTGAAGACAACATATGGTAGGGTTTTGGATTCTAATCCATTCTGCTATTCGTCTACGTTTTATGGGTGAGTTCATCCCATTCACGTTCAGAGTTATGATTGTCATTTGTGGACTCCCTGGCATTTTGATTGCCTTCCCTAATTCTAACCTTTTCTTCTTCGGCTGTACCTTTTAGTCCAGTGATTTACTTTGAAACAGTCCCCCTTGTCCCCTCCCTTGATGTTTCCCTTTTTAGTCCCTCCCTTTTTGTTCCCTCCCCCTCCCCCCTCTCTTACCCTCCCTTTTTGTTCTCCCTCTCCCCCTCCCCCCCTTGGTTTTCCCTTCTCCTTACCCTTGTTGGGTAAGATAGAATTCAAGATCCCAATGGATCTGGAGGTTTTTCCCTCTCAGAGCTGATTTCCCTGAGATTGAGGTTTAAGTAACCCCCCCCCCTCTCTTCCTCTCCTTCTTATAGGAGTTTTCTTCCCCTCCCCTTCCCATGTGAATCTTTGTGTGAGAATGATTATTCTATTTGGTCTTTCTTTACCCCCTATTTATACATTACATTTTCCCCACATGTTAGTATATATAGGTTGATATAAATGTAGTCCTTATAGAAGAGAGTTTGAGTAAAAGAGGAAGATAACATTTTCCCCTTTCCTTAATATTTACCTTTTCAGGTATTCCTTGCTCTTTGATTTTCGGTATCAAACTTTCCACAGAGCTCTGGTCTTTTCTTTGCAAAAAGTTGGAAGTCTTCTATTTTGTTGAATGCCCATACTTTCCCTTGGAAGTATATAGTCAGTTTTGCTGGGTAGCTGATTCTTGGTTGGAGACCCAGCTCTCTTGCCTTTCTGAAGATCATGTTCCATGCCTTACGATCATTCAGAGTAGAACTTGCAAGGTCTTGTGTGACCCTGATTGGCATTCCTTTATATCTAAATTGTCTTTTTCTGGCTTCCTGTAGGATTTTTTCTTTTGTTTGATAGCTTTGGAATTTGGCAATTACATTCCTGGGAGTTGTCTTTTGGGGGTTTAGTGTAGAAGGTGTTCTGTGAGCTCTGTCAGTGGCTGTATTGCCCCCTTGTTCTAGAATCTCTGGGCAATTTTCTTTGATTATATCTTGTATCACCACGTCCAGTTTGGTGTTTATTTCTGGCTTATCTGGGAGTCCAATTATTCTTAAATTATCCCTTCTCCCCCTATTTTCCAGATCTATCACCTTGTCGGTGAGATATTTTATGTTCTCTTCTAATTTCTTGGTATTTTGGCTTTGCTTTATTGATTCTTGCTCTTTTACACGATCGTTGTCTTCCAGCTGCCTGATTCTGGCCTTTAAAGCCTGGTTTTCTTTTACAGTTTGGTCAAACTGGTTTTGTAGATGCGTGAATTTCTTTTGCATTATTTCCAACTTTTCCTCCCAGAAGGCTTCCATCTTTTTGGTCATTTCTGATTCAAATTCTTCATAGGTTTGTGGAGAGTTTCCATTTCCTTTGGAAGGTTTTGGAGCATTTTCTTTTATATTATCTTCTGTCTGCTCTGTATTTTGTATTTTGGCTCCATAGAATGTGTCCAAAGTCGCCCCTTTCTTCTTATTTTTCTTGGTATTTTGGGGCTTCTGTGGTTCTGTGGAGTTTGTCATCTCTGAATGTGGAGGATTAGTTTTTCTTGTCTCTTTCTGGTGTTCAGAGGCAGTCCTGGGCAGATAGTTCTATGGGCTTTCCCTGGGTTAAACTGAATATGCCTCACTGGAACTGGAATGGAAGGGTCGGACCACGAGGCCACACTCTCCCCCCCCCCCCCCCCCCCCCCCCCCCCCCCCCCCCCCCCGCTCGCTTTCCGGAAGTTGCCTTCAGAATCGATGGCCGTGAGGCTGTTTCATCGGCCTGCGGGGGGATGGGCTGCCGCTTCCCCAAGCTCCGAGAGCACAGACTTTCACTGAGACTTGGATAGCAGGATCCAGCCCGTGAGGCTGTCTTGCCCGCCCTGAGGGTTGCTGTTGTTTTGACCAGCTCTCTGCAGCGGAAGCCCCAGGCAGTAACTTTCACCGGGACTGTAGAAGGCCCTGAGGGTTGTTGTTTCCGAGGACCCTGCTCTCTGAGCCGGCCGGGCTGCGGCTTCCGGGAGCCTTGGACTCTGCGCTCCTACCCCTGAGGTCCGAGTGATCTCGGGTTCTGGCTTTTAAGGGGAGCCGTACCTTTTGAACCGGGTCCAGGTCCAGGAGGAGGGTTCCCAGGGTCTGTGCTGTTGATCGTTTTGAATTTCGGCGCCTTAGGAGCTTATCATTTGAGATTGGTCGGGAAGGGTTTTCCGGAGATCTGAGCTTTAGCTTTCTCTAAGCCGCCATCTTAACCGGAAGTCTCCTGTTTTTCTTAAAGGAAATATTAAGCTACCATGTTCTTTCCCCTCCTATGTTATAAAGAAGGAAGATAGAGAGGGTACATTGAAAAATGTAGGATAGAGGGAAGAAAGGAAGGAGGAAAGTATGGAAAGAGTGATGAACGTGAAAGAAAGGAAGAAAGGCAAGAGGGAGTGAAGGAGGAAGAAAGGAAGGAAGGAAAAAAGAAAGAATAGAAAGAAGTAAGATAGGCAGAAAGAAAAGCAAAGGAAGGAAGGAAGGACTTTTTAAGTTCTTATGTAGCACAAATCATTGGAAAAACATTCCCTGTATTCAAGAAGCTTCCATATTGATGGAGAAAAACCACTTAAAATGAGACTCAGAAGTTAGATAAGAGGGTAGGAATGAAGATCACCATATTGGGTTTGGGGGATGATTTTGAAATCAGGACAGTCAGGAGCATAATGAAGGCTAACTAGCTATGGTCCTTTCATAAAAGTGGAGGTTGAAGGTTGTAAGATAAGAGAAGAGAGATTCTACATTGAGGAGAGATCAGTCTTTTGGAGAGACCAGGTGAAGAAAAGAATGGAGGAGGGGCAAAAGAAAAAGCTGAGAATTCTAAGGAAGAATCAGAAAGCTTGAAAATCCAACTGGCAACTCAATTCCAGCTGGGGAAGGTAGAGGAGAGATGTGGATTCCCTGGAGCTGGGAAGAAGCCTATTTCTTTGGAGATCTACTATCCCTTCTGAAACCCTGAACAATTCCACTAGGACTTTCAGTTATAGTAGTCTAAAATTCTCAAGTGGGATTGTGGATTAGGACTTTGAACAGAGCCATCCACAGACCCTTTTCCTAAGATTTCTCTCTCTCTCTCCCTCATATTTCCCTGGACTCATACTTTCAAAGTCTAGCTAGTTGAGAGTAGGGGCAAGAAAGCAATTGGCAGCAGGGAGATGCAGGACTGAGAAGTCTGTGACCACCAGACTCTGGGGGGGGAGGGCAACCTGCTAGAGGGGACAATCCATAGGGATTCCCTTTTTACCCACTTTCCTGCCTGACATCCCCGCCATTCCCTTCCTGCGTGAGCCTCAATGAATTATTTGACCTTTAGGATTTGGATTAGGGCCTCTCTTTAAACAACATAGTTAAGGGGATTGAAGATTTGAGAGGGTCACACCTCTCCCAAGAGAGGGTTGACTTTCACATCCCAGTGATCAAGATTGTCTGGCCAAAGGAACTGACATCTATCTTTGGTAGTTGATCACTTCTAAGATCCTGGAAAGGGCTGACAGTTAATGCCTTAAGGGAAGCAGAGGCATAAGAAATCATCTTGCCTCTCAAGGACAGATTGGACATCAGGAGCCCTGGGCTCCTCTGAGGGAGGCATCTTGCCATCTCACTGAGGCAATCCCACTCTGGTCTCCTGACCTCCATCTCTGTGGAGACATATTCCTTTCTTCAAGGGAACAGGACCTGACTTATATCCCCCCCAGAAGTAAGGGAGAAGAACAAATAGAACATTCAATTCACTCTCACCCCTACTCCTTCCTTCTCCCCCCATCTCATCTCCTTCTTTATGAGTGGGTTTTCCAGGGAGTGAACACTGTAGAAATCATTAGATGTTCAGAGCAGTGAGGTCCTGGATATGTAGAGAGAGTCAACAGCAGGGGAGTCAGGATTTTGAAGTCCAGAATCAGGTAGCAGAGCAGATTGGGAATGAACAATAATAACGGGTAATTTTTTTGTTCTATATTCTGTATTCTAACCATGTTTTCTAGGTTAAATTGAGTGTATTTACAGTTTATAGTAGAATATATATCATTTTAGTGAGTTACCAATAAAACTTCAATATTTTGTTATATCATTTTAATTAGTGGAATAAAGCTTTCCACTTTATTTGAGTGATCCCTCTTTTAATAAAGATACTAGAAAATCGGCTGAGAAAAAAAATCAATCCATTCTTTAGAAACTTTATTTAGCTTTTTTTTTGTAGCTTAGTTGTAAAGAAATAACAGCCTTTTTTGCCTTAAATATTTTACTTGTTTATTTACTTATTTGTTTATTCATTCATTTGTTTGTTTGTTTATTCATTTATTTATTTGTTTGCTTATTATTTTAAAACCTTACCTTACATCTTGGAGTCAATACTGTGCATTGGTTCCAAGGAAGAAGAGTGATAAGGGCTAGGCAATGGGGATTAAGTGCCTTGCCCAGGGTTACACAGCTGAGAAGTGTCTGAATCCAGATTTGAACCTAGGACCTCCTATCTCTATGCCTGGTTCTCAACCCACTGAGCCACTCAGCTGCCCCCTTCAATATTTATTTTAAAAATTTCTCCATTTGATTTTCTAACATGTCATTTAAAAAAAAAATCAGTTACAGATTGTAGCAACTGAGAGACAACACTACCTAATAGTGTTGCCTTCTGTATTTTCTGATATTGACGTATTTAGACTGATTTTGACAGTGTCTATTTATCAGTAGATAGTGACCATTTCTTTGAAAGTTACTGGAACATTCATCTGCGTTAAAAACAACCACCACCAAAGTGCCTTTATAACAGTTCTTTATAGTATGATACAAATGCTGTTAGGAATAAAAATGAAAAAGTTGAGAAGAGTAAAAATTAACATAGGAGCAGTTTGGTAGCCTTTGATGTTTTTGTTTTGATTAACATGCTCCCATTTGCAATCTGGATAAAGTAGACCTTGCTATTTATGATACAATTGGGTAAACTGTAAAACTACTCCTTAAATGATTTTGCATTTGAATGATTTCTCATAGTTCTTGTACTCCATGTCATTAAATCTATATTGCATCCTAAAGATATTTGTATTAAGACTGGGAGGATAGTAGAACTATGGTTTACAAAAAACCAAAGACTAAAATATAGCCCTATGAATCTGTAGTGAGAGTGGTTGCTTGGGAAAAAAAAAAAGTTGACACCTTCTGAGTTTGAAGTGTTTGGGATAAGGAGAGTCTTGCAAACTAGTATAATAAATGGAGAGCCACTTGGCCAAACACATCAGGAGGTCCTTAAGACAAACCAGGTGGTGGCCTTTTGACCTCCCTTTAACTTTCCAGCCTTCTGGTTTTGAGGGACAGCTGAGATCCTATGACTGATATGAATTATGAATTGTTTTGAGACATAGATGTTACATGTTGTTTTAAAAAGAATTAATTTATATCATGTTTGCAAAATTCACTGAGCAGTAGTAAGATAACCTAGTTATCTTATTTAGGTAAATAAAAAGTAAAGTACCATTTAAACACCAATGAATTTTAAAGCTACAAATTTTAACATCATAGAGGATTGAAAATTTAAATATAATGCAACTTTTGAAATTGTCTTATTTAATGAGGAGTGTTTGTTTAAGTAAATATATTTTCTGAGTAGGTATTTTAGGGCTAAATTTAAGGCCATATCCATTTCTGTAATTTTGAAGGTTATCTTACTAGACTACTGATTTCAGCATGAAGAATGGGTTTCACATTGCTGAAAGAACATCTTGACCTACCGATCAAAATTGTCAATTATGTCTTTATTTTTTCTGTATGCCATTTTTACTGGTGTGAATTTTTAAAATATAAGTAATTGAAAGTACTTAATATATTTTTTATCCAAGATCTTTGCTCCTCAGGAAATTTGTTACATTAACTTTCCTTATTTAGCTTGTTTATGGCTTTACTTCTATAGTTTTTGGAACTGTTGCTATAAGGAGAAGGATAAAGACATTTCTATTCTTTGTGAGACATTCCAGGTTCCAAGTGTTTTTATCACTCTAATGGAAGAGAAGGAGTCAACAGTTATTTCAGTGAATAATGACTGTTCTAGTATTCTAGTTTCTTATTCAGTAATGCCAGTTTTTTACTGACTCACTTTAGTCAAAAGTCTTAGTAATTCCTGGCTCAATATTGTATCATACCTTGATATTTGTTCCTTAAGTGAAGGTGAAAATGAAAAATAAAATTTAATTCAGTTTTGTTTAATAAAGATCTCTGTGCCCTCCAAAATTGCTTCTGAACATAGAAATGTTTTGTATTTGCTGGACTAGAAATCTTAAAAAGAAAAGTGGAAAAAGACTTATTTGGCATTAGGATGGATCATTTCCTCTTTAAGAACCACCTACTGTTCCTTAAGAAGCATTTTACAAGCCTTTCTATATACTGTGGTAGTAATAACCATGTAGGTTGCCAAATGGCTGGTATTTGACTAGTTTGATTTGGAGTTTTATTATGTTAGTTTCACTCAAATTGAGAGGCAGAGTAGAGTTGGACAATGCATTGTAAATAGCACCACATTTGGATCAGAAGCCATGGATCTGAATTGATCCTCTGAAACTGACTAGCCCTGTGACAAGGGACATCACTCAACTTTTCTGAACCTCAGTTCCCTCATATGGGAATAAGGATAATGTACCACCCCACTTATAGGGCTACTGTGAAGAAAACATTTTCTAAATTATAAAATTCTCTGTAGAAGTGTGAAGCTATCTCTTGTTTCTTGTCCACCAACTCCCTCAGTCTTATAAATGGGAAGCCATTGAAGGTAGAGCTCAATGAATCAGTGAGTTAGAGCTAGGAGGGCCTTTAAAGATTATTTGGTCCAATCTTCTAATTTTACTAATGAGGAAATAGAAATGGTAAATGGTCTTACCTGTAACTGTTAAATCAAAATTTTAATTATTTTAAAATTTAATTAATTTTAAATTACAAAAATTTTTTTAATTTTAATAAAAATTTAATAAAAATTAATTTAAAACCCTGCTTACTCATTCCATCTTTCTGAAAGGTTTTTATTCTATTTTTTAAAATTTTGGTTTTTGATAAATTTTTGTCATATTAGGTGGTAAAATTTGTGATCCTTAAATATTAATAGGAACAGAGAAGATATATACTACTGATCAGGTTGATTATCTATAATTTCATAAGTGTATTTTCTATCATGTTTGTAGATTTTCTTATATGAACTCTCAGTAGACCACTTCACAATTTTGATGTAGTTAGAGTATGTGGTTTGAAGAGACTGCCAACCCCCACTTTAGTCAATAGTATTCTGCTGAGCTAGAACTTAAGGCTTGATAAAAAATTTATATGTGTGCATATGTGTGTATTTATGTGATATTTAAATTATTCTTTTGAACTCTGGTGAATAAAGTAATAAAACATGTTATTGATAGTCTAATAAGTGAAGTTGTAATTTTCCTTAAAACATGGGATTTTTCATTGACATTATGCATTGCCAATGTTATTTAAGCTTTGTAGTTAAGAATTTTTTTATTTGTATGTCAATGTCAAATCATTAAGTTAGCTATGGAATTCCATAAATAATCAACTGTTAAACTTAATGAGTCAATTCAGAGCATAGAAAAAGAATAGATATGGGGAGGTTATTTGTAGTAGAGAAAACTAAATTGCTTTTCAAAAGGATTCACCAGAAATTCCTACATATGATAAAATCTCCTAATGTATTTTAAAATAATCTCTTCATGAAAATTCAGTTTTCACAGAACTTTGCAGGAACACATCTATTGTATAAAGTAAGATAAAAATTATGTGTATAATGTGAATGTTTCCTCTAGCAATTAAGGAGAAATGGAAAAATAAGGGGAGATGGTTGTTGAGAGACAAAATAGTTTTTTTCCCCCAAGAAATTAACTCAAAATGGCGAAACATGATAATTTGCATGTTCAACTGATCAAGGAAACTATTTTTATTAGCTCTTTTGCATATTTGCTTATAAATATGACTTGTTCAAATCATACAGCTAGTAAATGGCAGAGTTAGAGAGTCCATTAAGTCTATGCCAACTATAACTTATTCAAGATCATATAGCTATTAAGTAACAGACCCTTGGACTTAGTGGTCTCTAGACACAATGCCAACTTTTTGACTCTTTTACACCCTGGGTTCTTAACACCCCCTCATGTTGCTCCAGTACCCCAGTTTCACATTTTTTTCACCATTAATTTCTGTCTATCTATCTGTCTGTCTCTCTTTTCCCTCTACAAGTACTCGGATCTTCCTAGTCCTAAAAAAGCAATAGCTTTGAATATCACCCATAAAATCTTGATGCCACCTTAAGCTTTCATCCTTTCTTGTCTCCTGTTTACTCTTCAATTTCTATAATAATTTGCATGTGATATCTCCACCTCTTCATTAATAGACTCATTCTTCAATCCCCTAAAGTCTGTTTTGGATTTCCTCTTCTCTTTTGAATGTACTGTCAATGCCTTAAACTCAATATGTCAAAAACTAATTTATCATTTTACTCCCCATCCATATCATCCATGAAAAAGCACAGTTCTTTATTTCTTTTGATGTTGTTGCTGTCTTCCCATTTGCCTAAGCTCAGAATCTTAGAAATACAAACTCTTTATACTACAAATAGAGTACTGACCTGATGTTTAAGAACCTTACCTCCATCAGCCTCTGACCAACATTTTTGTTATTATTACCTGCTAGTCATTATGCATTCTAAAGCTTCCCAACTAAATTTATTCCTAGTTCTTATTCTCTAGTTTCTATAGATGCCCACTACCTGGAATATATTCATTCTTCATCTTCTTTTGAAACCCTCTCCTTCCTTCAAGGACTACTTGAGATCTGTCTCTTCCATCAAGCCTTGCCTGGTTTCCCCTTGCTGATATTGGTGTCACCTTCTGCTGAGAGGCCACATGCTAGAGTGTACTCTAACAGAGTGTAGTACATACAGAGTATTGAAATTGAAGTTAAGGAAACCTGAATTTAAATCCTGCCTTAGATACTTAGTGGCGATGTAATCCTGGACAAATCATTTTACTTCTCTTCAGTTCCTGAAGATTTCCATGCTTTAGTTCTTCATCTCTAAAAGGAAGAAATTGGGCTTACTAACCTCTGAGGGCCTTTTCCAGATCTAAATTTATGATCCTTTTGATTTTTATAATACTTTGTCTATACATCTCTATTGTTCTTATTGTACCATAATATATGTAATGTTTATGTTTGCACATGTATTTCCTTTATTAAATTAAAAAAGAATATTGAGGAAATTTTTTTTTTCATTTTTATATCACATTTATGTATATATGCCTCTACCTTTGTGTCTTAAGGTAGGCATGCAACAAATGTTTGTTTAACTGAAATGAATTACAGGAATGCCTTTGACAGGATCTCCAACTTTTTTGTTTATAACATCAACATTATGGATTTAAAGGATTATATTTTTAATGTTATCTGTTAACTTTGATAGCCCTCAGGAAATTTGCCACTTAATAGTATGTTTGGTTTTTTTCATACCATAAACAAAGAATATGTATTTTAAAATGAAAGAGATATAGTTGTACTCCATTATGTAACAAAATTTCCATATTGAAAAAAAAAACCTACTTGGTCTTTTAATACGGAAAGTAGATTTTACCACAGATTTGATCATTTGAATTTAGATTTTACCCCCGATCTAATGCCTAAATAGGTTTGGTTTTCCTAAGTATAAGCAGATTTTAGGTTGGTTGGATCATTTAATATATATTAATTATTATTTAATTAATTTATTTTTATTTATTTATTATATATTATATATATAAATTAAATTTATAATTTTATTAATTAATAACATAACTTACTCTTAAGGATAGATTTCCCTTTGTGTGTGCTGCTGCTTCTTTTTTTAATTTTTACTTATTTTAATTTTTATTTTATTAAACCCTTACCTTCCATCTTGGAGTCAATATTGTGTATTGGCTCCAAGGCAGAAGAGTGGTAAGGGCTAGGCAATGGGGGTTAAGTGACTTGCCCAGGGTCACGTAGCTGGGAAGTGTCTGAGGTCAGATTTGAACCCAGGACCTCCAGTCTCTAGGCCTGGCTCTCAATCCACTGAGCCACCCAGCTGCCCCCAGTATCCTGCTTCTTTAATATAATTTGGATTTGGCTTATCTGTGTTCCAAGTTATTTTACTATAAAGTATAATTCTTTCTTTTGATGAGAAGTTCCTAATATGAAGTCATAGTAAATAGAAAGTAGCTTAAAATGAACTCGTTTAGGTAAAGAATCCCCTTTTTCTCCTAAAAGCCAACTTGAGAAAAATTTTGTGACTATTCTATTTTTGAGTATGTAACTCAATCCTTTATAAAGGTGTTTTGTTCATATCCATAATGGTTGCTTTTATTTGTCAGCTGATAGTTTTTTCTCCCATTTTCCTTTTCTTTGAAAAATATTTAACGTATATTAATTTCATTCAATTAATATAGAAATAGTATTTGTATTACTCTTCTAATCAGTGTGAAGGGTCAGCTAAGTGGTGCTGGAGCCTGTGGTCAAGAAGACCAGAATCTATTCTCAGTCACTTACTCTTTGACTCTGTTTCCTTATCTGTAAAATGACCTGGAGAAGGACATGACAAATCACTCCAAGTTTCTTTTTTGCCAAGAAAATCCCAATTGAGTCATAAAGAGCTGGACACAACTAAAAATGATCTAGCAACAACAACAAAAAGAGAGTGTGAAGGAAGACTCTGAACACATTATAAAATAATTTTTTGGTATCTAAAATACCAGTGACAAAACTGTTAATATGATAACTTCTTTGCTGGAAGTGTAATAAAAAAACAAATCTATATACAATGTATCACAGATGATGATAATCAGCCTTTTTAATGGCCCTTTAAGATGTGTAAAGTCCTATTCATACATTATATCATTTGATCCTGAAAATGGTGTGGGCCAATCATGTAGGGAGAATGGGTAGGTTCAAGTGGTACTTTGCCTTCTTTGTGACATTAGAATAGGAGGTCTGAAGAAGTTAAATGACTTGCCCAAGCATATAGGTACAAGTAGCAGAGCTGGGGAATTGATCTAGCCCCACTGATTTAAAAAATCCAGTGTTTATTCTCTGTTGAAAATATATAGGAAAACAGACAATCATCTCACAACATAAGAAAGCGTGGAGGAATTATGGTCAGCATTGAAGGGGGAAACGATTCTGACTTTCATGAATTTATTAGCTGGCAGTTATGATTCATGAAGCACTATGCCAGATATTCTTATGGGAGTTTTCTACATATATGCCTATTATCATTTGAAGTTTGTCTTTTATATTCTGGTTCATGTATTTAAAGAAATCACTGAGGGAATTTTTTAATAATTAATTTTAATTTCTTTTAATTTTCATTCCCTTTTTTGACTATGATTTTGCTAAAATCTAATATCCATTTTCCACTGTTTCTCTGTGCCACTTGTATCATCTTAACCATAGGATTTTTTAAAAATTAGGTAATAGAATAAACCTACAACTTAATCTTTTAATGGGAAATATTTATCAATTTGCACATACTCTCATCTAGTTTAACACCTGATTTTGTTGTTAATTTTGCAGGTTAAACAATTGCCATTGGCCTTATCAGTTTTGTGGTGTTGAAGCAGTGGCCTCATTCTAAATAGATTATCCTTCTAACTACTTTGAAAACCTGGGTCATTGTGAGGGGGATCTCTGGCTGTCTGCTTTGATGCCATATGCCTTCTGAAGAATAGGGTGGAGATGTTACATGTGAAAATATGGTTACCAGGACACCTCTAATGTCATCCATGTGCAAAGAGTTAAAGCCACCATTTCCCAGTATGTCATAGGCTAGAAGAAGTTGTCTCCCATGATTTAATATCAGACTTGGCATACCCATTCACTTTAAGGCAGAGCTGTTTGTGTTAAATCATTCTTCTCCCAGATGCTCTGCAATACAAATACACACACACACACACACACACACACACACACACATACACACACTCACACACACACACACACAAAGTTGAAAGTAACTATAGAAATAGGAAAGGTTTTGGACCAGTTTAAGGTATTTGATTGTTCTTTATCCTTCAACTTATACCTTGATTTAAAAAAAAAAAAGTATATTTTTATTGTTATCTTTTACTCTAACATCATTTGAATTTTCTCCCACATCCCTCCCTTTACCCAAAGAACCATTCCTTTAAACAAATAATAAAGAATTTTAAAAGAGTCTAAATTTATTTATATGTTACAAAAATCTGATATCCCATGTGCTGTTCTATACCAGTATATCCCTCTCCTCAACCTCCCTGTAACTCTCAGCAAAAGAGCGGGAAAGGGATCTTAGCATATCTCTTCTTTTGGGACAAGCTTGTTCTGTGTTTTCTTGACATTCAATTTCAATTCTTTTTTGGTTGCTTTTTCCATTTACAACATTGCTGTCATATTTTGTACCCAGCACATAGTAGATTCTTCTATGTGTTTATTGATTAAATTTGATTGATTAGTCCATATTTTTGTCTTTGATTTTCTTGGGGTTATCTACAGTTAAACTTGTGTGCCAAACCATATGGGAACTCTAGTTACTTTATTTGCATAATTCAAAATTGCTTTCTAGAATATTGTAGTAATTCACAACTCCACTAACAATGCATTAGTGTGCCTATCTTCTCACAAGTGCTCTAGTATTGACTTTTGCCATCATTTATAATCTTTGCCAATTTTCTGGGTTTGGGATGGATGTAAGTTCAGTTGTTTTGCTCTTCATTTTTTAAAAATCATTTAATGATTTAGAATATTCTTTCCTGTAATTGTTATAGTTTTCAATTCTATTGAGAATTGTTTTTTCATACTTTTCACCACTTCCCTATTGGGAAATGATAGATTTTTAAGCCCCTCACTCAAGTGATTAAATGAACCTTTGATCTTTTGGAGAAAGTGATCTTGATTTAAGGTTGTACTTCTCTCATGATTAAGGGCAAATGGCCCATAGAGCTCATTTGTCTTTATTCTATGTGAGTATAGAGGTATGTGGGCATTTTTTTCCCTCAGATCATTGACAATTTGGGAGGTCTCTGAGACAGCTAATTTAATATTTTAATTTTCTTAAATGAGCTATATTTAGCCATTTTGCCTTTGGTCAGCTGTTGTTTTTCTTTCCATATACTAGTCACCCTGGTTCATTCTTTTCAGTTGTATTGCTACATTTTAGGTTCAGTAAGTGAAGAGGATCAGCATTTGGCTCCTTGGAGTGGCTGGTTATAAATAGACCGGAAAATAGCAACAAGCTGGGCTGCAGCTTCACTAATGGCCCTTTTCAAATACTTAAAAGCAAATGATTCATCAAATAAGGATCACTAAAAGCAGAAACCTGCCAATTTGTAGAATTTGACTCCTCCTAATCAGAGCAAGGCAACAGGATGTTGAGTTCCTGCTCTGCACCTGATTAAAGCCAAATGCAGGGGGAACAGCTGGGAGAAGGAGGAAGCTTCAGGCTCTGCTCAGTTGGGGGTACAGTGGCCAAAGAGAATGTAGAGGGGGAAAAATGACAGAAACCCTCTGCATTTGTTGTTCACTTTCCCAGACTTTCTGGGAAGATAAGCACATATTCTCTCTCAAATCTGACTTTTTAAAAGAAGTGGTTAATTCAGCATGGAGGGGAAGTTGTGTTTATTTCTTACACAAAATGTGTTCAGTTTCACTGTTGTACTATGATTTTGAGGTAATAGTAATTCAGCTAAGTTTGGCTCACTTGTCTCTTGAAGCATATGTTTCAGTAACTGATTTCTCTCATCCACTTTCTTTTAAGCTTAAAGAAACGGGATCTATAATGTTGACAATTTCTAATTTAGATCTTTGAAATATTAAAATTCTTGCTTTAATAATAACTACATATGGTTTGCTGGAGCTAATAATATTTGAAAGGGGTCTGATAAGGGACACAATGCTAATATTTATTTCATAATTAATTAGGAGACTTTAAATAATTATTTTAATTTTTTTTATTTTTTATATGATTAACAGTTGATAGCCAAAGTCTTTTATGAAAAAGATTGCCTTAGTTGAATTTCTTGTCATTCTCAAAGCATTTGTAATCTAGACTGTATAAGTAGAAATCAAAAATTATATATATTTAATAAAATATTCTGGCTTTATTTTCTAAAATATATCATTTGGTTACAATTTTTAGCCTTAAAAATTGGCCAAAAATATAAATTTCATAATTTTTCCCCTGACTTAGTACTTTCAGGTAATATGTACTGATTTGGGATCTGGTACCATCGTATGGTTGGCTCTGGGGAATTTCTGATAAAGAAATACTTTTACTGAAGCAATTTGTAAGTTATAATCTTAGATTGTTGTTTAAGGCTCAAAAAAGTTTAATTAACCTTCCAAGGATCATACAAACACCAAATACACATGTATACACATACACACACACACACACACACACACACACACACACACACACACTTGTGCATTTCAGAGGCAGGAAGTGAACCAAACTTTCTTGTCTCCAAGGCCTGTCTTCCATCAGTAAGCTTTTTTAAGAGTTTACTATGTTTGAGGCAATATCCATATGCAGTAAATATACCCTGAGTATACAAAGGGAAAAATAAATATTTCAAATTCTCACCTAAAAAGAGAGACAATGTATAAATAATTAAGTAGGTACAAGTTATTTATATTGGAGATAGAACATAATCTTAAAAGAGAAGGCAGTATCTAGAGGAACTAAGAAAGGACTCTTTCAGAAAATGAACATTGAACTGACCCTTGAAGAAAGCTGGGATACTAAGAGAAGGAAATTGGAACAGGCATTCCAGACATGGGAATTCCAGAGCATTCAAATTCATGGGGAGAAGGAGTCACGTTGACATAGATGCAAGTTATTGTTGAGGTCCAATTTTTTAAATAATGCATTCATAGAAACACAAGATTCCTTTTTAGCTCTCAGAATCTATGGGATTCTAAGATTATAGCCTGAAGGAAGTAGTTGGCTGCTTAGAAAACCTAACTGATTGACATGAAATTGTCACAAGTACAGGATTATGGCAGGGTTTTAATTTCAAGAGACTGAAGATGAGCTTGTTACCCTCATTTTTGGGGATAGAGGAAGTGCTAAGTCACCCTGTAAAGCAAGAATTTTAGAAATTTTAGACAATTCAGAGGTAGTTTAGCATAAATCCCTTATTATACAGATGTTGAAACTGAAGCCTGTGTCAGCTCTGACTTTTGATAAAAATCCACAGCTGATTAGTGGCAGAACAGAAGCTGGATCTCTGAACTCGTTGCCTTTTTTATTATCTCACAACGCTGATGAGATTAATTACCTCTGTTGTTTATCATCTTTATTGCCTATGTCATATGTAAGTTATTTCATCTGATCCTTATAATAACTCTGTGTAGTAGATACTACAGGCAAAAAACAATCTAAGCATTTATTAATGACCTACTGGGTAGTAAGCCTTGCTGATACAAAAATAAAAGCAAAACTCTCTTAAAAGAATTGATACTCCAGTGAAGGGGTCAACATACACAGATGGAGGCATACATCAAATAAATACAAAGCAGATACAGATAATTCATAGAGAACCAGGAAGCTCCTCATGCAAAAGGAGGTACTTCATTTGAGTCTTTAAGGAAACTGAAAATTCCAAGAGACAGAATTAGAAGAACTTTCCAGGCAGGAGACCAGCCAAAACAGAAGAATAGAGCCAAGCCAGTGGTCTTTCAGAGGGGAGGGTCCTTCTCAGTGTGAGGATTTAGTTGAATAATGGATGAGAGGCATGTCATGCTCAATCCTGTGTCAGGCATCACACAGTGCTCTACCATGACACAGGGGTTGGTTTATTTTATAGGTTCAATGAGTACATACTTTCTTGGCACACAATCATTTTTCAACATACATATTTCCATAAAATCTAACAACAGCCACAAAGCCTAAGGAGATAGTCAAGAAACATTGTTGCTACAACAGGAATGGAGATAAATCACATGGATAGGGTGATTTGGAGGTTAGTCCTCTTGACCTAAGGGATGACCAGTTAGGAGAATCATTGTTACTTTTGGTCAGCTTTCATAATCAATCACAATTAATTAGGAGATGTGTAACAAAACATTTTGTAGCTAGGTACAGGGTCAGAGGGTAATTTAATGACAGACCAGATTTGGGGTTTTCCTCAATTTACAAGTTCTATTTTTCTTGTGTTATTTTAAAGCACCTGGCAATGTTGCCTGGTTTCTGTCCACAAACAGATTCAGTGGAGTGTGTCCTGTAGACCTGGGCTTGAAGGTGATTGATGTTCTTGGCTTGCCTGGCTTGTAATGGGAGTGAATGTAACTTTGTGGAGAGGGTAAGGAGTGTGGTAATGCATAATAATCTTTAGGTTTTAATTCTATGAATGTAATCTTTTAGGGTAATAATATGGGGGGATTAAGGATGTGATATGGGGGTGTTAACCCTATAAGTATTTGCTCTCATATTTCTCCTATATTGGGGAGAGAACAATAATCATAAAAATTCCATTTGAGAGAGAAGTCACATAGAGGAGTTATCTGTGGGACCCTTATTTTTCCATAATGTTGCTTTGTAACTCTGGAACTCATGTATGGCCATGTCAGACAGTGTGGGCTTGATGGCTTCCCATAAAAGTGGATTATTGAGAGAGAAGAAAGGGAAGAAGGCCAGTTTGCCAATATAGGCTATGGGGAGTTGAGGATTGAGAGGGATTCTTTGGGAGTCTTGAAGAGAGCTGCCATGGGCAAGGTCCAGCATCATTCATGACTCCACTGGGTTCCAACAGAGAGCAAAGAAGGAATAGAACAGTTACTATGGAGAATGTGCAGATATATTAGAAAAGAAAAAGGCATTGCCTCACTACATTGAGGACTTGGTTGAGATTAGATAACATAAATTCATAGTAGAATTAATGAATATATTTTTGACTTCTAACTGCCTGGAATAACACACTTTTGAAATTTGGAAAGATCTGATTGGTGATTAAATACGAGAATAGTATTAGTAGTTGTCTCTCGGTAACCGAGGATGACGATTGTCTTTGTGTGTTTTTGTGCACAAAGACACCTGTGCATGAAGATTTAAGTGGAAAAGTCGATGCACAGAGACAGTCCCACTCTCTCGGCGTTGGAAGCCTGGGTCCAGTGGCACGAAAAGTCGTTACACCTGGAGACTTCCTCAGCTGCATTGGATGGCCATGTTGTCCTTTGTGCTCCAACACGCCCTAAGCACTCCACAGTGCTTTGCTGCGTCGCCATCTCAGCCAGTGAACCTTCTTATTGGTTTCTTCCGTCTGTTCCGCCGAAGCAGTCTTCACATGCTGGGTGAGCAAAGCCCTGGTTCACCAGGGGTCGATGATGACCCAATGGCTACCCTCACAAGGTTTAGCCGGCCTGTCGAAGCCGTTGCCCGGGGTTTGGCTGCTGCCGCATGCTAGCAGCTACGGGGAGCCACAAGTGAGAGCTGGGTGTCAGGTGAGGGTCAGAGGCTGGAGAGCTGCCCTAGGAGGGCACGACAAGCCCTCCATACCAGAGATATTACTTCTCACTGAGCACCCCATACACCCCAAATAAGAGAATAGTAAAAATAATAATAATGGTGATGATGATAGGTTTGCAGAGTATTTCATCAAGAAAGGATTTAAGAGAACAAGATACTTAGAGTTGAACTAGCCAAGTAAAGGGTTGTTTTGGCAAGGAAAATGTAGCCAAAACAATGGTAAAATATCCTGGGAAAATATCAAAAGGTAGAGGAAGTAGAGATCAGAGTGAGGACAATGAACAGGTTTGGGAAGGTTAAAGCATCAGAAGAAATGTAATAGATTATTATCTCCATTTAACAGATAAGGAAACAGATACTCAGTACCTTATCTTTAAATGACAGATACTAAGTTTTGGAGGTAGAATGCAAATCTACCCAAATCCAATTATAATTCTTCTATCTGACATTAATTGTATTTGAATATATTACAATTCTTGCTGTGAATTAGAATCATAAGTGGGATGGAATATGTTGGCTCAGAGAACATTCTTGTCTCAAGTGCGATGGGATCAAACAAGCATGCTGGCACAATGGATAGCCCCATCCTGGATATAGTCTCACTAGATATGGAATCCTTCAGATTCCTGAATCTTGTTGCAATAGGGATTTGGAAGAAAAATATGTTGGCAAAAACACCCTAAGATTGGTTATGAGTGGTGTTTTTGCATTGTACCTTTGAAGAACTTTGAAAATTAGGTGTGGCCACTGCACAGGGAGGATGAGTGCTCCTCCTTGTCCCTTCATGGTTTTTTAACTGCTCTTGGGCAAAGACATTCAATTCACAGATCTAGCTATTTCAAATATTATATTAGTAACACGAGGCGGTGTCATTTATAAAAAGCTGCCCTGGGAGTTAGGAAATTTTGAATTCAGACTGCATCTCTGATACATACTGTTTTTGTAATCATAGGTAAATCAATTTACCTCTTAGTGCCCCAGGTAACTCTTAGGGCTTAGCTAAGGAACTTTCAAATACTGAGTTTTTGCTGTTTTTTTTTTGAGGAGAGAGAGAGAGAGAGAGAGAGAGAGAGAGAGAGAGAGAGAGAGAGAGAGAGAGAGAGAGAGAGAGAGAGAGAGAGAGAGAGAGAGAGAGAGAGAGAGAGAGAGAGAGAGAGAGAGAGGAGAGAAGAGAGAGAGAGAGAGGAGAGAAGAGAGAGAGAGAGAGAGAGACACCCCAGAATAATTGAATGTAAATTCATGATACTTTCATTCTTCCCCTGGGTCTTTGTTTCATTAAATATCCTTTTTTTCTCACCTGGGGAGGGGGAGGATAGAAACAAACAAGATGTAGTTCTTTTTTTGGAAATGATGCCTTCTATAGTGCCAGTAGGGGAGGGAGGGAAATATATTTGAACTTTAATGTATCAAACAATCAAATAAATTTTTTTTAAATGTTGAATGACAAAAAAAAAAGAAATCTTTTCCTCATTATCCTAAAGAAACTTTGTGTCAGCTCTACCATTTAAAGATACTGTTATATTTCTATCCTTTATCATCATGCTCTTTGAATGACAAGTCTACATTTATTGCTACTTCTTCCTCTCCAACCATAGTAGGTCTATAATGTTTACTTACTGATTGAACTAATCTGGCATTATAATTATAATAATTATTATTTTTATTGTTATTAAATAAAATGTTACCTTCTCTCTTAGAGAATAGTGTTTATTGGTTCTATTGTCATCAGGCAATGGCGATTAAGTGACTTGCTAAGGTCAAACAACTAGGAAGTATCTGAGGCTAGATTTGAACCTATGACCTCCTGTCTTCAGTCCTGGCTGAGCCAGCTAGCTGCCCCGGGCTTAATTATTTAATGGAAAATTTTCTTTTAAAGACCTAATTATTGACTTCCTTCTAATTGTCAGATATAAACTCTAGCTGACTTTATTTCTATTGATGACACCATCATTTTAGTAGTCATTCAGGCTCTGTATTTCTGATAGGGGTGCAAAGTAGGGTTCACTCATTGGGATGGAGATGAGAGTTGTTGCAGAGAAATGAGGATAATAAATTTTATTGGCAGCTGCTTGTTAAGGTTACAACCAGTTCTTGAGCATGTTGGGACTTATTTATATATAGAATTTTGGAGTATTTGTAAGAAAATGAAGAGAAAATATGTGAATTGCCTTGACACATAAATAAAACTTTCTTTTTAAATTTTACTTTCCCATGTGAAAATTGAAGCTTTAATTTCTATTGTATTTTATCATAAATTAAACTTTTATATAGTTTTTTTCATCATGAAGCCATTTGAGTAATATAAATTCATAGTAGTGTGGTTAGCTTGATTTTTATAGTTTTTTATTTTAAATATTCACCCACCTTAATTTATTGTTCAGTGAAGATAATATAACATAAAATAATAGCTGTAAGAATCATTATTATTTTATACCAATAAGAACTTCATTAATTCATTAAATATAATCATCTAAAGAATTAGGCAAAAACAGTCTATTTCCAATTGATATTCATATTTGAAACTTTTTAACTCCTTTACACAGTGAATATTATAATCATAAATATTAGAGAAGTTTAAAGAGCAACAGATTATGGGAAAGTTACTGAGTAGAAAGTAGCTATTTGGATAATTCAGAAAAATTGTTTATAAGCTCAAAACATCTAATCTATTTGGTACTAAGTGGTTTTTGGGAGGATTGGGTTTCATTTTATTTTTATCAGAACTTTTTTTTAAAATTTATGTAAGGTAATTTCCTGTGAAAATCTTGCTGAAGAGTTCTTGCCTTATAATTTGGAGTCTTAGGCTATCAATTAGATAGATGCCCTGTAATGGTCAGTGACTTGGCCAAAGTCACTGAGTCAGATGTGTCAGAGGCAGGAACTCTTTCTTGTTTTTTTTTTTGACCCTAAGGCTAGCTCTTATTTCACTATTACACTTTGATTCTTGAATAAGTAAATAGAAATTTTTAAAAAACTTTGTCTATTCCTACATAATAGAGAAGAAGATCATTCACAGTGGTGACTTCTGTGTCTGAGGACTGAACCAACCTGAGATTGATGATAATGAATGGATCTGGTTCCAGTTTCTATAAACCATGCACTGCAGAATTTGTAAATGTGATAATTTGGGAGGTATGTTAGAGGCAATCCTATCCTAGCTCCTCCACACCATTTATTCTAGTTTACTCTGAAAGGACTACACAAAGGATCTTGAGAGATGGCAAAAGTAGTAATAAGTATGAATTAAAAATTTCATTTATGTTTTTTCCCAGGAATTTATCTCAAATGTGTCATGTTGTTGTTGAGTTGTTTATTCATGTCCTACTCTTCTTGACCCCATGGACCAGAACACAATAGGTCCTTCTATCCTCCACCACCTCTCAATGTCTATCCATGTTCATGTTGATTATTTCCATGATACTATCTATCCATCTCATCCTATATCATACTCTTCTCCTTTTGCCTTGATCTTTCCTGATATCAGAGTCTGTTCCAGTGAGTTTTCTTCTCATATGTGGCCAAAGTAGTTAAGCTTTAGCTTTTATATCTGACCTCCCAGTGAACAGTCTGAATTAATTCCTTATTGATTTGGTCTTCTTGCTGCCCAAGGGACTTTCAAAGCCTTCAAAGGCTGTGCAAAAAAGCACAGCCTGAAAGTGTTGATTGTGTAGCGTTCAGTTTTCTTTATATTCCAGCTCCAGCAGCCATACATTGGTATTGGAATAAACCATAGGTTTGATTTTATGGACCTTTGTTGACAAGGTGATGCCTCTGTGTTTTAGCACGCTGTCCAGATTTGTCATCTTTCCTTCTTAGAGCAAGATTCTTTTAATTTCATGACTGTAGTCGCTATCTACTTATAATCTTTGAGCTCAAGAATGTGAATTCTGATATTGCTAAAAATATCACTGTTAATAAGCAGTGTTCTTATGAAATATTAATTTCTGGGAGAATGCATGAGATAAACACACTCTAAGTCAATACTGTGTTTTGACTTTTCATATCTTAATACCATAATATGCACTCAAATCTACATACCCATTAAAAGGTGACAACCTGAATGTTCATTCTATTTTACATTCAAGACTTTTCATTGCTGAGCAAAACATGAAAATGTAATAACTTTATGTTAGCTAAACACAGAATTCTAAGTCCTTGGACAGGTAAGTCATTCCTAAAAAGAGAAAGGATAAATGTTTTTGCTAATTAACCTTCTGGCGTTTAGGAAAGTGATGTCCTAAGTTAGAAGACTTAATGGAGCTATTTGACAGTAGCCAGAAACATCAATTCATTCAATTAAATATATTTTGTTTACTAAAAGTTGTCATCTACATATATTTGGGGATCTTCTCCAGAGATAGAGCCTGGTAGATCCCATCAGGTAACCTCCCCCAGCTCCTTTCCCTTTCCATTCTATATGTGAGTGTGGAGAGAGAGGGAGATGCCCTGAGCCAGGGACATCACTGCTGCAGGAACTGCCCAGGGACCAAGGCAGCTCAGGCCTTCTCTGGACCTAGAGCTCTCTTGAGGTTTATTTGTGTTTGCCAAAATTTATGAATATTTTCATGTATTTAAACATACCTTTGTGTATATGTAAATGTATATATGTTTATATGTATTTATATATGCATATATCTGGAATGTCCAGAAAATTTTAGTGCAGTTAAAATTTTTTTTAATTTTAATTAATTAATTTAATTTATTTATTTTTATTAAACCCTTAACCCCCATCTTAGAATCAATACTGTGTATTAGTTCCAAGGCAGAAGAGTGGTAAGGGCTTGGCAGTGGGGGTTAAATGACTTGCCCAGGGTCACACAGCTGAGGTCAGATTTGAACCTAGGCCTGGCTCTCAATCCACTGAGCTACCCAGCTTCCCCTTTAAGTTTTAAATAGTTATTAAAACTTAAGTTTAAAACTGTACTAAAAATTTTAGGAATCTTGTATATATACAAATATACATATACTCTGTGTGTGTATATATAGTTGTGTGTGTGTATGTGTGTAAACATGTATGTGTGTGACAAGGCAAAATAGTGGCTCCTTGGGCTGGCCCTAGAGCCAGGAAGGCCTTGTTTCAGGTTCCACCTCTGACACATACTGAGTAACTATGGGCAAGTTGGTTAACTTTCAGTATGCTTAGCAAATCTTCAAGGTTATGAGGTCTGTGTTGGTAAAGGGAGTTGCCTTACCTGGGGAGTTCTTTGTAGCAATGAAATCAAAGCTCCTGCCCTGGATCCTTTTTCTGTATTTTTCTGTATATCTGTATATGCACATACATGTGTACATGCAATAAAATGTTAATTATTAATATATTGTTTATGTTGATTATTAATAAAATATTAAATTTAGAGCTTGACATTCATTTAGAACTCACCTCATCTAACCCTTCATTGTACCAATGAGCAAACTGAGGCCTAAAAAGAAGTAATTTTTGCCTAGGTTCTTCCATTCCAAACCCATGTTCTTTTCATCATTCCAGACCTGTAAGAACACATATACAGGTGTACATGTCTGTAGGCACTCGTGAGTCCATAATTAATTTATTTCATTAAAGTTAAATCTAAGAAACTTATTGAAAATATTGTACTTTAAGGAGTCTGTACTTGAGAGAGAGGCATAAAGATGAACACAGATAGTAATTTTTCCTGCTTTTCAATGGCTTTTTTCATAGTGGAAGAGAAAATACTTGAAAAATATAGGAACCATATTATCTAGCAGTTCAATAAAACAAGCATTAGTACTTATGATGTGCAGTGGATATAGTGCTTGCCTGGAATCAGGAAGACTCTTCTTAGATTTAAATCTGGCCTCAGACGTGTATTTGCTCAGTGACCCTGGGCAAGTCACTTAATCTGTTTGTCTCAGTTTTCATAATTTGCAAAATAAGGATAATTATAGCACCTACCTGTTGTAGAGATCAAAGGAGATAATATGTTCAAAGCATGGGGCATATGTCAAATGGGCCATATAAATACTAGATTTTATTATTAAAAGGTGCATCATCATAAAGCATATATTTTCAGAAATAGGCAATGCTGGTTTAACTTAGTTATGCTTCTTTGATACAGGTGAGGCTTCTATTGGGATGGGGAAGGTGTGGAGTATCTTTGGGAAGTGTTTATAATATTTAAAAGGAAAAGAGTATGGTTTAAAAAATAATATAAGGTAGAATAAGGAGAAAAATTTAAGAGGTTTTAGAGGAGAAAATCCATAAAAGGAAGAAGGAAGAAAAGGGAATTTTGATAGTGACTTTTTTTTTTTGGCTTGTATATAAAAGATGAAAATTCATCATCCTTTTTGCCCCAAACTTCTTTCTTTAAAAAAAATCTTTCCTATTTTTCTGAAGGATGCAACTGCCTTCTGATGTACCAGGTTCATAACCTGAGAATCATCAAGTCTACCTCATTCCAGGTTTTTAAATTTTATTTTATTGTTGATGTTGTTTATGTTCAAATCAGGATGGGAGAAAGGCAGTAGAAAGGACACACTATAAATTCATGTAAAAATAAATTTACTAAAAAAAAAAAAAAGAAGAAGCTATACTTTTTCTTCCTCCTCAGGACCTGACTCTACCAGCCTTGTCAGTTTCTAAATCTTATTCATTCTTCTTCCATCTGTTCTATTTACATTTCTTAACCCTTCTCTGTACTCAATAACCACCAGTGTAGTACAAGCCCTTGTCATCTCCCATTTTTGCTGTTAGAACAGATAACTTCTTAATTGATCAGTCATCTTCAAGTTTTTCTCCTTTCCAATTTTTCATTCTCCACAGATCGATATTCTTAAAGTATAGATCTGGCCATGCCATTTCCATTTCCATGAAGCCCATCAGGCTTCAGGTTGCTTCTATGATAAGGTATAAACACAAATAAATACCTCTTTCATCACATTCATTATCTTTCTATGCACATTGGTCTTATCTTTAACCAAATCAGCCTTCTTGCTATTCTTTGTACTTTTCACTCTCTTATTTTCTCTTTCTCTACATTTTTCCATGCTGTCTCCCATTCTTAGATTGCTCTCCTTTTTCATCCCCACCTCTTAGAGTACCTGTCTTCAAAGATCTGCTTAAGGATCATTTCCTGCATGTTACCTTTCTGATCCCTCCTGCCACCAGTTACTAAAGTAGGGTAATATGGCCCTTGCAAACAAAAGATTCTCAGTCTTGTTGAATACATTCTTGATGGAGTCTCTTATCTCCTTTCCAGCCCAAATGAGTTTCTAACCCACGTGTCTTCAGGGAACCCCTCGGTCCCTTCCCCAAGCATCAATCTAAGATCTACATGGTCAAAAAGTAGAAAACTAAGATGTTTCTATATTTTACCAGAATGTTGGTTTTGTTAAGAAATAATTCAAGTCTGGAGACCAAATAATATGTTGGATTTACAGAGAGCTAAATTAACTATGGAGACCTGGGTGATATTGCTGAGGAGAAAACCTGTAAATCCATTCTGTAAACAACTATCAAGCCAACAGCAAACAAACTGAGTTCACCAGTCTTTGAGCTGCTACTAAAATCTCTTCAGAAGAATCATTATGACTTAAAAGTTTGCCAATATTTTCTCCTAGCATCCTATCAATTAATACTTGAAGATAAGATACTAATGAATGTTGAATTTTTATGCATATGTGCTTTCTTTTTAGATTTTATTTTTCAATTTTTTTCTCTATTTTTACTATGCTGTTATTTAATTTTTATTCAAATTATTATTTTTGCAATTGTAATAAAATTACAATACATACTTAAAGTTCACCTCCCCCACAAATAATTTTGAAGATCTCACCATGACCTTGAAGAATCTAGTAACCCATAAAGTAATAGAAATATTTGTAATATTTGTAAGCAATGCTGGCTTTCCAATCTAACTGTTGGCCAAAAATAGTAAGTTTATATCCTCTTCTCACCTATATTCCTATTAACTGATTTTTGATTGATATATTTTATTAAAATATTTTGTTTTTATGTCACTTTTAATTTCTTTATACATTCTCTCTGTTGAGCTATCTATTGTAACAGAATTCTTTAATTTAATTCTTTTAAAGGTCAACACATTTATTTTATGTGACAATGTATACATTGTTCCTCACTATATTTCCCATCTTTATCCCCATCTCTTCACTCTATAAAGATGGTAAGAAATAAATTTTTTTCATCTTTCTCTATGAAGTAGTCATTCTATATTCAGTTTATTCTTTTTCTGTTCTTTCCATTTATATTGTTATTGCCCTCGTGTATATTGTGTAATGTAAGAAAGAGAGGAGAGATCAGGTGAAGAGCAGCAGAGGAGATGCAGAGAGAGAGAAGCTCCAACTGCCCAAGGTCTTCCTGCCTGGGAGGAAAGGAGGTTTTCCTGTAAGCTGAAAAAGAGCCCATCCATATGAGACCTGTCATTCCTTCTGGGACCCCAAAACACGTCCACTATGACTCTTCAAGAACAGCTACTGGAATTCTCAAGGGGGTTTTGGATTTGGACTCGTGCTGGCAAGAGCCATCCAGATCTTCCTCTGAGATTTCTCTCTCCCTGACCTGTTCCTAGACTCCTTAATTAAAAGCTAGTTAGCTGAGGAATAGGGATCAACCAGCAGCTGCCTGGAGAAGGGTTAAAGGCACTCAACCTTGAACTCTGAGAACTTGGGGGGAGGGGAAACAGCCTGCCAGAGGGGACCAGTGTTAGGGTTTCCTACTCCCCACTCCTTGACAGACACACTTACCTCCCCTTCCCTATGTGAACCCAAATAAATTGTTTACTACTTTAGACTTAGGTATGGCTGGTTTCTGACACTAGGGAAGGGGACAGAAGATTTGGAGAGAATCATATCTCTCCCCAAAAGGGGAAAGTTAGCTCAGGATCCCAGGGATCCAAACTGCCTAACCCAAGGAGCAACATCTCTCCGTGATGGTGGGGTGACCCCAGGTTTATGAAGGGAAGTGACAGGGGGTGTCCTCCATTTCCTTGAACTATTTTCTGTGAATACATATTCTGTCTGTCAGGGGGACAAGACTTGGCTACCTCTCTCCCAGAAAAGAGAGGGGAAGAAGAATCTTCTCTTTCCCGATTTCCCTCTCTCCTTCCATTCCCTTTGTTCCCCTGTCAAATACTTCTGTTACAATTGTTTTCATGTTTCTACTTTTTGCATGCTGATCTTTTTCATAATAAATTTTCCCAGGCTTCTAATTCATTATTCGTGTCATTTATTATGGTACATTGATATTCCATTACACTCATGTACCACAATTTATTTGACCATTCTTCAGTCTTTAGGAATCTACTAACTCCAGGTCTGTTTTTAATAAACTTCTATATCCTCAGAACTTTACTACTTTTTAACTATTCAGTTTAACTAAAATTTGACCTCCTTCCAAGGACATCATATCACTTGAAACTCTTTGTATTGGTGGCTAGTCTTACAATTCACATCTACTTATTGGAGCCAAGAATAAGGTCAGGCTTACCTAATGTTTGGAATTATTGCTTCCTTAATTGTTCTTCTTTCACCATTCTTTAATTACTTTTTCACTTGAGTTTCTTGCTATCTATTATACCATATTTTCCATCCTTTTTTTTTGTCCTTTGCTACCCCTCAGTTCATGACCTTCATTTTTAAACTATCCTGTACCATTATCTTTGAAGTCTTTATTATACATGATGAAGGCCACTATATGACTGCTGACATTTTTATTTTAAAATTTATGACAAATTAACATTTGGACAATATAATTAATCAACTTTATCAACTCCAATATCTTCTTTCTCTATCCCGTATCAACCACAAATCAATATTCCTTTACCTTAGAACTAATTTAAAACTGTGCTTTGAAGATTTAGTCCTCCTTCAAATAGGTTAAACTTTGAAGTTCCCCTCTATTTACTCTTTTTTCTTCTTTTATCTTTTCTGCTTTCATATTCAATTTTGATTTATAAATTGATTATTTATTTTGAACATTATTTTTAAATTTTTGAGTTCTATATTCTCTCTTACCTTTTTGCCTCTGCCCAACCCATTGAAAAGGTAAACAATATATCAGTTTTACATGTGAAATCATGCAATACATATGTCCATATTAACCATATTGCAAAAAAAAAGGCAAGACAAATACTTCAAATGGCACTCAGAGTTTATCTGTTCTCTCTTTGGAAAGGGATAGCATTTTTCATGAGCCCTTTGAAACTGTCTTGTATCATATTGATTAGAGCAGATAAGCCTTTCATTATCATAATAATGCTGTTACTGTGTACAATTATATGGATAATTTTTATTCTTATTCTAACCTTTGAATCTTTCTTCCTTTTCTTATTTCTTATCCTTTACTTTCACTTCAGTTGTCTCCATATCTGACTTCAAAACTTACTATTAATGTTTGGCTAATAACTAACCTAATTGTATGATTAAAACCAATTAGGCAAAGGTTTATTTGTACCTATTGCCTGATTTCATTAAGAGTTTTTCATCATTCCTACTTCTCTGTAGGTGAGAGACTACAGAGTAATATTATAATGATATTTTTAGACCACTTGCCTTAAAAATAGATGGAAGATTTCTTGTGTCTCTCATATGGAAACCTTGGTTTATAGATGATGAGAGAGAAAGAAGTAAGAAATAATTATGGGGCAATGTTTTATAAATCAGTTAAGGAGCAGCAAAAGATTAATTTAGATGACTAAAATATTGGGAAAATTCATAAAAACTACTTCGCTTGATGGGGTGGAGAGAAAACAAAAATAAAGATCTTTCTAAAATTTCACTTAATATGAGAAAAATTCTTAATTAAAAACATTTTAGAGTATCTACCATATTAAACTGTTTTAATGTTATTCACGTGGGGTTTTGTTAGGTATTTCAGATTTATGGAGGAAAGTAAATTTTTTGAAATGATGGGTAGACAGTACTGAAATACTAAAATATTACACCTAATCCCTCAAAAACAGTTGACTTAAGGTCATTGTATTGAGGACTTAAGGAGGGATGGATGATGTGTTTGTGTCTGCTATAATGACAGCCAAATATTCTCCAGTTAATTTATCACAACTACTTTACTCTGACTTTACTTAGTGAATAGTTTATTAATGGTAAATTCTTTTGAGCAACGATCACAGATGAGCCCTTCTGTGTGTTTATATGAATCCTCTTTCTATTAAGGACTTTTAAAATGGACTTTGAATGCTTGCTTAGTCTTTTGAGTAGTTTGATTGCCATGTGGATAAACTGTTTGAAAATGTGATTTTATGTAGTAAGAATTTAATGTAGTTCTAGTAATGTAGTTACTAAAAGACTATATTTTTTCCAATGTAGGAATGATGAAAATCTCTGTTGTACGATCTATTATCATTTTGTATAAGGAATTTTAATTTATAGATTATCCAAACCCCTTTCCCCCCTGATAGTTTAAAGCTTGCTGATTTCTTGCAACCAGAAGTAGAAATAACTTTTATTATATAACATTGGTATTGCTGTTGCATATTACAGAGGTAGTTTTTAGGGATCTATTGATAGCTAAATGTATTTAGTGTTTTTTTTTTCATGTAGAAATGATAAAGCCAACTATTATTATAGTGGTCTTGATCTCTTCGGAATGTTTGCCCACTAAACAACTCTGGAAGACTAGGATGGTTGATCTAGCAGAGCATGTTCTAATGGGTTGGCCTTTGGCCCTAACTGTTCTAATTTCTCTGTATTTTCAAAGGTTCATATTTATATTAGCAAATACCAGGTCCATAGATATCAAACATCTTAAATATCAAGCCACAAAATATGAATGTCATAGTTGTTAGATATCAACAATTACCTCTCCTCTTCTCTCCCCAATATTTAAATCAGCAAAAATTTGTTGAATACCTACTAAGTGCAAAATACCTTTTAGGCACTGTCCAAATGTATTGTTTCTTATAACTTGATATTCTCGCTTTTTTGTTATATTTTGGTATGTCTTGCCTAATGGATTCACAAAGAAGTCTGCTTTTGTAAGGACTAGTGAGGTTCCAAGTAGTTTTTAAAAAATATATAATTGCTGTTTTTTGAAATTTTTAATTCAATAAAATATGACATTTTAATATCCTTTTTTAGTCCTTCATTGTATTAATTCCATAGAAGTTATGAAGGATTCTTGAGGCTCCCAAGCATGGCTAATATACCCAGAGAATAAGCTTGGGTTTGGGAGAATCTGATTTAGCCTGTTGAATTCTATTGGTAATAAAATTTGAACAGATTCTTTTAGAGATTGTTAAAATAGTCTTCATTTATGACACTCACAATTGTCTATATTGCCTTTTTGCCCAGAAAAATTATTCAGAAAAATTATAAATTGATGTAGATCACAAATTGAATTATTAACGAATTAATACCCTTAAATTGTCTGAACACTAAAAAAATTATTTTAACACCTTTAATATGTCAAATTATTGATTGCTTCTAAGACATTAGTTATTTGACTCTGGCTGTCAATAATGAAGAGAAAATTCAGGTACCTCAGCTGGTGGGAGGAGTAAGTAGATGACAATAAGTTACACTCAGATTTTTAAAATTGGGAGTGACAGTTCCACTATAGGTATTCATGACTTCATGTGATCAATAATTCCTTAAGATCATAGTGATTTTTTTCCTAAAATAAGCAAAGTATATTTAAATTCATGAGAATGGATTCACAACCACAGTTTTGTCAGCTATTTTTTTTAATCACACTTAGCAATTGAAGTTTAAAAACGTAGAGAATGAAAACACATTTTAATTGGTTAATTTAGAACTGAAGCAGCAAAATCATACTGCCAAGAGATCTATATTAGAATGTAATTGAAAAATATTAGACAAAATTATAAAAAATTTAGTATAGCATAGATAATGTTAATTTGTGGTTTTCTAAGTTGTTGTTGTTGTTGTTGTTGTTGTTGTTGTTTTGGTGGCCTGCAGGGATATGATTCTCACTGAGTTTGACATTCTTATTTTAGAGTACAATTATATAATCAAATTCTCACCTTATGAATGTTTTGTAGAACAAAAAATAATTTATCATTTATTATGAAAGTTATTTGCTTGATTTTTAAAGCAAAGATTTCAATCTCTTTTTTTTTTTTCATTTTAATTAAAGCTGAAGCGTACTACCCTTCATTCTTCCTGGATTATGTACTTGTAGATGATTCTTAGATGTAGGGAGAATTCAAAACTTGCTACTGCTGAAGGTGGGCAAATCCACTTTTGAACAGCTCTTCATTTTTATGACATTTTATTCCTTGCATTGAGTTAAATCTGCTTATGGAAATTCACCCTTTACTTCCAGGACAAAATAATACAAATCCCATCTTTTTACAAAATGACCCTCTCAAATATTTGAAGGCAACTGTATTGTTCTACTTCACCACAAATCTTCTCCTATCTAGACACTCCCTGTTCCTTCAGTTGTCCTACCAGACATTTCAAGTCTACTCTGCATATCTTTTGGCCTCCTCAAGACACACTCCAGTTTGTGATGTCTTTCCAAAATATGTCACTGGGAAGAGTATGGTGTGGTTTTATATTCATATCCTGAACATTGTATATTAACTTTTTGGTTTGTTATATCCCAATTGTGACTTGAGTTCATATTGCACTAAAATTTCTAAATCTTTTTCACATGAACCTAAGCTTGAAGTAAGGTATAGTTCCTGGTTGCTCTATTATATTGTAATTGGCATACCATTGCTATTCCAGGAAGAAGAGACCCAAGTTCATTTTTTTCCTTCTATACAGGGATAATCTGTGACTCAGGACAGTCACTTCTAAGCCTTCTCATTTCCAAAATGAATATAGGGTTAACTGTAGTAACCTGCCTCATGGGTTTGTCAAGAAAATAAAATATGATAGTGCATGCACAGTTGCTTATTTCTGTATCAGAGATGATGATCATAAAAGCACCTATGGCTAAAGCAACATCATATAAGATTAAACTATCTACAGAATCAAAGGCAGATGAAAGATAAGACAAAATAATTGTCTCTTGAAGAAAAGGGTTTCTCCTGCCCTCTGCCTAATCAGATTGTTTATCTTCACAACCTCAAATTTACTATATGACTATTCAGAAGTTCTAACAGTGTAGAAAAGAGCAGCTAGATGGAGTAGTAGATAGAGTCCAGGGCCTGGAATCAGATGCACCTCAGTTTAAATCCAGTCTTTGACATTGACTAACAGTGTGACCCCAGGAAAAGTCCTCTCTGTCTCAGTTTCACCATGTGTAAAACAAGGGTGATAATAGCACCTACCTGACAGCAGCAAATGAGATAATAGGTGCTATATTTAATTAATATAGTGCCTGACACAAAGTAAGTGATATATAAATGTGTTATTGTTATTATCCAATGTTGTTTTAAATGAAATTCTGTAAGCACACATTAAATGTCAAATCATTTAGAGAAAATAATCACAGCTTCTGGCTAAGAATTAGATTCAGATCAATGATTATTTATTATTTACTTCATATAAGGATCAGTATTAGATATTGGATATACAAAGGAGGGGGGAAATGTAATATTCAGAGGTATAATATATAAATGAATGTATGTAAGATCACTAAAATGGATAGTTATACATTTGAGGAGTATTATTTCTTTTTAAAGTAGCAGCATGGTTTGGTGGAAAGAACAGGAAACTAGGAATCAGGAGGTTGATGCTGGGTCTATTCCCTTATGGTCAGGAACTATGTCTTATTGCTTTGGAAATCGGCTTCATTGTAACTTTAGAAAATGTTTTTGTTCAGAATTATTTTATTGCAGGAACTCATAAAGAAGTGCCCAGATATACAGAATTGAATTGCAGTGAGCCAATACTGTGGCACTAAATATTTTTCTTTGTGATCAAATCATGATATTTTATGATTGCTTGGATGCTTTTTTCTTTATATGCATATATACATTAAGAGAGACTAATTTAAAAGTTAAACTTGTAAAGTCACTGAAAAATTAAAGTTAATTTGGAAAACAAAATTTTTGCAGACCATGAACTGAAAGAGGGCAAGAGCAAGTTTCCTTTTTTGTAAATTTCTCTCTAATAATCTAACAAAGGGGCAGCCAAGTGGTACAGTGTAGAAAAGGGATGGGTCTAGAGTCAGGAAGACTCATCTTCCTAAGTTCAAGTCTGGCCTTAGACATTTATTAGCTATGTGACCTTGGGCAAGTCACTAAACTCTGTTTTGCTTCCTCATTCAAAAAATAAGCTGGAGAAGGAAATGGCAAATGACTCTAACATTTTTGCCAAGAAAACTCCAAATGGTGTTACAAAGAGTCAGGCATAACTGAAATGATTGAACAATAAAAACCCAGCATGCAGTTTTGCTCATTGTAGGTACTTCAACATCTCTTAAATTGTTATGTAACAATTCCTATTTCTGTTGCATTTTATAATTTAAAAAATGGTTTCCTCATGTCTATGAAATCAGTTGTATCTTATTGTCATTTTAGAGATATATAGATTGAGGCTTAAAGTCCCTAGTCAGATGGCTTGGAAGTGTTGATGATAGTATAGAAACTCAAATCATCTGTTTACTCACCCTGTGTTCTTTCCAGTACACCACATTCTTGTGTAAAGCAGAGTAGTTAGAGTTAGATGATCCATTCTTTCCAATAGAAGGTCCATTTCTGTGCCTTATAATTCTTTGATTACTGTCTAAATAACTCTTTCCATGTAAATATAAAGAATCGTGCATTTGTTCTATAAAAATTTTAAGTGGAGTAAATTAGGCCCTGACAGAACACCTTTACTTTAGATTAAGATATATAAGTGACAATGATTATGTTGTCCTTTCTATATTGATATTATATTATCTATATTGATTCAAAAATGAATATATGCATATGTATGTATGTATTCCCCCAAGTCATACAATTCCAGTGAGTCTGTGAGCCACTTGTGCAACCAGAGCCCTTAGAATTGAGAATGTACCCATTGGGGAGACTGAACGGCAGCTGAATTAACATCTGGGAAATGTGAGAATCTTAACATTATTTAGTCAGCATTTTTTTCTAATGTAGCACTTTATAATATTATCCATTCAACTTTGAAGAGCAGCGACTTTTCAAAAAAGGATACAGATGGCTTTAAATTTCAATAGCCAAAAAATTACAAAATTGGGCTCTTTTTGCTCTTTTCTGGGAAAACTAAGTAAATCTGGGAATGGGTTGGGAAGATAGATTTTCAGACTTGAATTCATTCTTGAATGTCAGAAGAATGACTTGCTGTGGCTAAATGAAATATTAAATTTAAAAAGCACTAGGAACTTACCCTTTAATCACTTCATTGTATTCCAGACTAGACTCATCTTGATTGCTAAATTGAAAGGCTCATTAGAAAGAACTGAGAAAATTATCTCATTCAAAATGGGTACACATACTCAGAATAGTGATGAATGTAGTTGTTGAGTTAAAAAAGTAAAACAAAAAAATACATCATATTTGAACTTGGGGTTTAGACTCATGAGGTCTCAGATTCATTGTTCTTTCAGTCATTAATACACTTTGTATTTTCCAGAAAACACAAAAAAGACAGCTCAGTTCTGGAGGGTGTGGTTTTATAAGATATTTGTCGCCCTAAGGGATTTTAGACACTTGGGTGCATTTCATACCTTGTAGAGATCCATGGAGAAAATTTTCACACAATTATTCCACCCCATCAAATCTTGCTCAAATCATTCTCTGTTCTTTAGGGTCATTTGTTATTTTGTGAGTCTCTTTACAGAGTTATATTGCCAGTGCTACCTCACTGAAAATCTTCCTTACATTTTCCCTCTTTTCTCAGCTGCTTCCATTTTCTTTCTCTTCCTCCAGAATGGGGAAAAAAGATAAGACAAGAAATTGTATAATGACAAATTGGTATTTTCATCCCCTTCTCAACTTTTTAAACTCCAGAATAAATTGTACAAATTACTTTCACTTGTAAAGCTTAGAGCATTCCTACTGTGCATTCCAAAGAACTCTACCAATCTTAGTGAATACTCAGTTCATATTTTAAAAAATTAATTAAATGGCTCAAATTGAAATAATGTGATTTCATGGTCTGTGATGGTAATCAGGCAAAGAATGATGTTTCTTGCTCTCTCAGTGACCATTTTAAAAAGTCATAGAATTGGTGAACTAACCCCAATCTGATGTGCCGATATAACTATCTACTCTTGTAAAATCATAGAAACCAAGTAGTGTGTGATGCAAAATAATACATGAAATTTATATTAATAAAATGTGCAAATATATATGTATGTATATGTTATATACATGTTTTATATATAATCATGGATTTTGTGTCTTGCCTGACCCTTCTCTTGATGTGTAAATATTTCTAAAAGTAAAGGCAGACACATATTGATCCCTATTCATTAAACAATTATTTTTTGAGAAATTTTTTATGTATGAGGCATCGCTCTGGGAAGCAGCTAGATGGCTGAAATAAATAACATGAGCGCATATCCTACCTCATACACTAAGTGACTCTGACTCTGGACAAGTCATTTACTCTGTTTCCTCATTTGTAAAGTGGGAATAATAATGGCACTAGTACCTACCTCCAAGGACTGTTGTGAGGATTGAATAAGATAATAATTTTAAAGTACTTAGTAGGACAGCTGGTATTCGTGAGCACTACATGGATGTCAGCTATTAGTATTCACTATTACTAAGTTGAGGAGAGTAAAGGAGGAAAGGCTACAAAATAAACAAGACATTCTCTTTGCCCTCAAGGATATTATAGTCCAGTGGGGCATCTGAAACCCCATAAATAACTGTAATATACATCATTTTAGGGAGCAGCCTAAGTACCTCAGTGAATATAGAGCTAGACCTGGAGATGAGAGTTCCTGGGTTCAAATCTGGCCCCAGATACTTCTTAGGTGTGTGACCCTAGGCAAGTCACTTAACTCCCATTGCCTAGCCTTTACCATTCTTCTGTCTTGGAGCCAATACATAGTACTGATCCTAAAATGGGAATTAAGGCTTTTATTTAAATACACATACACACACACATTATATAATGAATGGATTATAGTGGTAAATGATAAAGCATTTATGAAGAACTTACTATATGCCAGGCACTGCCAAATGCCAGGAATATACACATAATCAAACACAAGAGAGGTGAAAATAAAACTATGTGAGGAAGAGTTAAGTGTGTCACTAATGGGGATTCAGGGAAAGCTTCTTTGAGGTAATGACATTCCACTTGTACTCAAAGGGGTAAATGAAAATTCAGCTGTTGAAAAGCTAGAGGCCATTTCCTGTATAAAGAATTATAGCAGAAGCCAGTGCATGTTTATATGGGCATTCTGATTTCAATAAGCTTTCACACACATCATTTTATTAGATCCCCACAGCAGCTTTTTGAGACAGGTAGGCCAATTTTATCATCTTATATTTTAGATGGAGAAATCGAAGTCCAGAAAAATTGACTGGCTTTCCAAAGCTCACATAGCTAGTAAGAGGAAGAGGTGTTAAACCAGAATTGTCAACTCAAACTTTCCCAGCTCCATTAATAAAACCACATATGTAAAGTACTCAGCATAGTCCCTGGTATGTAGGCAGGCAATAAACACTTGTTTCCTTCCCGTCTACTTTTTATTCTACTGAGCATCTCAAAACTTGTATTAGTTTTATTCCAGTGCTTTGTAGGTTACCCCCTCCTTCCATTTTATCCACCTTCAGTGGTTACTGTATTATAGCCATCTCTTTGAGCAATGAAGACATTCTCTTCTGTAAGCAAAAATAGAATCACACCTTAATTAAAAATATAGATTTCCTAGATATTAACATATAATTTTATAAATTGGAAAATTGCCAGAATTTCAAGATTAGATCAACTCCTTTTTGAAATGTGTCATAAGAACACAAGTCCTAATTGTCAGCACCTCAGCGTAATTAGCCATCCCCATTAATACCATGTGCTCTTATTCTAGCGTAGTGTGCCAGCTTACAGCTTTACACAAAAATGTGTACTAGTGAGCCTTCAGTTCTTCCTTTCAGATGATCTTGTTTGTGGAAAGATTTAAATGTTTGTAGAGCCACTCTCAAAAATGGAGACTTCCTGAGTGTTTCTCATCAACCCTGAATCTGATGTTGCATGTCCCAGCAGTGTTCAGCTCTTTCTTATTTAATAAGTTGAGTTCCTATGTTGGAGTTGGGATTGTGATATTCTGCTGACTCACCATATAACTTAGTTACTTACTTCACCCTTCGTTTTCCCATTTGCAAAATTAAAATAATAATATAGGTTCCCTCCCTACCTTAGAGGGATGTAGTAGGTATTTATAAGATAAAAATCATAGAAGTGCTTTGAACACCCTGGAAGCAAGATGCTGAGATATCAGCATTCATGATGGTTTTATTATTGCCTTCTCTTTGAGTAAGCAGTCAGTCATCTCACATATGAGCACTGTGACAAAATGCCTAAGGAGACTGGGAACTGCTTCAGTCACTAAGCCTTCCCTACAAGAGGCCTGTCCTGACGGAGCAGTGCTAATATCCTCTCCTCTGGAAATGACTTCGTTTTCACTGAGAGCAGCATGCTGTAGAGCCGGGAACACCAGGGTTCTCAGACTGTGACCCTGTGCAAATGCCTTCACCTCTCAGTATTACAGTGGCATAAGAAATGGCAGAAAAGATGTCAGCTTGTATTGATAGAGGAATTTCTTCATCTGGGATTTCCCTTTATTAATGAAATCACAAACCCAGGCCCTAAGGCTGTTCTGTTTACTTACCTCTGTATATGTTATCCCTTCTTTTTGCACTCCTTCTCATAAAAGGTAAGCTTCAAAGTGTTTGTGTCTCTAATACCTAACATGTAGTTGATACTTAAAATCCTTATTAAATGAATGACTACTAGAGCTCCTAAATCTAAACTTACACGGTGCTTTTAGAGTTCTTGAAGGGGTGTGGTCTAATGTTGCCTCATGTCTTCTTTTCTTATTTTTTACATGTTGATATAATTTTTAATAATAGTTTTCTGACTTTTTGCAACCCATGTCCTCACCCCCCACTCTTGCCCTGTCTCTCTGAGATGGCAGATAATATGATACAGGTTATATATTTGCTATTATGCTATTCATATTTCCATATTCATCATGTTGTGAAAGAAGACACATGTTGCTTATACAAGAAAAAACTCATGAAGGACAAAGTGAAAAATGGTGGTCTGTATTCAGATTTTATCTGTTCCTTCTATGGTAGTGGATAGCTTTTTTTTATGATGTGTCTTTTGGAATTGTCTTGGACATTTTCTTTTCTTGATGGTCCCAGATTATACTGAGGAAACAAGCATTGTATATTGTTAGTCCTCTTATTCTTAATGCTTTCTTTTGATTGGCACTACAATATGTAAATGAAAAGTTGCCATAATTTTGAGATCTTACTTTTAATTTTCAAAATTATGCATGGGATTAATCCAAGTAACTTAATGTAAGCCCAGAAAAACAAAAGGAAATAAAGGTTTTTGCCTTTTTCAAGAAATATAAAACAAATTTAAATAGCAGTGGTATCAAACATTACATTTTATAAGTGACCATACCATGTGCATGTTAAAGAATCTCAAATTCCTCCTTGCAAGCTTCTCTTTACATCACTACAACAAAACAGTTGCCATAGTAGAGGATGTCAAAGGTTACCATCTTAGTTCCCTTCAAGTTCTAAAGTATTTTTTTTTCAAGCTCAGAATTAATAGTTACCATGACAAATTTAAGTATACATGGTGTGTGGTACACCATGGGTCATCAGAGGAATGTGATTTTTCATAGAGCAGTAATTCTAATCACAATTTTGTTGCTGCTGTGAGAATCCAGGAAAATGGCAGTTAGTGCTTTTGCTTTTTGGAAAAGAAACCCATTTAAATTCCAGACATGACTGTGTGATCATTCTTTTTCTGGATTTAAAAAAAAAATGTTTCCTTTGGGCTCAAACTCTCGTGCTTACCCTTGCTCTTTTGCTTTCTCTTCTTTCCTCTTTTTTTTGTCCCTAAAAACAAATGTCTGGAGCCTGAATTGGAAGACATACTCTAAATTTAACCTCAAACTAGAATTAGAATTGGGCAGTGTTTTTTAAAAGTGTAATTTATTAACAGTTTTTTAGAGTCAGTACCAAAAGAATGAGAGTGGTGTAATTAAGAACCAATGACAGGAGATACTTCAACCTCCCACCCCCAAATAAAAAATTAAAAAAACCATGTTGCTGCAATGGAATACTGAAGTTAAATTTTACCTATTTTATTTTAATAGTTATCTTGAACTATTATTTTACATTGTGTCATCATATCTTTCATTAACATAGGAAGATACTACTTTTGTGAGATTTGCTATAAACCAAAAAAAAAAAATAGAAGTCAGTTCTTTATCATACCCAAGTAGAGAAAACAAATTCTGTGTCCTTATATCATTCTACTACTTTACAAGTTATAATTCACTGATGCTAATTGTCTGGAGTTAGACCACTCAGGAAATGCCTAGTGACACTTACAGGGCTAGCTTGCGCTGTTTCTGAATGCTGTTTATAATGTGTGAGTGTTAAAATGCCTAGTATACAACTAATCCCACCTACTTGATATGATTAATTATTGTGCATGTATGTACATAGGGTCCAGAGAGGATTTGCAGTTCAGGGCAGATCAGAGAGGGCAACATAATGGAACAGTGATCTAGGTGTCTGTACAAACCTCCCTCATGTTTCCCTCTCCTGGCATCCTCTATTGCATTGGTTGCCAAAAGCTTTTTCCTTTCTCTAACATCAAATATCAGAGGGCAGAAGGTGAATCATGGACTGCTGGCTGGAGTGGGACCTTGCCAACAATGTACAGACAGTCCCCAACTTAAAAATGGATCATGTTCCAAAAGTTCGTTTGTAAGTTAGTTTTTAGAACTTGGAACACATTTTCCCAGAGAAACTATGTTGTAAGTGTTGGTTAGATTTTCAGGCTGGACTACAAAATCTCTATTTAACTCTTAATGTAGCTAAAATACCGTATGTATTTATAGTAATTGGGGAAAGGGAAATATTATTTTAAAATATGTGTAACTAAATAATAGAAATCATAACAAGGAAAAATATTTTTAAAAAATTAGAAGGGCCCTTAGAGTACATCCAGTTTAACATTACATAGTTTAACATTTAAGAAGCCTTCTTACAATATATCTGTTGTCATCATTATCATCATTACCAATATTAAATAGGACTTACTATGTACTAGGCACTATAACAAGTGCTAATTACCATCTCATTTTTTCCTCACAAAAAATCCTGGGAGGTAGGTGCTATTATTATCCACATTTTACAAATGAGGAATCTGATGTAAACAAATTTTAAGTTACTTGCCCAAGGTCACACGAGTCTCAGAAGCCTGATTTGAACTTTCTTAATTCTAGGCCCAGCATTCTATCTACTGTACCACCTCACTGCCTAATCAGCTTCTATTTTACTTCTATTTCACCATGTAGTCAGTTACAATCTTTGTGCTAATAATTCTCAGATTTATTTATTCAACCATAACCTCTCCCTTGATTTCTAATCTTGTATATTCAACTCCCTATTATAAATCTAGAATTGGATATCTCTTGGATCTATTGAATTCAACATGCCTGAAATCAAACTCATTATCTTTCCCCCAAAATCTTCTTCATTTCCTAACTTCCTCATCTTCCCTGTCACCCAAGCTCACCACTTAGGTATAATCCACAACTGCTCACACTTACTCCCCATCACACCATCACTGTCACATCCATTCCACTGCTGAGTGCTGCCAGTTCTGCCTTCTAGACATCTCTTGTATGCACCCTGTCTCCTGGGACACTCACTGCTGCCACACCAATCCATTTCCTTATCCCTCATTCCTAGTCACTTCCTACTCCATTCTGTCCTCCACTTGGTAGTCAAATTGATCTTATTAAAATCCGGGTCTGACTGTATCACCCCTCTCCCTATTCTTAAATTCCAGTGGCTCCCTTGTCACCTCTAAGATCAAATGTAGAATCCTCTGTTTGGCATTCAAAGCCCTTTTAATAACATGGCTTCATTCGACCTCTCTAGTCTGATAATTTACTCTCCTCTATATCCTTTACATTACAGGAACTCTGGGCTCATTGCTATTCTTCTTACAAGACACCCTATCTTCTGACTGGGCATTTTTACTGGTAACTCCAGTGCCTGGAACTCTCTCCCTTAGTCCGTGCTTAGCTTCTCTGACTTACTTCAAATCTTAGCTAGAGTCCCACCTTCTTTCTGTAAGAGGACTTTACCATTCTCCTCAGTGTTAATGCCTTCCTTTTGTTGGTTCCCTCTAATTTATCTTGTATATGTCTTGTTTTTACATAGTTGTTTTCATGTTGTCTTCCCATATTATACTGTGGCTTCCTTGCAAAAAAGACGTTGTTTTTTGCCCCCTCTGTTTTTTGGGGGAGGGGCATCCCTAAAGCTTAGTGCAGTGCCTGGCATATACAGGATAGTGTACTGGACCTGGAATCAGGAAGACCAGAGTTTAAATCCAGCCTCAGACACTTACCTTGTGACCAGCCTGAGCAGGTCATTTTACCTGCATTCTCTTTGGTCTCCTAAAGTGTGAAATGGAGATAATAATATCACCTACTTCAAGGAGTTGTTGTAAGGATCAAATAAGATTCTATTTTTAAATCATTCTGCAAACCTTTAAGTGTGATCTTAATGCTTTTAGGAGGAGGAGGAAGAGAAATAGCAGTAGCAGCAGGAATATTAATAGTAGTAGTAGTAATAGTAATTACTTATTAAATGCTTGTTTACTTAACAAAAAGCATACTAGTTTTCTGGATAGCAAATTATATTTTTAATAGCTATGTTAGCATATTCCTCTATATTGTAGAAAATTTTACACTCTGTCCTCTCTATCACTTTTACCAGTTGGTTCTAATTCAGTTCCCTTTTCAACCAAGAGCCATTTATATGGTTAGCTTCTTTTTTCTGAACTAAACAGTTATATTTTTCATACTCATTCATTCATTTATTCATGTCTTCACATGGATTTTAGATCCCTATATTCTAGTTGTCTTCCTATTAACAGTTTAATCTAATATTCTAATTCTTGTCTAACAAATATTAGTTCCTTTGATTTGGCACTAGACTTCTCTTAATATAGCCTAAGATTTCATCATCACTTTTTAGCAGCTATAGCACATTGTTGACTCATCCTGAACTTATGTACAATTAACACTCCCCACCCTCCCCACATAAATACCATTGGTCTTTTTCATATGAACTGTTATTAAGCTGTATGGTCCCCATCCTGTGATTATATAATTACTTAATTGATTTTTCAAAGTTGAATTTAATCTTGTAGATTTGGTTTCAGCACTTTCTGCCAGATGAAATAATTTGGCATCTTTATTCTGTCATGGGTTGTATTAGTTATTTATCTATCTAGATCTATGGTGGCGAACCTATGGTACCTGTGCCAGAGGAGGCACTCAAAACCCTCTCTGTGAGCACACTCACTGTCACTCCAGCACAGAATTTACCAGAGTTAGTTACTAAAAAGCCAGAGGAATGTGGGGCCAGGCTCCTCCTCTCCCCCTTGTCTGAGGACATTTCTCATATCACCCACCCCTTTAAAAGGTTTGCCTTCACTGATCTAGACTATTAATATAATTTTATATCTTAATTCTTTTATCTAACTTATAAATCATTCCCACTGTGTAGTGGCTCAAAAACCTGATAAAGAGATATTATTTGTAACTACATCTCTGTACTATGCTCCCTGTACTTAACCATCATTCTCATCTTCCTACCACAGGAAACCTTGCCCTACTTTCAGGACTTCAGAATCTGATAGGCACTCTTTCTCCTTCTGTTGAAAACCAGGCTTCCATGTTACCACCCAGCCACCTTGACTTCATATTGCCTTTCGTCTGCATCTTCTTTCTTTCTGCCTCCCTTCCCTATTAGACTCCTAGAAATCTGGAGGCTTTCATGGGTGAAATTATTATTACTGTGCACCAGGCACACTACTTATTATACACATGCACGCATACACACAGACACACACACACACACACACACACACACACACACACACATAGACACACACACACACAGATATTCATTCGATCCTCACAACAACCTAGTGAAGTAGGAACTATTATCCCTCTTTTATAGTTGAGGACACTGAGGCAGTCATCAGGTGACTCATTTTCCCAAGGCTATTGAAGCTCGTAAATATTTGAGACTGGATTTGAACTCAGGTCATCTTAACTCTATACCCAGTATTCAAACAACTGTATCACCTAATTGCCTGACATTAGAGGTTAGGCCAAAGCTCAGTGAACTTGCTAATCTCTGCTTTGTTTCCTTGAAACTGAATTTAATGTCTTCAGTGTTTATTCTAAATTTAATTTATTTTAAATTGAATTCATTAAGTATTTTGTACTGCCTACTAACATGTGTTAACACTATGTTCTGTTCTGTATTTGATCGAAAAGATTTTAAAAAAGCTTTGCCTTCAAAATACACATCATTTCCATGTCTTTCCCCCCCTCAATTACATTGTAAGCTCCTTGCTGTTACCATTCATATCTTGTCCCCTTAGCATCACAGGTAGTTAATAACAACCAGTGAATAAATAACCAAATCTATTCTAACCCATTCATTTTACAGATGAAGAAACATTGAACCAGACAGATGAAAAACTAGAAAATAAATGACAAAGATTTTTTTTCCCCTCAAATACTTGTTGGCTTTCCAATACAATATGATCCCTCTACTTTGGTATGACTTTGACTTAAGATGGCATACCTGGTTTTTAAGCAAGGTAGGATTCTACTAGCTGCTTTCTATCTCCAACTTTGGAATTCTGTAATTCTGTGAGCTCCAGCTCCACTTTGTTCAACTACCTTGAATATAGTTCCTTGTACACTATAAATGCTTATGCAATGCTGTGTCTTGTTTATTGCTAAGCATGTGTTTTATGTTATGCTTTTAGTCTGGCTACAACCTCTTCCCTGGTTCCATTTCCTCTGCAATATTTGTAGCTTAGCAATACTCACAGTTTGGATAAGTGAGTAGCATGGGATAAGAGGAAGAGTTTAGGCTTTAGCCTTTAGGCAGTAAGGAGGTTACTGGAGGTTACTGAGAAGTATAACATGATGAAAACAACAAGTGAGGATGATACAGGTGGTATTGATGATGGATCACGATAGGAGACAAGTTAGAAGACAAGGTGATCCATAAAGGAGAGAGTGTGGTGGTGATAGAATAGAAAGGTTGGTCTTCCTTTCCCGACCTTGTGCAAATTTTCACAAAGACTGCTTTGCAGGTAGTTCAGATCACATTTTATTAATTGTTTAGAATATTTTTGTGTTTGATTTCTGAAAAGATAAAATAATGTACTATGTTTTATCATATATTTTATTTGCTTCATATAACATATTGTATTGGTGAATTCAAAAAATTATAAAAGTTATGAGTTAAGTTTTAGTATATATTAATAAGATAAGGATACATTTTGATCTCTGTCTTACAAATCAAAAATGAGACAAGAAACCAGAGGTGAAACCAACTACAGAGTGTATCGTCCCTAAACTCCCTTTCCAGAGTCATTAAGTTAGATTCCTTTTTATAATCCTTTCATTACATTAAATACATTTACTTTTAGTTAAATGTATTCTTTCATTAAGCTATAAGTTTTATAAGCTGCACTACTTGTAGCAATATGAAAATTTATGGAGGATTACTGTTGTCAGAAAAAGGCAGAGCAGTGAGCAGTACTCACAGTGACTACAAAGGTCAGCTTCCTTTACTTCCTGAAAAGATCTCCAAGTTGAAATATTGCCATCTCCTAATCGCCCCTTTCCCTGATGACATAGAACAACTCATGTGTAAAGATTTTGAGCATTTTGTTTCAGTATGTGCTTAAATACTTATAAAACTAAAACATCATAATTTCTGAACCAAATGTCTTAGAAATACACTCCAAAGCAATCCCAATGCACAGTTCTTTAGTCAAGCCTCTACATGCCAAGCTTAAGATTCTGAAACAGTTATTTTTGTCCTGACAAAATTAATTAATTCTTTCTTAATGTTAAGATGGCTCAAAAACATTTTATAACCTCAAGAACACACTTATAGGTAACAGATATAATAACATGCAACCCTAAAAGAGAAAATTTGAGAAAAATAAGAAAAAAACACAAATGGGAAAGGGGTCATTTTTATTTTGAGTAGAACGTTGATAGGCTTCCTTTAGGGATTTCCTAGCACTCTGAGTTGAAAACCAAATTAACAAATTATGTGAAAGGATTTAAAAGTCTTTAAAAACATAAACAAGTTATACTTGAGATCTGACCTGTGTCCGACTTAAAAATGGCACAAACCAGACTCATTTAACTTTACAAGTTGGGTTTTTGAAGCTTCTGAGCATGCCAGTTCAAGCAGCAACACATTTGGAAGGGCTGTCATCAGATAAATAGAAATATTTGAGAATGGTATTTCATATCTTTTTAAAGGAACAGTTATTGACTTTGAGCTATATTTCTTTTCTCCTCACTATTAGAACATTCTCTTTGAAATCATTCTTCCTGTGTAACCTTCTCTCCATTTATAATAAATATAGGCTTTTGTCAGAAGATCATTGGTCTTTTAAGCCCAAGTCTTCTTGACTCCAAGCCCAGTGTTCCATCCACTTAACTGCCTCTAGCATGATATAGTCAAAGGAGCACCAGCCTACAAGTCATGAGACCAGGATTTTATTCCAGTCTTTGCCTCTAACTCTAGGCTTGGAAAAATAACTTCATTTTGTGGATCTTTCTTCCTTTACCTGCAAAATGAAAGAGTAGGATGAAATTATATTGAAAATTTCTTCTAGTTTTAATGTTTATGATTCTCTTTCTCTTTTTATATTTGAGTGTACTTAAATATAAAGTTACTTGTAGCTCTAATATTTGATGATCATATTCACTGTTGTAATTCTTTGTAGTATTCTGCTTGAAAATGTTCAAATAAGTTTCTCACTATCCATAAGCAAAGGACAAACTGTGGGAGTAGAAACACCGAAGAAAAGCAACTGCCAGACTACAGCGGTTGAGGGGACATGACAGAGGAGAGACTCTAAACGAACACTCTAATGCAAATATTAACAACATGGCAATGGGTTCGAAGCAAGAACACATGTGATACCCAGTGGAATCATGAGTCGGCTACGGGGGCTGGGGGGGAGGAAAAGAAAATGATCTTTGTCTTTAATGAATAATGCATGGAAATGATCAAATAAAATACTATAAAATTAAAAAAAAGAAAATGTTCAAATAAGTTTCTCTTATGTTTAGAAAAACTGATTATTCAATTCATTTGAATCACAGAAAGTGATTATGGAATAATAATGTTTCACTTGAGAATGGGAGCTATATTTTAATAAATAAAATAGGCTGCTTTAAACTTTAGATAAATTTAAATAATGCTTATGTTTTAAACATGTGAAAATCAATATAATTTTTTGAATGTTCATAGTCATGTATTCCCCTGCACAAACAAGGAAGATGAGTTGGCTTTTGCTTTTCCATTTTAATAATTCTCTTGTGATTTTTAAAAATTTGTTCTTCTTTTATTTTCATATTGTATTTAGAATGTTACACAGCTTGATTCTACTATGTAAGAAAACTATCATTGATCATTTCAAATAGCACTTATTTTTGTCTTTTTTTTGTAATGGTTTTGCTTTATGAAATAAGCATATAGCCATAAATATCCACTTAAAATAGATTTATTGAAAAACATACTACTTTTTTCAAGTTCATCCTGTCTCTAGGCATATTTGTCTCTTTATTCCAGACTTTACATAATTAAAAGTGAAAGTCTTTGGTTTTTAAATTATGTTTATTTACTTTGTTAAATATTTCCCAGTGACAGGTTAAAAGTATTATAAGACTCCTTTAAAAATTTTTTGAGTTTCAATTTCTATTTTCTTTCTTCCCCTTCCTCCTCTATGAGAAGGCAAAGAATTTGATATTGATTATATATGCAAAACATTTCTATTTTAAACATGTTACAAAAGAAAACAGAAACAAAATAAAACAATAAAAAAATTTAAAAGTATGCTTTTCCATTCAGAATTCATCAGTTCTCTCTCTCCACATAAATAGCATCTTTTATCATGAGCCCTTTGCAATCATCTTTGATCACTGTGTTGATCAAAATAGCTAAGTCCTTTCTTATATGAACTGATACAAAGTGAAGTGAACAGAACCAGGAGAACACTGTATATAGTATATGTATGGTGATCAACTGTGAAGGACTAAACAATTATCAGCAAAACAAGGTAGCAAGATAGCCCCAAGGGACTCATGATAAAAAAACAACAACAACAATGCTGTCCACACCCAAAGAATCTGATTGCAGATCAAAGTATACCATCTTTCACTTTATTTCATTCATGAGTTTGTGTGTATATATATGTGTATGAGAGAGAGACAGACAGACATACATATAGATAGACAGAGAGACATGTGTCCTCTGTTGGGGCATGGGGAATATGGGAAATGTTTATTCCATGAAAGCACTAGTACAGCTTATATCAGACTATTTGCTGCTTCCAGTAAGAGGAGGGAGAGAATCTGAATGCTAAAATGTCAGAAAAACAATTGTCAAAAATCATTTTATATGTAATTGAAAAAAAGGAAAGGAAAAAAATCATCTTTTGTGGATGATTAATCTTATATTATTCTTCTTACTTGGGCATGATGTTCTCCTGGAAACCAAAAGATTGTCTGTACCAAATAGTGCTAACGACGTCAAAGTTCCATCAAGCAATTAACAAATGGATAGGAGAAAAAGTTAAACTATTAGAGAAGTTTTTTTTTTTTTGTAACAAATTTATAGCCATTGAGAATCTCATGCTCTTGTAGTATTACTTGTATCCTTCCTTTTTCATTGTGCTTGATTTTTGATTCTTAATGCTTTAAGTAGAACTACTATTACCATTTAGGAGGTTCCTGTTTATATGGCTAGTGGACCTTACAAATTTATATCCTTTTTTTGTTTTTGTTTTTGTTTTTTTTTGGTTTCTTAATTTTGAGGGTGTGTGTGTGTGTGTGTGTGTGTGTGTGTGTGTGTGTGTGTGTGTGTGTTTACTACCTTTTGTGGTGGTCAAAGAATGGCTATATTGGGGGAAGTATAAGTAGAAAATGGTTAAGACATTTCCCAAAGATAAACTGCCAGTCATTTGTCATGCTAAACATGGAATCTTAGTCTGTCTTCTCCATTCTGTGTTCTAATCACAACACCATTGCATAGCATTGTTAGAATGGGGAATTGGGACCCTGGCAGAAAGGTCTTAATAGTATCAGTGTCTGGTAGTCATGTAGCGAGGCCCTGTTCAAATTATACCTGTCTGAACTACACTTGTTCTTCAGCAGTTAGTTAATCTTGAAAGGAAAAATAATAATTGGTGACACACAGAACAGGCAACATCTCATTTTGTTTCACAGTACCTCCAGAGCAGGTCATTTCTCATAAATTTCCTGAACACAGAGAGAAACCTTTACAGATTACCTTCACTACAAAGACCCTGTCTCCTTGTAATAAATCTTAAGGGAAACTAAAGTTCTTTTGAATGAGGGAGATGTTTTAACTTGAAAATTACTGGCACTCAGTAGTTTTCTAAACAGCACGTTTTTCAAACTGTCATAAGTGTGCCAATAGATTGGTTTGCAGACAACACTGAACTTTATGCATCTTGCATTCACGTAGGGACAAACTGAGGTCTTGGTTCTGCTTTTGAAAACTTCAACAATTGTTCCAGACAAGATTGAGGCCATATGTTCACTGCCTCTTGCAAATTCTAACTTGCTCTTCTCCAAGGCAAGCTCCCAAACCCATGACCCTTCTGCAATCTTTCACCCTTCCTGGGTCTCATCTTTTCTTATACTCCTTCAAGAGCCCAGAATAGAATTGGGAAGGTTAGGGCAGTCAGGAGCAGTTGCTGTTGGAGGCTCATTTAGTAGAATCCTTGAGGGAGCAGATAAATCAAAAGCTCTTCTTCTGGACAGATCTTTGTATAATTGTATCACTCTTCTTGCCCCACCTTCCTTTCTACCCCTTATTACCTTTATTTTACTTACCTGAAGGATTTGGTTTGTTCTTATACCTGTTTTGTGTTTCCCTGTCTCCATGGTTCAATTTATTTCAAATTCTTTGTGTCTACTGTATCATTCGACTGAACTGCAGCCTTATCTTAATTTCAAACTGATTCTGGTGATTTTCTTCCTTTCCTGATTACTATTTCCCCTTTGGCTTTATCATTTATTATTTTATCTTCCATTTGGCTAAAATAGCATTAGGTGTAGTCATCACTCTCCAGTTATTGTAACCATATCACCCTTCTGTTGCCTAACTTTTTTCCCACACCAGTTTCTAGACCTCAAGGAAATAGACATCCAGCTACATTGTAGTAGTATCATCACAGCCATTATTCAAAAGAAAATAAGACATATATCCTCTATAATCTTAAACCTTAGCTTTCCTGTGCAATCTGATTTTTGTATTCTATGGCAATTTTATAATCAGGGACATTTCAAAGTAGAATATATAATTTTATCTGTTACAGAATTATTCAGCTAGTAATTTCCCATATCCTGTTTAATTTACATGTCAATGTTTTCTAGTGATTTTTCCCTTCTCAGCCCAAATGATTTGCCAGATACTGTTGAATAGCCCTAAACTTAGTTTTTATATCAACTATGTTGTTGCTCTGAAAATTACTTCACATTATGAGGAAACGATTTTTTAGAGTATTTTTTTATTTTTAGATATTTTAGAGTATTTTTTAGAGAATGAGTTACAATGTCTTTTGTCTCTCTCTTTTTTAAACCCCTAGAATTGCCAGGCACTTGGTAGATTTTTAATAAATGTTTATTGATTAATTGAATTAAATTGGGGAAAAACCTATAGTCACCCTTTTTCTAGCTAATTGCCACTGACCAATGAGTGTATTATATATGAGAAAATCTAGGAAATACTTGAAAAATCTAAATAAATTATATTCCTGAATTCATACTGATCCATATTTATTCCTTATGTATATAATAGGTAGAGGGGGATAGAATTATGGTCCTGAAGGCAGGAAGACCTGAGTTTGAATTCTGCCTTAGACATGTCTTATTTGTATGACCCTGAGCAAGCCAATTATCTTCCATCTGCCTCGTTTCCTCATTTGTTGAATGTTGATAACAATAGCATATACTTCTAGATTTTTTTGTGTACCAAATGAGATAATCTTTGTAAAGCACAGTACTGATACATTGTAGGCACTTAATAAATGCTTGCCACCTTTTCCTATTCCCCACCAAAAGAACACACATATTAGGTAAGATGTGATTTGTCCTTAGGTCTGTTGTATATTTTTTGTAGGTTTTTTTTTTTTTTTGGAAAAAATACCTTAGGAACTTCTTTGGTTTTCAAGGGTAATCTCAGGTGGATTGAATAGTATTATTTTATGTAGAAGTAAATTTTACCTAGTCTTTAGGTCATAGGATCAAGTTTGGAATCTTTCTTACGGACAGGTGTCATATCTATCATCACAATGGCCTTTTAAATTATGCAATTTTTTATGATTTTGGCAGTTACATAATTTAATAAGCTATAAAATATTTGCCTATTAGGAATAGATGATCTTGTGTCTTTTCCTTTCTTTCACCCAATCTACGCTTCTGAACAATTGGCAAATATAAATTTCTATTTTCCGCAGTCAAAACAGAAACAAAGAATTAATTTGTTACCAGTGCATCTTTTTTTGTACTCCATCATCAGGAACCCCCACTTATTCTCCATGCAAGACCTTGGTTTAGTTAACTTTGGGTTCCAGGACTCTCAATCCAATTAGCCACCTGTCCCCCAATTTTTCTATTTTTAATAAAGATATCTCTTTCTTTGCATTTCCCACTTTTAGGGTTACAATTATATTTTTTTTAAATCCAGAGATCATGTGATTGTTTGATCATACTTTAAAAATATCCATTCATCACAAGTTCAGATTGTTCTTCATGTTTTCAGTCATAGAACAGATGGCTTTTTCATCTCCTTTCAAAGATAGAATTGCCTCTGCAACTCTCCTGAATAAATTCTTAAATTTTGTGTTATTTCATTATTTCAGGAGGGATCATTTCATTATAGAACAATATTTTTTCTTTATGTTATGGTTTTTCCTAATCTTGTTCTATTTCTTTATTTTTTTTTAATGGATTTAACTTCTGGTTCTTATGCTTGGAAGTTTAGCTTTTTGAAAAGTTTTCTCTCAGTTCACTTTTTAAAAGTTTCTTCCTCTCTTCTGATCAGTTAACATTCTTTCATCTCTCATAACTATTTGTTGTTCTCTTTCTAGACAATATTGCTTTCACTTTTTTTCTTGTGTAGACCAGTAGGCTCAGTAAATTCAGACCCCTTCTTAATTTGGAATTTGGATGGTGTCTCGCTATCTCCTTGTCTATTGGGAACTCATTGTGATGTTTACAGCTTGAATTTATCCTCTCCTTCCCTTAGCTGAAAAAATCATTTCTGCAGTTTCGGGATACCTCCTTCTCCTTACCATTCATCCCATCTTCCTTTTTGATTCTTTATTCCAGCTGCTAGTGCCCACCCTTTTATATACTGCTCTTTATTTGACTACTTTGTATTTATTATCTTTATATTTATTCTGTAAATACTTATCTCTCCATTTAGAATGTTAAAAACCTTAAGAGTAAAGATTATTTCATTGTTTTTGTATATGCTGTTTACTACAAACTAGGTGCATAATAAATATTTGTTGAAGACACAGCTAGGTGACTCAGTGGATTGAGGTCCAAACCTAGAGACTGGAACTCCTGGGTTCAAATTTGACCTCAGACACTTTCTAGCTATGTGACCCTGGGCCATTTCCTAGCCCTTACCATTCTTCTGCCTTGGAACCAATACATGGTATTGATTCTAAGACAGAAAATGAGGGTTTTTACAATAAACAAATCTATTTTTGTTGAATGGGGAGTGAAAAAATCCCCCTTCGTCAAAGTTAGGATAGAGAGGCCTGTGAAGTTGTTGGGCACAGTGGTGGAAGGGTTGATCTATCAGGGTTATAGAAGGCAGGTATTCTTCATTGAGTATTCCATTGTTGTTTGCATATGTTTTACATTGTTGGAAGTAATTTCCTATCCTTTTTATTATATTAATTGTAATGACTATATATCTGGTTAATAATTTATTGATTTGAATTTGTTAAGTCTAGAAATAATGTGATACTTTGACTATTACCAACTGGCATGCTCTCTTTTTATCCTCTGTTGCTTATCATTTATTTTGGTTGGCAATACTATTTACAATAGTTAATCATTGTCTTATATCTTCTTTTCTAAGCAAAGAGATCACATATATGCTTATTAACTGGGTTCTTTAGTTGCTTTCTAGCAACCTATTTATAGCCATTGTTCTTGGATGGTGATTTAATGTCAAAGCCTCTAACTTACATGTTCTGAGATTCATCCTCCTGTCCCTGTGCTAAGTGATGAGAAACATTTTTTTACTTTAATTGCATAGCTGAATGTCAATTTATAGTTTTTATAATTGCATGGATTATTCTCTTTTCATTGTCAATCTTTCTTCTAATTTAATATTGATTTACTTTGTTGATCTGATGGGCTGTGTACATACACACTGCAGGTTTTGAAAATTCCTAACCAGTAGTTTCCTACCTATTTATGATAGAGTTTATTTCATTTTTTTGTGATGATGTTCAGTACTTATCATTCAGCCTCAAGTCTTCTGAATAGTCTGTCTGACTTGGGACTTTTTATTTCTAAATTTCAAAATAAGTTTGTTTTTTTTTAACCTATCATCTTCTCCAAAGTCTATGTTGATATATTTTGGAGAATCTTTATAAAATGGCTTTTTTATCAGCCTATGCCATGGATATTGACTCATAAGATGCAATTTGATTCATAGTGATCTTTTTTGCTTACACTTATCATAAGTGTAGGCACATATAAATGCAACAAAACAGACAGGTTCAAGTTCAAGAGTGCTTCTCATTCCCTTCCCTGCTCCACCACTGCAATGTAAACTTCTTGAAAGCAAGAACTTTTTTTTGGTTTTTTGGTTTTGACTTTATATTCTCAGTGCCTAGCCTAGTACTTGGCTTGTAAGGCACTTAATGAATATTCATTAACTAAGATCAAGAATCCCTGTGAAATGAATGTTTTTTCATTTTGTCTTCTGGCTCACAAAGAAATTAACACTATGAATTCACTTTCGGTAAACCATTTTTTTCATTTTAGCATTAAGATCCTTCTATCCTTTTGTTTCATATATTGTGAAATCATTCAGTTCCTCCAGTAGCATATAAGCTTATTGATTACTGGACAAAAGCTTATATTTAGAATTTAATATATGGGTATTTAAGGAGGACTAACACCTCTGGTGTGAGGGCTCATTGAGCCTTTTTCAGGGTTGCTCTTTGTCTTTGGTGTCCATCTGGCATTCAGCTCTCACTTTGGGGGCTCCCAGAAGCTGTAACATGCATAGGGATCCCTCTCCCCCCTCCACTAGGCAAGTAAACTAGAGTGAGGATGACTCAATCAGCCTCTAATCTGTCATTGATGTAAGGGTTTTGTACCTTTGGCATATGAAGACTTCCCCCAGTGCAGCAGGTGGATGAGGACCATTTGTTCGAATGGCCATGAAAGTGGTGGAGGTAGGCACTGTGGAGCTTGGTTAGGCTGTGAGGAAACCATGGTCATCCGATGTATCCTGAGCCATCAGTAGTTGTCCTGACTTCTGTCTTGCCACTGGACTTTGATAACGCTTGCAAGTTTGCAGACAAGTATTTCGTATGCAAAGGTAAGAATGGAACAGTGGAAGAAGATATGATTGACAGGCGAAGACTGTTGGTAGCAGAAGATCATGGGAGAAGAATGAGGATCTGAGAGAGCTCTGAGAGGAACTCTGGGCTTTTGGGTTTGAATCTCAAATGGGAGGAAGCATCTTACCTTACAAGAGATTTGTCAAGAGACAACTGAAGGATTTCCAAGTGACTAGCCCTGGGACTTCTCCAGAAGAGTGATACTACATCTTAACATCTCTAACAACATCTATAAAGAGATTTTGGTTTTGTTGGACCTGTGGGTGGGGCATGGACTCATGGCTAGAGAGCCAAACAGCCTTATTGCATCTGCTCTACTCTTTCCTTTACCTTTTTAGTATTTAGTTTAGCCTAAGATAGTTGGGAAGTGAGGAGAAATTCTGATCTGGCTCTGAAGCTGGCAGAATGAAGGACCTCATGGGACTTGGAAAAATAGGGACCCCACTACCCTCAAACCAACTCCCCATTTCCTAATATCCAGTATCTATTAAACTATTCAAATGCAGTCTGATATTACAAAAGAGAGTTATTCAAAGGAGCTTTGAGGGAGCTACTCTCTAAGGTACTGATCAACCATCACTAGTGCTGGTCAGGATCCCTCCCCTGCTGGGTCAGGGGATTGGGGGGAGGCTTATCTTCCTAGCTGTTTTGTGCACAGGAATTTGGGGGTACTCCTTCCATCAACCTGATAGGGGAGACTTCCCTTCAACGCCCCATCAGCTACTTACCACTGGGGAACCACAATCCTGAGTTACACCTCTTATATCACAACCCAGGAAGAGTGAATGAGTGAGCTTAGTAGGAGTTACTCCACCTTTACTTCTACCTATCATCACATCTCCTGCTCATAAATTGTAGCCTCCTCGAGACCAACAAAATAACATGCCCATGGTAATCATTACAATCTGCAAGAGTGAGGCTCTGTGCAACTCTCTGTCACAAATTCATTTTACAAGAGCTGGTCAAGACATCATCCATGATGCCACTGGGCCTCTTTGACAATGAAGGACAAACAACAACAATATGTTTAGAATGTCAACAATTAATTTATTGTTTTCTGTATGATGTCCAAAAAATGTGATTGACAACTATGCTCTCCTTTTAAAAAAAAAACCAGAATGATTGTTGAAGAGGAAAGGAACTAGAGATTTTGAGCATTTTTTAAAATTTTCAGTCAGTTAATAAGCATCATTAAGTACTTACTTTGTGCCAGGCACTATGTTAAGAACTGAGGGATACAAAGAAAACAAAAGATTCATGACCATAAAGAGGTCAGAGGCCAATGTAGGAAAATAACACCTAAAGAAGTTGGATAGGAAAGGAGGGTCTACAGTAACCACCATGTCATCAAGTCCAGAAATGCTTAGCCACATGGCAATCAATGATTTTGATGGCTGCCCTGACTGTCCTCCTTAAATGTAAGATCTGAGAATATCTCACCATTCTCCACCCCCAACCTCACCACACAGTTAGAAAGGACTCTAGAGCAAGAGAGATCAAGGAAGTATGAGTTTCAGAGTTCCTGTTGTTTTCCAGGATGATGGGGTTCTTGAGAGCACTGGTAAAGTCCAGGGAGGGATCAGATGGGTTTTTTTTCTGTTGTGCTTTTCTATAGCCAAAGAATTCATCACCTAGGACACAGCATAATGAATAGCCCTTGGTTATGCTGTTTGTCAGTCAACAGACACAGCTAAGATACTATGTACCACATCCTCAACTTGACAAGTGCTTGCAGAGCCTATGAGAAACCAAAGTACCTTCTTGGGACTGTTCACTCCACCATGATGAAGCTTTGCAACAGGGCTTTTTTGGAGACCCATACTAATAACCTTTAAAAAATAATTCAGCATACAGGCAATTTATAGGTTTCTGTACAACCAAGAAACCAATCATCTCTAGATTATTTTTCGCTAATGTTAATGTTGATAGGACTTTCCTATATCACCTAACATCCTCTTAGTACATAACTCCCCTTCCCTCAATGTGTCAATTTTTAAAATACGTTTAAGCAAAATGTAATTGGGAAAAACATTTAAGAAAGGGATGAACCATGAGATGAATTCTAAAGCTTGTTAGTTTCTTCACTCTTTTTAGATTAGTCATGATTCTCCTGCCTTAGTATTCTAGTACATTTTCCATCTTTCTTTGCTTACTTAGTCACAGAGGGCTAATATTTGTTAAACTACTTAGGCTATGATTCAGTCTAAATTATTGGTTTTCCTAACTTCTTGTAATTCCAAATGTTTGATGAAAACTTAAAGTTGAAGTCAAAGGAGAGGTGGAAATAAGATTAAGAAGTTTAGAATTCATTTGAAAAGAATGAAATCTCTTCAAGTATCACTTTTTATTGATATTTTAGTGGGTAAGCTTGCTTATTATTTTTGCATACCTTTAAAATGTTAATACAGAAAACCCTCATTCTTGTAATGTATTGTCTCTTCCAGAAGTTTTTAGCCTATTGCTCCATGGAGATACATAATAGGTCCCTCTACATTTACTTACCAGCTAAGTAAACACCTCTAAAATGGATAGGAAAATATCATACACTAAATAGAGTGGTTAGAGGTAAAGTCATCAAATATTCTTTTTAAATAAGAAGTTTCCATAAAATAAGAAGACTCAGTTCTATCTTTTTAGGATTTATTATGAGTTATATCCAATCCAGCCTTAATTTGAGGTAGCAGAAAAACTTTAGGCCATAGTACCAGAGAACTTTTGGAGGATTCCAAAGGAGGTGAAAAGTTCTGATAGTTCTGTGAAAAGAGACTTACTAAGAAAATATGATTTGGTGCCTGGATCAGTGTAGAGTTGAAAGAACGTTGTACATCAGTTGAACACATAGTCTATTTTCTGAGTTGAGTTATATGGATGTTCAAAAAGAATCAACATTTTGTGGCCAACTCAAGTCTGTGGATTGATTGGTTTGACATTGCAGTGTGGGAATAAAATTGTAAAGAATAGCAAAAGTCTTCAGAAACAACAATAACCAATTTTTCACAGCAGAAGTTACTGCAGGAAATTCCAAAAATTTTTTTTGCTGTTTGTTCCTTTAATAACTTTTCAGCCTTTTTGTTTTCCCTTCAACTTGCTCTGTGGTTTGTAATCAAGAAATGCCTTAGAACATGTGATTATCCTTCAAAATATGTATAAACTGAATAAGTTTGGAGTTAAGCAGAAGTATCTCTTGTTAGGTGACATATTATGTATACTCCAAATTATGAACTGTAGGTTCTTTATAACTTCTTCGTATTTTCTTGCTTTCCCATTTTGCATTGGGAGTGCATTTATGATATTGGGGGTTATTTTATTTTAAATTCAGACATTTTGGAATCTTTGAAGGAAAAAAAAAGCATAAAAGGTAAAGCATCTTAAGAAGATAAATGTACTTCAGGGAAGCAGTTTATTTATAATTTTATTCATATTACTTTATTCATATTCTTCCTCACCTCTACTTGCCTAATCATTAACCTTTTTTATCTAACTCCATAAAATTAAATTTGCATATTATCTCAGCTGGTAAGTGAAAGAGGAAAAAAAAACCAAAAACCCAGTCTTTTGAATTGTGGTGAGCTTCTGCTAACTCAGGAGGGAGAATATCAAAATATAAAGTCAGATTTTATTGCCTCTATTCTTGATTAATAAGTTTAACTTGAAGATTAAAAAGCTTATGAACCTGTAAACAGTTCTGTCTGTGTGGTCTTGGCGGTTGTGGCTCATTCATGCCTTTATCCTCCCAGTTCCTTTTTTTCCCCTTTAGCATAACACTTTCTTGTTTGTTGGAGTAGAATGAAATCAAATGTTAGAGGAATTGTTTTGGATCTATGTATCTCATTTTTGTTCCCTTTGCCACAAGAATTTCCTTCCCTGCCTCTCTCCCTTTCTCTCTTTCTCTCTCAAGGTATGTACTAAGAAAGTTTCAGATAATTGCCTGTCCTTTTAAAAACTGAATTGGCTCCTGTATTTATTTATTCATCTATTTATTCAATAATTCATTTGTTTATTCATCTATTTGTTTGTCTATTGGTTTATTCATTTCTGTATGGGCTTGTTTTAGACTTATCTGGTAAAGGCTAACATTTCAGGCAATTTTATTGAATAATGCCATTTATAGCCACTCACCTCAGAGCTATTTCGGCTTTTGGGTGAATCAGCATTGGACTTGAAGTCAAAAAGCCCTGCCTTTGAGCCAGGCTTCTGTTAATTAGAAGCTGTTTGGGTCAAATCACCTTAGTCTGTTTTGTCTTCTGTAAAATGGGAGTAATCCCTTTGCCTGCTTATTAGAAGAAAGTTCTTTGCAAAATTCAAAGAATTATATGTGTTAACTATTATTAATATTAAAAAGGAACATAATAACTAGTTTCCTTTAATATGGGTCTTTATAGCTTTTTACATAAAGCACATAGCAGGTAAAATATAGTTTTAGTCTGCATTATAATGACCAGTGTCCCATTCCCCACACCCCCATTTCCCCAGAAGAAAGAATAAGAAAACCTTCTTCACTTTCTGTTTTATAGGTGAGACAACATGGGTGTAGAGCATGTACATACTGACATAGTTGGTTAAATGTATTTCCTCACCCCCCACCTCCCACCCCCACTCTTATTTGTTATAAAAGAAAACTCCAGTTTGGGAAGGAAAGAGGAATATATTTTGAAATTAAGGTGATATAAAATCAAGAAATAACACTTTAAAATACTATTAAAAAATCAGGATAAAATAGAATGTTGCACTCCTAAAGTTTATTTTTAATGTTAATAATCATAAAACAAGGTGATTAGAAAATCTCTTCCAGCTCTTTGATTTTTTACAAATTGCTTTTATTTTGATACAAATATTTTGCCTATAGAGGACTAGAAAAAATTCATAGAAACTATGCTAAAAACATTATATTCTATTTATTACTAAGTGGCAAGCTTCATCATTTCAATATACATTCATAGGTAAATTGATTATTCATGTATTTGAATTATTCAATTATATCCTTCCTCTAGCCCCCAGTTTTTGTCTTTTATTTATCTACTTTTAGTCCTAATAAAGTCCCCAGACTTCCTTATACACTATATCATCACTGAAGGATCTGATCTTAAAGCTCTAGAAAAGATTGTTTTTAAAGTAGTTACAAAATTATATATTGGAATATGCATAAGTTCACACCAAAGGGACTTGATACAGAAAGCCTTTCCACTAATATTGTCTCCTGCACTTAGGCAAGTAATTTAACCTTTGTGGGTTTCAAGTGACTCATTTGTAAAACTGAAAATTTGTTCTATTTACATCTCCCCACAAAGATTATATTGAGGATCCCTTACTTCCTCCTTGGGATAAGCGATTCCTGAAGGCCAGTTTGCTAAATTGTAATAAAAATAAAAACAACTCTCATTTTAGTGATTTAGGATTTATAGAACACTCCTTAAAAAAACCTGGTGAGACAGTACTAGTCAGTTATATTACAGAAGAAGAAACTGAGACTTTAGAGAGGGTAAGTCAGAGCCAGTACTCTAAAATAAAATAACAAAATGCAAATGAATGGATGTGAAGGCACTTTGAAACAGGCAGAGCATTATACAAATGCTAAACATTATTTATTAGAATTGTAATTGTTATATGATATACATACTGACTATATGATTATGGATAAGTCAATTTACATTTCTTAACCTCACTTTCTTCCTCTATAAAATGGGAATATCAATACATGAGAGGTAGAAAGCAAGCCTTGGAGACAGAAAATCCAGAGTGCCATCTTTTCTGTGATGCATATCAGTTTTTTCTACTGAGTGGCTTTATGAATGATCTTATCTTATGAAGTGTTCTTATTGCTACTTCATTAGTTCAGACACTAAGGATGAGTTCCAAAATAGATGTACCTTTTGTAGAATTCTGCCAGTGTTTAAATGAGATGCTAGCATATCATTCACTCTGTGTTACCATGGATAATGCCAATTTTGAGAGCAAAATGCTGTATTGTTAGTTTTGGATGATACAGTTTTCTCATCATACTTAAATAAGAAATCTCTTTGTGGGAAGTAAGAATACATTTTCAAGATTAACCAAATCTCTGTCTCTATCAAATATAACTATTTATTTTTAATATAGTTTGCTGAATAGATTATGGCAGGTTTGTGGTTCTTCTGTCTAGAAGGGATACTGGGCTAGTTTAATATTCCTATGTACTAAGAAAATGTTTTCATTTGAATTAACTACAAGGTCTCTAACATACTATAAGGGGCTGAGAGGAGTATAACTACTTTGTAAGTCATTCTTAACCCCATGCTAAAAATTCTCACCCCAATCACTTGGGTAGTTGGTAGGAAATAGGAAAAATTGTGCTAAACCCACTCTTTAAATGGAGGCAATGAAGCCCCATGGTCCTACCATCCAGGTCTAGGATCCAATCAGAAGGATGAAGGGGACTGATGAGGTCTGAGTACCAGGTAGACTGGGTCTTATAACATGAGATTTCCCAGTGATGATTTTCCTGATGAAAGAAGGCAGTTTCAAGAATTCAAGAGAAATCCAAAAGCAGTGTATCTGGTGGTAAATGAGGAGAAAAATCCATGTTACTCTTTTTTTTCCCCAACATTATAATGTTAAGGAAAAAATTTCTCTTTGTCTTATGCTGAAAGTGAATTCTTATAGCCTCACAGAGACATTTGACTCACTTTGAACAATGCAGAAACTTACCTATATGTAGGTAGTAGATAAATTGAGATAGTAACTACCTAGGTTAATGAACGCATTCAGATGCATTTCCTTTGATCATTCCAACTTAATTGACATTAAAAGACCTGATAGGATTCTCTTCCTAACAGTTGAGTTTAGATTAGAAAAAATGAAAAAGATATGTAGAAAAAACAGTCCATTTGGTATACTCTTATTCATAGCTCTTCCTGGAATGAAATGCCAACCAACACACATTTAGTAAGCAGTTACTATGTACCAGGCACTTTCTCAGAGTTCTGTAATATTATTAGGGGATGGCTGAGTATGAACAATAATAATGTGAAGTTATCCTGTATTTCTTTATCCCCTACTATATATCAGGAACTGTGCTAAGTGCTGGGATTTATGTTGCTCTTTAAAATTTAGACAGCATTTTATATGTATGATATCACTGGGGATTATGGGGGTAAGTACCTTACATTATTATCTCCATTTTAGAAATAGGGAAACTGGGAACTTGGAGAGATTGTGGTTTGATGTGGTCACATAGCCAGTGTCAGAATTGAAATGTAAACCCTTGGCTTCTTGACTCCAGTTCCAGCATTCTGTGAATGAAGAAATGAATAAGTATTAAGTATTTATGTGCAAAGCAATGTTCTAAAGGTTAAAGATACCAATAGAAAAGTAAGGCAGTTCTTGTTCTCAAAGAGCCCACATTTTAATTTGGGACTCAGTATATAGAACAGATTTCAACCATAAATTACCTGGAAAGGGCCACTGATTCTTAGCATACAATGGCAAAGCAGAGGGTAATAAGACATCATCCTTAATGTCACTTCCACTGACCAGATCCCAAGAGTTTCTGATGTTGAACCTTTTGACAATGACAAGGACCTCTGTTGCAAGAATTTTCATCGATGATGGTAAAATTCAGAAGCTACTAAGGGAAAAAAAAAGAGAAACTCCATAGGGTTTACCAGTGAGATAGTTTGTCTCTCTAAAAAGTCAGTGTTTAACTCCTTCGAATGTAAAGTGGATATGAAACTTAGAGAGATGCAAGATTCTTGGCTCAGTAAGAAGGCAGATGAGGTCCAGTTTTTCACTGATAGTAATAACCCAAAGCACTTCTATGGTGCCCCAAAGGCTGTTTATGGGCCTTATGATGCATATCAACTACTTAATGTTGTTGGAGCCACACTGATCAGTGATAAGAATTTGATAGTGTTCTCAACAGACTTTCATCAGGCTATTGACAGGTTGAAATTGATCTATTGTAATCAAGCTTCCAAAAGAAGATTTTGAATTCCATTAGGCTTATCCAGGGCCTGGCATTGATTCTGTTCCAGTAGAGAGTTATCAGGTAGGACATTCAATGCTCATACAAAAGCTGGCTAAAACCTTCTGGCTTATAGGGCAAGAAGAGATGAAGGAAAAGGAAACAGGTTGTTTTGTGATAATTGAGGGTGAAGGGAGGTCCTCTCTCTTTTTCATTCCTGGCCAGATTCTTGCCAAACTCTTCCTTAATTAGTTGATCCCTCAGCTGGAGGATAGTCATCTACAGAGAGCCAGCTTAAGGAAAAGCCAAGGGATGATTGACATGATATTTGTTGCCCATCAACTCCAGGAGAAATGCCAAGAGGAGAATAGAGGTCTATATATACTGTTTGTGAATCTGACCAAGGTCTTTGATGCTTTCAGTTGGGAGAACTTGTGGAAGATTGTAGAAACATTTCTTTGCCTGGAGAAATTCATCAGCTTACTTATATGGACTCTGAATAAAGGATCATATTCCCACACTTTCCTAATCACCAGTGGAGTGAATCAGGGCTGTGTCCTTGCTCCCGTGTTTTTTAGCATGATCCTTTACATGATGTTGTGCAATGCCTTCAATATAGATGAAAACCACATCAAGGTCATCCATATTTAACTTGAAAAGACCATAAGCCAAAATTAACATGGAGGAAGAGTTGGCATGGGGCTTCTGTTCCTGGATGAATGCACACTAATTTCCCCCTCTGAGGCAGCAGAGGATGGTTTGATTCTTTGCAACTGGTGCTACTTTTCGCCTGACAATTACCAGGTAGAAACAGGTTCTCCTCCATATGTAGCACCGTCAGTGACAGCGCATGGAGAAATTTTGAATTCTATGGATAAGTTCACTTACCATGGCAGTATTCCATGGTGGCAGTGGTAATGGTGGTTTGACTCACCTGTCTCAAGCTGCTCCCAGGCTCAACCTCCTCGTGCCTTGTTGCTTAAGCGAGGCTGCATGTCCAGTATGCCCCTCTACCTGGCCAAGTCATGAAGTATGATTCCTTCTGTTCTCCCACCTCCCATTTATTTCATAGCTGCCATTTGAGCTTAACCTTCAGGCCTAAATGAAATGAGTTTAGTAGTCTGAACAGAGTCCCTTGTGGACAATAGACCATGTTACCAAAACACCATATGCATATATGAAACTATCAGCTTCTCCTCAAGAAACACTCAGTATTGGGCAAACATAAAGGCAGAATTACCTCACACCCTCTGGAGAGTGATTTTTCCAGGTGAAGATTGAGGTCATTTGTATGGCAGCAGAGAAAAGTATGCATTGCATTGTGCTTAGCCCTATTTGGCCTGGGACTATAGCAGGGACTACATTTTGTAGCATAGCACTGTAACTTCATTATTTGCTTGGGATAGATAACATGTAGTTTTTTTTCCTTTTATAGATTTACACAAATTGAATTCATTTGCCTTTACATTGCAGGGATTTGTGTTTGTTTATGGAGAAGTAGATCTAAAGGAAGAAAGTCGTTAAAGAACAAACATTTTAAAAATTAAATACTTGAAATTTTTTAACTAAAATGTAGTTTTCTCAAATTATATTTTTTAAAGTGGAAATTCATTTTGCTTGAAGATGAGGGTGAGAAGTCTTTTTAACATTTTCCTCTTCAGATGTCACTTAATCTCTTGTAAAATAGCTATCTTATCTGTTCTACTTAATGATTATATGAAATTATAAAAGCTTCAGCAGTCAAGTTAGCTGTAGATATTAGAAATAGTTCTTACTTACTTTTAGAAATTTGCATTTTCCTAATGTTTATGACCAAGATGTTTATGTAACATTTTGAAAATATTTTATGTAGATAATGAATATATATATATATATCCCTCTTAAGATATTTCTCAGCCATATCAACCATTGGGGGTACCTTTTCCTTTGAAATATAGAAACCAGTCATAATCTGGTCTTGGGATTCGAAATTAACTTCTTCCTCATTTCATGAACTTAATTACCAAAAATATAGTTGAAATTATATAGAGCTATCATGTGACAATCATGAGACATCTTAGAATCATATAAAGATGTTTCATTATCTCCTGTTTCTAGATTTCTTTTGACCTCGCTGAATATACTGCTGATGTTGATGGTGTCGGCACCCTACGGCTTCTTGATGCAATCAAGACTTGTGGCCTTATCAATTCTGTAAAGTTCTACCAAGCCTCAACAAGTGAACTTTATGGAAAAGTACAAGAAATACCACAAAAGGAGACTACCCCTTTTTATCCTCGTTCACCATATGGTGAGAATATATGTGTGTATATATATGTGTGTGTATGCACATGCGCATGTCTGTTTTAGGGTGTGTGTGTGTGTGTTTCTGGCTTAATTCTGCACATGTCTCAGGGCTGAAGTCATTTGGGTGTGAGATTAACATTAAGATAGACCAAAAGTGACTAGACTTGTTGAGAGGCATACCTTTATAAATTGCTAAATAAAAGTATTTGCTGCCATTGCCTTAGGGATGGAAATTACCACCTCACTTCACGGAACCTTGTTCATTCAGCTCTTCCATACAGAATGGTTTAAAAGGAAAATTAGACTCAACATGATTCTTTTTATTGAAAGATTGTGAGATCATGTTGAAGTGATAAGATTTCATGTTTTTTGTTTCCTCAATCATAGTCACCCAAGAACTCCTTTCCTCAGAGCCTAAGCTAAATCTGGAATATTTTTAAAACAGCATTTATAGAAGACTTCAGTGATCATTTAAATCAGCCAGAAGTGTAAAAAAAACCTTACTGCTACTTAAAAAAAACCAACCTATTAAACATCAAAACCATGTATTTCATTTGTATTCTCTATTTGTTTTTATATGTGAGAAAAACTGTACACTAGTATAAGAAAAAAATAGATATCTTTTTTCCTAACACAAATGTTAACAATAGAACAACTCATTTGACTGCTCTTTCTTGCTTTGGGTTTCTTTTGATTTTTATGTCTTTCTATAATTTTTCTTTAGTCATGTCCTGAAAATTATTAGACTGTTTTTAAATAAACTTTTAATATTTATTTTAATCAAATTCCTCCAACAGGAGCAGCAAAACTTTATGCTTACTGGATTGTGGTGAACTTCCGTGAGGCCTACAACCTGTTTGCTGTGAATGGCATTCTTTTCAATCATGAGAGTCCCAGAAGAGGTTAGTAGATGTGCATGAATGCATAGATAGTCTCAGATAAAAAAAACGGGGCAGAAAAATGACTGCATTAACACTGGAAGAAAACAGTAATATTCCAGTTCTTTTATTTATCTGAAGTATAAAAATGAAGAAATATCAATCCAGGTTTATTCAATACAGGTTTCTTCTTTAAAAAAATTCTTGAAATTTGTGAATTTCAAAGAACTCTGCTCATCCATAACAAGGACATAAAAACTATTTACCTCCTTGACCTTCTGAAAGAAGACTAGAAAGAAAAAATGATAATTTAAAATGTCCTAATATGCCAAGTTGCTGAATGAATCTCTACATATACCTAAAAAACATGATTTATGATCATATTTTGGAATGCTCCTGTGATTTCCTTATTATAGGGCACTTCTGGTGAAAAAATTCTTTTTACCAATTCAGATCATCACCAGCTTTGTAATTTATGGTCTAAATCACTTTTAATTAGTTACTTAGATCTCTTCCAATATGCCTTCTTCTTATTTCTTCACCATGTTAACAGCAAATATTAATTTAGAAAAATTCATTGAAACATTTCCTTTAATAACTTAAAAATTTTTTTACAACTTTTCTATTAGTCAAGAACTTCTTCCACTTATTCAAGATATGGTACATAGAGGAAAAAATAATGGAATTGGCTATTTTTCAATATAGCAATACTTTAGAGGATCATCAGTATGTGTATAGTTACTCCACCTGGGATGAATCCATGCCTTTCTATCCTGTGTAATTCCTAGTCATGTCTTCCCGTAAAACCTCTGTGGATTGTTTACATATAACATCCTACAAGTCCATCTCTGGGCCTTTCCTCATTATATATGTACAAATCAATACAATACTTGGAATAAACATTTAATATCTTTTCTTCTTGCTACATGACTATTTCCCTTCCTTTTCTAGTTATAGATATTTTGGAGGATAATTTCTATACCATTTGTGCATACTGTCATTTATAAATAAATCCTGGGAATATGGTTTAGCCTATTTATTTTTCCAGTACCCTTCTATGTAATATTGATTTTTTTTAGGGATTGCGATGTTTCATAATATAAAGTCCTAGTGGCCTTTCACAGAAGAGTATCAATATTAAAATATGGGTCCTTTATTTTAGGCATCACAGTAGCAGTTCTGAGGGGAAAACTGCTTCTTTACTGTTCTTTCTGCTTTCTACGTTACCTTGAATTTGAAATTTTTTAAAAGTGAATTCCAACTTCATCATAGCATACCCTGAGATTTCAAGCAAGATTCCAGCTCCAATGGTCTCCTTAGTTTCATCTTTGCTTTCCTAAATCAGCTTTTCATCTTTCTTGTGACCCCACCCCTGGTGAAATGGGAAATTTGTGCCACTAGAACCAGCCATGGACAGCAAAGTTGTACAGTTAATGGAACATGAGGCCTGGAGTCAGGAAGACTCAGCTTCCTGAATTCAAATCTGTCTGACCTCAGACATGTCTTGGCTGTGTGACCTTGGGCAAGTCACCTAATATTTTTTTGCTTCAGTTTCCTCATCTGTAAAATGATATGGAGAATGAAATGGCAAAGCCTTCCAGTATCTTTGCCAAGAAATCTACTGTATGGGCTTGCAGAGAATCAGATATTACTGAAATAACAACAATAAGAATCAGTCACAGTGTTCATCAGTTCTCATAATTACTGGTTCTTTATGGAGGAGGAACCTAGAGCATAGGCTATTGTAGTGTGTGTGGCTTAATGGCTTTTGTGAGGAACATTCAATAACCTAACACTATAAAGTATTGGAAAGATGAATAGCTAACACTTTATAGGTTCATTTGTGTTACTGAAGAAAGTAAATTCTTTAAGCTATTCTTTGAAAATAATTAATAATAATAAAATAATTTTTATAATCCAATAAAGACAGCTCTGTAGAAATTATTTTTCCTTTTTATGTAGCCATATTCTTATTTTCTTCATCTTGTAAAATGAAAATAAATTGTCATTTAAGTCAATATATCAATACAATTCAGCCATTTAAATTCCCTACAATGCTTGAATCTCACTAGTTTTAGTGCAAGTATCCAAAAAAATTTCCAAAGAATTTGGAGGCAGATTACTCTGAATTGTGAAAAATCTAAATCCTGGACTAGTATACATATAAATCTTTCTTTTAAATTTCAACTACACATAGAGTAACTTAAATGAACTATTAATAAATAGTATTTTCAAATAAAGTTCTAGCCAGTTATGCTTTAATGAAGAGGAAAGATACAATTGTAATTAAAAAAATATTTTTGCATGTCCACATTTTGCTAAAGTACTTTGAAAAGATTTATACTTTTAAGAAAATTAAGCATGCACCATCAGTCTTTTTTTGCACTAGTAACTCATTTAGCAGATCCTCTGTTTCTTAGATGGTGCAAAGGTAAAGTTCAGAACAGATCAGATTGAATGAACACAAATGCTAAATTAGTGAAAATGCAAATTAATGAGGCGTTACCACCTCTTGGCAGTTGTTCTTGGCAGTAAAATAAGTCTGGAATTGGTTTTGTGATATAAGCTACTTTTCTTAATGCAAAATAATTGGCAAAGACTATTTTTGAATTTGTGCATTTTGTTCCATGAGATAAGTTGTAACTTTTAAAAAATGTGAACAGTTTTGCCTAGAATATTTTTTTAATATAATGATGTAGACAGTCAGGCCTGGAGACTAATAACTTTTCCCATTCCCAGGCTCCTCATTCATTTCTGTGCATAAATATTCCAAGGGTAATCTACTAATCGCAGCTCTCTGTAGACTTCTGTTGGCTGGTTGACCTCTCCCAGGCCTGCTCCATTACATACGTTTGCACAGCCAAGCTCTGGAAAAGCATTTTCATTATTTCCTGTGGTTGAACTAAGCGCAAGATGTATATGGATGGGGCTGTACAAATGTCCCCTGTGAATGTTTTATACCTCCTGTGTCCATGTATAAAATAGATAGCAACCCTGTATGGCAACAGAAAAAAACTATCTTTTGTAGTTTTTAAAAGAACAATAGATAAGGAAGAAAAGCATTATGCATCATGAAAAGAACACTGGACCAAGAGTCAGAATTCCTAAGTTCTATCTGCCTTTTTTTTCCCCTCAAATTGCTACATAAATATGGGTAGTCGAGTCTCATCTCTCAAATGGAGATAATATTTGCACTTCCTTATAGCAGTATTGTGGGGAAAGCATTTAGCAAATTGTTGCTGACCATTTCTGTGACTCATATTTTTTATCTATAAAATTGATTAAATGATAAATATCTTCTTCATTGATTTATGACAAGGAACTAAATGTTTGAAGAAGTGCTTAGAAAAGTATAAAGCAACAAACCAATGTGAGATACTGTTATTATTAAACGTGGCAGTTTATTATAATGAATAAACTATTGAATGTAAAGTAAAGAAGGCTTGTGTTCAAGATTTTGCAAAATATCCTCTGGACCTTGAATTCCTCATCTGTAAAAGGGAAAGATTAGTATCCAAAACCCTTTCCAGCTCTACATCTAGAATCTTATGAGTCTATGGTAAAACATTCTACGCTTCAAATTCAAGCTGCTGTTAGGTAATCATTGGGGGAAACCCAAAGCAATTTCTCTATATGGCTTAAAATCAATACCCATTTGTTCCATTCTCCTATAATTTCTATTCCTCCTGATGTAGAATCCATATAGTATTCTTATTTAGTGTTATACCCCTGATACCATAAGAAACTTGGTAATCCAGAAGAGATTAGTTATGTTTCCTTTATTTTGCTTCCCAAGTCTGAAAAAGTAGACTATTATTTGCAAATTAAGTTTTATTGATGCCCTTTTTCTTTCCATCACTGTCATCTCAGACTTATCCCCCACCTGTGACACAGGAAAACATACAAAAACAATCTATATGATGACAGAATCTGGGAATGTGTATAATATTTTTCTCTTAGTAGACTAATGTAACATTTAAATTAATATCCAATAACTCCAAGCATTATATTTTATAAAGTTTATTAGTAATCACTTGAAGTAGGAGAAATAAAAGAACAAATGTAAAAGCCTTAGTAAAGCCACATGAATAAAATTATCCTTCCTGGCATTCGCCCAACCACTACAGCCTCGTTCCCCAGGAGCAGAGGCTGAGGGAGGAGCTACACAAAACTTATATCTTCCCTACATTAGTATGTTAGTGTAAATATGAAAGTGGGATGCTGGGAAAGAAAGTCCCTATGGAGCAAAATTCTAATTACACACTAAGAAGGACTTCCAATAGCCTGGTTGGAAACAATACTAAGAGTTAGTGTTAACTTTGAGTTATCTCAGAATTTCAGTTCTCCTGTATACTAACCTCCATAAGCATTCTATGTAAAGAAATTCTCCTGTTCTTTGATTCTATATGAAAATGACAACAGACATGATTGTTGGTTTCCTTTTTGAGAAGGGGACATTTCATTTGGCATGGAGATCCAACTAGTTCTCCTTGCTTTCTTGCCTTGCAAGCGACAGCACAGATGACTAATTTCCAATGTTTTTAGCATAGTGACAGCATGTCTTAAGAAGTTTGATTTCCTTACATCTCTTTTAACCCTTTCTTTGCCCCACTCCAAGTGATACCTGGAATTTTTTTTCAAAGTGAACTAAGATAATTTTTTTGAGAATTCCATTATATCGTTTTACATAATTAAAGTCAAACTTGGGTAACACAAAATCAGAGGCTGGAAATGATAACCTAGTGAGTAAAGTACTGTGTGAATAATAAGGATTTGTTCTCTGCAGTCTGTCATTCATTCACTTTATGACCTAAGGAAAGTTAATTAACAATTTGGTGCTCCAGCTTCTCCATTTACTTATAAAATGAAGATCCTAAAGTGATAGTATTTCCTACAAGTCAATTATTAAATAATGGTTAAATCTTCTAGAATATGTAGGAAGAAAAAAGTTTTGGTTTTGTGTTAAATGGGACACAGCCATAGAAATATAGGAAAAACATATATTCAAGATCAGATTTTTGAGTACCATTGTTTCCTGTAATTAACTTCACAGGTGAAATTTTAATATTGTGAGTTTCCAAGTATTTTAAATAATTAAAGTTTCCTCCTCTACTTAAACTACTTATACCAGCCTTTTCTCTCTCTTTCTTAGGTATAGAGTTCAGTGAAGGAAGAGAAAGGAGTCATAAATTGTTAAATGAACCTTCCTACATGTCAGGCATTATTAGGTGCTTTAGATATATCTCATCTCATTTGATCTTTCATGGATAGAGATCTAGCCTCAGATATTTCCTATCTATGTGTCCCTTTGCAAGTCACTTAACCTCTGACTGCCTTAGTTTTCCCATTTATAAAATTGGAATAATAGTGCCTACTTCTTAGAATTATTCTGATCTTAAAATGAAATGATATTTGTAAAGTGCTTCACAAATCTTAAAATGCTATATAAATACTACCTATTATTTTTATTTTTGACTTTGAAAGATAATGGAGTATAGAAGGACCTGCCATGCTATGGTCCACGGGGACCCAAAGAATTGAACACAACTGAACAACAAATTGTTTAGGAGCACCTAGGAGTTATTGTGCCACCAGATAGAGTGCCAGGCTTGGGGTCAGCTCAGAACTGGCCTCAGGCACTCACTAGCTGTATGACTTTGGGCAAGTCAACTAACCCTGTTTTCCTTACTTCCTCATATGTAAAATGAACTGAAAAAGGAAATGACAAACCACTCCAGTATCTTTGCCAAGAAAACCCCAAAAGGTGTCATGAAGAGTTGGGACATACCCGAAAAATGACTGAACAGTAACAGAAACTGTTATTTGATTAGAAATATAATGTTTTTAAGTTCATGTTGTCTCCCTTTTTTTATATGTCATAATGGCTTTATCTTATCAAATTTGCCTCTTTTGTTTGAGGCTGTGATGAAATGGCCCATTCTTGCCAAGACCAAACCCTCTACTTATACCTTTGATTCTTTCCTATCCCTGCCCTCTGGAAGCTCTTCCTTTGAAGTTTTATCACATCCCCCATTCTTTCCTCATCTTCTTGGCCTTTTCCTTTTGCTTAAAAAATATATATATATCACTTATTTTTAATAAAAATAAAAATAAAAAAGGTTCTCTTGACCTTTCATCTCCTTAAACTACCCCAAGGTAAAAAACCTAATTTCCAACTATTTTTTTAAACTAACATTTATACAATACTTACTATATACCAGGCACTTCTTTCCAACAACTATGCAATGTAGGGGATATTCTTATCTCTGTTTTACAGATAAAGAAACTGAGGCAAACACTGGTTAAAGTGATTTGCCCAGAGTCACAGAACTAGTCAGTATCTGACCCTGGATTTGAACTCATATCTTCCTGACTCCTGGCTCAGCACTCTATCCATAGTTACCATCAAGTTGCCTGTAGTGTCCTAAATTGAATTGCCTTCTCTATCTTCTTACTTCTTTTCCTCTCCATTACTTCTAACATCATCAACCATCTCTTTCTTTTGAATATTCTCTTTTCCATTGGCTTTTGTGACAGCAGTCAATCCCTATTTCTCCTCTTATGTATCTGAGTTCTATCTCTCAACCTTCTTGGCTTTATCATCATTCTATTTACTGCTTCTAACAGCAAGTAGTCTTCTATGGTTTAGTCCTAGGCCCTTTTGTCTTCTGTCTATACCCACAGTGAGCAATTTTATTCACTCCCCTGGCCTCAGTTATCTTCACTATGTCTGGACGTCCCTTAAACTTCTCATACTCACTATTTTAAAAATAGTAATTATTACCTCTCTCCAGCATTCTTCATGCCCTCTTTCCTAACTTTTTTTTCCTTTTTGGTTAGTGTGAAACATTAATATTGATCTCTTCCCCTTTTGGACCTAAAAACAACCTTGATTTTATTTATTATTTTTTCCCATTTGAATCAGTTTATTTATTCAATTTAGATCATTATTCCTTGGTTACAATAATCACATTATTTCCCTCCCTCTCCTTCCCCCACACTTCCAGCAGCCAACATGCAATTTCATTGGATATTACTTGTGTCCTTAATCAGAACCTATTTCCATGTTGTTGTTTGCACTAGGATGTTCATTTAGAGTCTACATCCCCAACCATATCACTTCAACCCATATCATTAAGCAGTTGTTTTTCTTTGGTGTTTTTACTCCCACAGTGTTTTCACTGAATATGGATAGTGGTTTTTCTCGTAGATTCCTCCAAGTTGTTCAGGGTCATTGCATTGCCACTAATGGAGAAGTCCATTACATTTGATTGTACCACAATGTGTCAGTCTCTGTGTACAATGTTCTCCTGGTTCTGCTCCTTTCACTCTGCATCTGTTCCAGTTCCCATGGAATTCCTCCACTTTATTTTTCTTTTGAGCACAAAACATATACCATAATTTGTTCAGCCATTCCCCAATTGAAGGGCATCCCCTCATTTTCCAATTTTTTGCCACCACAAAGAGCGCAGCTATGAATATTCTTGTACATGTATTTTTCCTTATTATCTCTTTGGGGTACAAACCCAGCAATGCTATGACTGGATCAAAGGGCAGACAGTCTTTTATCGCCCTTTGGGCATAGTTCCAAATTGCCCTCCAGAATGGTTGGATCAATTCACAACTCCACCAGCAATGAATTAACGTCCCGACTTTGCCACATCCCCTCCAGCATTCATTACTTTCCTTTGCTGTCATGTTAGCCAATCTGCTAGGTGTGAGGTGATACCTCAGAGTTGTTTTGATTTGCATTTCTCTAATTTTAAGAGATTTAGAACACTTTTTCATGTGCTTATTAATAGTTTTGATTTCTTTAATTGAAAATTGCTTATTCATGTCCCTTGTCCATTTATCCAATTGGAGAATGGATTGATTTTTTGTACAATTGATTTAGCTCTTTATAAATTTGAGTAATTAGACCTTTGTCAGAGGTTTTTGTTTTGAAGATTGTTTCCCAATTTGTTGTTCCCTTCTAATTTTGGATGCATTCTTTTTGTTTGTACAAAAACTTTTTAATTTTATGTAATCGAAATTATTGATTTTCCATTTTGTGATTTTTTTTCTAGCTCTTGCCTAGACTCTAGACTCTAATTGCCTAGACTAACAGAGGAAGAAATAAATCACCTAAACAACCCCATATCAGAAAAAAAATTGAACAAGCCATCAAAGTACTCCCTAAGAAAAAATCCCCAGGTCCTGACGGATTCACAAATGAATTCTATCAAACATTCAAAGAACAACTAATCCAATATTATACAAACTATTTGACAGAGTAAGCAAAGAAGGAGTTCTAACAAATTCATTTTACAACATAAACATAGTACTGATCCTAAAGCCAGGTAGGTCAAAAACAGAGAAAGAAAACTATAGACTAAACTATAGATCAATCTCCTTAATGAATATAGGGTACTAGCAAAAAGACTCCAGCAAGTCATCACAAGGGTTATTCACTATGACCTGGTAGGATTCATACCAGGAATGCAAGGATGGTTCAATATTAGGAAAACCATCCGCATAATTGACCATATTAACAAGCAAACTGACAAAAATCACATGATTAACTCAATAGATGCAGAAAAAGCCTTGATAAAATACAACACCCATTCTTATTGAAAACACTAGAAAGTATAGGAATAGAAGGGCCTGTCCTAAAAATAATAAACAGTATATATATACAACCATCAGCAAAAATCATCTGCAATGGGGATAAACTAGAAGCCTTCCCAATAAGATCAAGCGTGAAACAATGATGCCCATTTTCACCTCTATTATTTAACATAGTCAGCAACAAAGGAAAATCTGAACTCTCTCTCCTTGAGGTCATGGGTAAAGTCCTCCCTTCTTTTATCTTCCATGCTAACAAATGCTGTACTTGCACTGTGCAGCCATTATAAAAGCCATATGGTTACTCCTGGTGTCTTGAAGACCCACCTCTTGTCTGGACTGAGATCTGAGTCCATTGATCTGAGAAAACTAGGGACAGGGACATCACAAAAACCATAAATGGGCATGGGAGACAGGGAGGGCTCTCTTTCCCTGGAATTATGGACTTTGGAGGGTGCATGGTTTCACTTTCGGCTGACTTAGCCCACTCATGGACAATGTGACTGAAAGAGCAGGCCAAACGTGGTTCATGCTTTTCTCTTTTTTTTCCTCTGGTTCACTTTTTTGCTATTCAATAAAGAATTATAAAAATAAGATATAGTCTCCAGAGGATTTCAGACATAACATTAGTTCATCATAAACCTTTTATTTACCTGAGTATTTAACATCAGAGTCATGAGTCTTCCCTAAGTATGTTTCTTTATTCTGAAGAGAACTGAAGTATGATCAATGTCTTTTTTTCTTTATAGCCTCAGAAGTTAAGAAAGCAGAATTCTTCAGTTATTACATTTCTCTTGCTTCCTCATTTTCATCTTTTTTCCCCTCTTGTTCTTCCTTCATAGAACCCAAACCTAATAGGATTCTTCTTTTTAATAAATTGATATGTCCGTGGAAACCTAAACTAACTTGTATTCCCTGACTCTTAAAATTCTTAATCATTAGCACAAAGTGTGGAACATACAGAATTTGAAGCACTGTTTTTTTGAATTTCAACATTTAGTTGTCTGTAGGTGAGGGTGTAGTTAGTTTAGATTTACATAGCTGAGGAATGGCTTCCCAGGGTGCCACATTCTTGAAGAAAAAGCAGCAAAGTCATGAGTGCAGTGTGTGAAAGGACACTGCAATAAACTATTGCAAGTGTGAGTTGATATGTTCTGCTTTTTGGTCTCTCATTTGGACAACAATGGCCTTGGGAAGAAGAGCATGGATATCTCCACAATTCAGTACTTTTAGTCCCTTTGCTAGGATATTTTAAAAAATTTAACTTGAATCTGCTTATTTCCTAGATTATTAGGTCAAGCTCTGGGCAATTTATTGACTGCCACTTTCAGATAAGACAGATGAGGTTGAAAGTTGGCAAAGCAAACCTGTGCCATAGGCTTTCATTTACCTCAATGAATCATCATCTGTAATTGGCTTCATCCCTTTGATACCTTTAGTCTGAGTAAGAAATCACATTCCATGTTGACAGCGTTATTTCTTCCATTCTCCGCCCATTCTGTTCTTTCTATTTTTTCCCCTTTAGTAAATAAAAAAATGTAAAACTTCCTCAGTTCTGACTGAAACAAAGTTTTCTCTAGGTAGCTCTGGCCGTACTTTTTCAGTTTTTGCAGGTTTGATTAAGTTCTTTCCGGATTAAATGAATTTCTCTTTTTTGCATGCTTTGCATATAACACACATGACAACTGAGGCACCTGTCCTTCCACATCTATTTATGTAATCTTTTAAAAAAGATTATGACTCAGCCTGTGCTGTCTTCCCTTAGGAGAAATTGGGTCTGATTATTGTTTATTACTTGGCTATTTTTATTCTGTTTACATATTGTTTTAGTATTATAATTGTAATATTTTAGTGATACTATTATAGATTCCTGAATATACCTATCTGCCTTTGTGTTTACATGTGTGTTATTTTTCTTCTCAGTTTTTTACAATTAAAGCTATTCTTTGTAGCCTAATCAGATAAACAAAAAAATTTGGAAAACAAATCTCTGATGCCAGAAAAAATTTATCAACAAAAATTACTAAAAGTGATATCAGAGTTGTAAAGTACTTTAGAGGTTATCCAATAAAATCTCTTCATTTTGTAAATGAGGATACTGAAGCTCATGGACATTAAATATCGTGCTAATTATAGCACAACTAGGTAATGGATGTATTCTATTTAGATATAGTATATAGATTTAGAGATAAAATGGATAGCTAAAATACTTATTTAGTTCAATACCTTCATTTTTCATACAAGGAAAATAAGTCCTAAATAATCTCTTTTTTTCCTGAAGGTCCTTTAAAAGAATAAGTAACAAAGGTGGGATTTTAATCCAGACTCTCTGACTCCAAATACAACACTAATCCATTTTTTTAAACTTCCTCAAGCCATCTATATTTTGTTGTTTTCATTCAGCATTTCCGCTATATCTGATAGTTCATCACCCCATTGTGGGTTTTTCTTAGCAAAGATTCTGGAGTTATTTGCCATTTCCTGCTCTAGTTCATTTTGCAGCTGGGAAACTGAGGTAAATATCATTAAATGACTTGCCCAGTATCACACAGCTAGCGTCTGAAGCCAGATTTCAACCTATGCCTTCTTCCTGACTCCAGACCCAGCTCTCTATCCACTGTGCTACGTATCTCCCCAAATCACCTGTATACTGAACACATGAAAAAGGATGAGCCTGTTTTAGTTGTACAGAATCTTAACTAGAAGACAAATGGGGTAAAATGGGATAAAGAATGATTCCGGTGATTCAGGGAAAAGTCTCACTCTTCTTTTTTGAACTATAATCTTTCTCATAAGGAATGGTGCCTTCATATCCTTAGTTACCCAAAAACTTTTTCATCATCATAAGGACTATGGTTCATATTTAATCAATTCATACTCTAATTTTACAGTAACCAAAATCTGAGAAAACCAGAATAGGATATTTTCCCCAACTAAATCCTCATTGTATTATACCTTCCCACTCCTTCAGTTGAACTTCTAGATTAATTTGATAATATCTGTAAGACATTTTGAACTGGTAGTAGAAAATTGGTACTAAAGTGAGTATTATTATATTTTAGAATCCATTATTATCCCCTCATCTCTTGTAATATATAATAAGCATTTGCAAGGAATTAAGATGGTGGAGTGGGGCAGAGTAAAAAGCATTGCTCTTGAAATGAGACAGCCTCTGTCTGATAATTTTGAACTTGGCATCACTTAGCTATGTGATCTTGGGCTTCAAGTATAGTAAGTCAGCTGGCTCCAGAGTGAAGAAGTTTTAAATTTAAGTCTCACTTCTATGTCTTGATACTGACTTGAACCTGGCTGTCATCTGGAGAAAACCACTTAACATCTTACTTAATTCTCTAGGTAAATCCCTAAAACTGTAGGTATCAGAGAGAGTACTGCCTTGACTCAGTAGAAGGGAGTTTTCTTATCTTTGAGTTCCCTATCAAAGAAAACTCAGGTTTAGTCCTTTTACCTATGCGATTCTCAAACAAGAAAATGGATGGTGGTAGAAATGGAGTAGAAAGGACAAAGTAACTGGGATTAGATTACTAAGAATAATGTGAAACATGGCTGGAGCTTATCTAAATATAGTTCCCCAGCATCCTAGATTGGGAGTTCGGGTACAGATAGAGTTTGGTTTTGTCTTTGGTCCTCTGTCCCTTAAAATGGTGCCAGACACATAGAGTGAATGCTTAATACATTTTTATTGATACTCTCTATAGAACCCTCCATGAAGTCTATAGTCCAGTCAGATTGCATATGTTATTCTGTCTTTTATTATGATCTGGGTAGCAGTTGAGGTCCTGTTCAGCTCTCAGATTCCTTGATTCTGTGATCCTTTTTCACTTTTGAGTTTTAGTTCATTTTATTTTATATGTTAAAATTCCTTTAATTTTTTTCATTCAACAAATATTTTAAGGCCTAATATGTTCTAGGCATTGTGATCAACTGAGCCCTAGAGACCCAAAGACAACAATAACAGTAACAACAACAACAACAAAAATGGCCTGCCTTTAAAGAGCAGAAAATGTGTACATTGATAAATGGCATGTGAAGACTTACCCAGATAAAAAGGACAGATGAAAATAATTTGTTCTCATGGCTGCAAAGATAGTGGAAATGGATTCTGTAGAGCACGTTGAGCTCATTTACATGTTGAAGAAATCAAAATCAGGCATTACATTTGAAGCCATCATCAGAGAGGTGGCTGTGTGAGTGGAGAGTTGGGAACAAATGTGAGAAATGTTGGAGAAGTAAAATTGCCAGACTTGCCAAGGGTCGTGAGACAGAGCAAAGTTTATAGGGACAACTAACCTGGGATGACTTTGAAATACAGTTACTTGTTTCTAGGCAACAAATATTTTTAAGTGCCTTTAATGTGCAAGACTCAAGATAAAAAGCTAAATATAACAAATAACCAGCTATCAAGGAGTATACATTCTACAAGAGTATGAAATGAACCCAAATTAATATAACACCAGGTGGGGTGGTATCAGGACAGTGGTAGAACCAAGACAAAGTTCTCCAAGAAAATTTAAGAATGAAAAAAAAGATTCCAGTTCCTCATTTTCCTATTATACTACCCTATCCTTAACTAAATTCTTACCTGTCCTTTTATGATACATTACAATTGCTACTCCTTTCTTGATGGCTTCTCTGATATCCCTAATTGGTTACTCTCCAGGTTTCACATTACTTTTAAAAACCTATAATTTTCTAACTTACTTGTAAATTTTTTTTTTATTATTTGTAGGTGTATCATTATAGAAGTGAAGGCAGGGACAATTTCTAATAAAACTTCCTCTCCTGGTCTTTTCTTATTATAGTGCTCTTCACTCCAAAGTAGGTTTTGATAACTGTTTTGTTTGAATTGTGCCTTACCCAAGTTCACTAGTAAGTGGCAGAACTGGGACATTAATTTTTACCTCTCTTAATTACTTCCTGTTTAGCCTTATATAGCTTATTTGTATTTATGCATATACATATATACATATATATATATGTGTATATATATATATATATACACACATATATATATATATAATTTATTTTGTCTTTCCCATTTGAGTATGAGCTCTTTGAGAGCAGGGACATTTTTTATTCATTTCTTTATCTCTAATACTTACCATAATGCTTGGCATGTAGTAGACAATAAATGTTTATGGACTGACAGAGTTGAACTGTGACTCTAGCTAGATGCATTGTTCCATCAAGAACAGCCTGTCAAGCTTTTTTTGCATAGGTAATATAAGATCAGAGTCTTACACATGTTTTCTTCACTTAAAAAAAATCCATTATGGAAAATCCATACTTACATTCTTCAGTTCACAATTTACAAATGACTTCTTCCCTTTTTGAGTGAATTTACATGTTTCCTTTAAAATGCTAGCTGAGGGGGCATCTGGGTGGCTCAGTGAATTGAGAGCCAAGCCTAGAGACAGGAGTTCCTGGGTTCAAATCTGACCTCAGAAACTTCCCAGCTGTTTGACCCTGGGCAAGTCATTTAATCCCCATTGCTTAGCTCTTGCCACTCTTCTGCCTTGGAAGCAATACCCAGTATTGATTCTAAGACAGAAGGTAAGGATTTTATTTATTTTTTAATAAGATAATAAAGTAAAATGCAAGATATCTAGCTGGAATGGGAACTCAGTTATTCTAATGGCTAATCCTATATCTTTGCCTTGTCCTTACAACTACCTTGTGAATTTTAAAGAAAGATTATGAAGTCACAGAGGCTACTAATACTCTAATCTGGAGTTATTGTATAATGTTAATAGACCTTGTGGATCCACCTGACATTTTCTACAGCCTTTCCTTTTCTTTTTCTTTTTTTTTGGAGGGACTATTTGAAGGATACTGTATTCACTTGAGTGATTTTACCCATGAGCTGAAAATTCCTCTGGTAGGTTCAAATACAAACTCTAAAAACCTGTAGAATAGTGTTCTTTTAAATTAAAAGTACATAGTATTCATGAGACCAAACAACTATATCAAACTTTGGATCCCTAAGAGACTAAACCATGGTGTAGCAGGCCATGTGGCTAATGATTCAATCTGGAAAATAAGAATGCACGATAAAAAATTATTAGAAACCACTAAACAATGTTTCTGCCTATTAAAAAGTCTGAAGTAACAGTTCGGAAATTTTACTAAAATAGTTCTGACAAATTGTCTTTTATTTAAATGAATCTATTAATAGAATCTCAATTTCCCAGTAAGCAAGAATTCTGCCATTCAATATTAACATTATTTTATTGACAATTATTTTGATTTTTAAGAATGAATGAAATGTTTAAGTCATTTTTAGAGCAAACAAGATAGCAAAAGAAAAGGAAAGGGGAGGAAATGGATGGATTTGGAATTTTTCCCATCGAAGTTTCACAAAGATACTTGCTCATTGAGGCTACTGCTTGCATTAGGGTAATTAGGCTTTGGCTAGTTTCTGCAAATTACTATTTGTTCAAACTTGGGAGACTTGAATTGCTGAAGAGTTCAGAAAAACATGTATTTTGGCAAACACAGTAAGATTACCTGGGGGAGCCACATGTAAAAGTTTCCACAGTTATATAAGGCAGGAGAATTGTTCTAGTAATCTATAAATATTGTACATATTTCTTCTAGGGACAATAGCTATAGTATGATGACTGGATTGTGCCAGGAATAGAGATGGAGTAGAAAAATAGAGTTGGAATGGAAAACCCTGCAAGTATGCTGTTGTAGTTATAAAATGGATGTTAAAAAGCATCTTCCCCAGTTTCTTAGCTATAATAATAAACTGATTTCTCAGAGGTACAATAAAATCAACAATACTTAGCAACTGATTAAACATAAGAAGTGAAAGAAAGCTAAGAGCTAAAGATAACACCAAATATTCAATTAAGAAATTAGGGAAATGGTGATAACTGGTGACTCTACAAGGTGGAGGTCTTTGAGTACATCATACACATGAGGCATGGATTATCCAAAATCATGGAGTTGGAATGTCTATATAAGGAGCACCTACTAGACCAATTTCACTGGAACATCAAGATTTGAGATAGGGATTAAATTGAAGTGAGGCTAGATGAATCTTTGAGCAGAGGATAGGAAATTCCTTTACTTCAATTACTTATAATGATACTGTTGATTTCTTTCTCCACAAGAGGTAACATAGTCTTCTTTAATCTTAGCTTTGGGAAAATTTAGGATTCTTACTGCCTCCACATATAGTTAAAACAAATTATGTTAGAGGAAATTATCAGTTGTCATTCATCAAACTACATGTGTAATTTGTCTTTTATAGTCAATGAAGTATAAAAGCATATACATATAATTTAAAAATTATTTTCTTTTCAATATGCTGTTTATCTAATCATTAAGAAAAATCCTCAATAATTGCATAATAGAAACCATCAAAACAACCCTTTCAAGTATACAATATTCATTTGTAAAGAATTATGAAACATACATATTTTAAGCAAATTAACAATTTCAGTTCATCATCGTAATGAACTGAAGTGTGCAGAACTGAAGTGTGAAGTTGCAATGTGAGAGAAAGTTGGACAGTTTTCTTAAATCATGTTGTAGTTATTATGCTTAAAATATATACCTAGATATTTAAAGTATACCCAAAATAAACAATTTGAAATTATCATAAATTGATAGTCTATATACACTGTTTATATAGAGATATTTTAAAAGTATTTAGATATAGTGCATTTTCTTAAATATGGTCTTTATAAGAAATTACATTTATCAGTTTAAACATAGTATATATACTTTTAGTCAATATAACATTTTTGTGGGGGGGAATATGGCATTTTACTTTAATCTCGACAATCAATATAACATTTTAAGGTTGATAATCTCGATTTCAGACTTGGGTATACTTCAGTTGCTAAAGGTTTTGTCATTGTTTAAAAATAATGGATAAATAGAAAGCCAATTCACTGTTATCAGAAATTTCACTAAAAATAATTCATAAAAATTATTCTGTTCAGGCTACTATTTAAAATAAATTTAATGCTTCTGTTTATTTTTGATGTCTTGTTATTGCTGTTATTAGAAAGGTAATCATTATTATAGATATTGAAGAATAATTTAATATGTCCCTATGACAAAGTGCAGGGTTTCCATTTTACTAAATTTAAAATCTCATTTTATTTTGCATATTGGTGACCGATAAGAAAAACCATTTGCTTAGGTAGTGTAGTCAAGAGTACCCTGAGAGTTCTGCACTAATTTCCTATGAAAGACAATTCAATGTACCATTAAAAAGTAGCCCTTCCCTAGTACTCCCCACAAATCTGAGTTTAATTCTCTTGTGAACTCAAATGTTCCATAGGATTCCTTGGGCAAGTGTTGGGCAAAGTAGAATAATAGATCTTCACTCTTGCTTATTTTTATTTATGGGAATAAACATTTTTAAAGAGACAAATGTAAAATCCACCTAGTGATGTTGCTTTTAAACAACAATAAGTATGCAAGGTCATTGCTGATTATATAGAATTGCAGTAGCTTTTGAAGTTTCCTTTAAGTGAAATGGGAATTTAAAATAAATACTTTAATGTTTTAGGAACATTCTAATGTTTAGAAAGTTGAATGCTTAAATGAAAGTTTAAATGAAAAGGTTGTTTTCATTTACTTATAGTAGGCAGAGGCAACTTTTCTTCTGGGATATAGTTAGTGACCAAACCAGTATTACTAAATAATATGGTATATGTCAGTCTGGTTTGCATTTATAGAGGAGTGTTAAGAAACAAGTAAACCAGTCACTAACAGCTCATTGTTTTATTTATGCTTCTATAATAATAGTGTTAATTTTTTGATGAGCATTATAGACCTAAATTTCAGTGGAAAGAAAAGCTATCTGTACCTTGTGAAACTACAGGATGAAGTCATGTGGGAGTTCAGCAAAGCATTGCAGGTCTTACACAATGCCTTCCGTTTATATGGAAGAGCCAGGTGCTCTCTTTAAACCCATCAGGATTGAAGTGCTCCTTCTGGTTTTGAATACAGAATGACATCATCTGTTTTACAATTAAATTTGTAGACAGTATTCATTTACCCTTGATACATATTTTGGGAGAACACAAAACAGTCTGGCCCAGTTATTCTCACTTAAGAATTGGGGTGTGATTGCTTGCATTTGAAAAAACAATTGAAGTAGATCATGATTTGGAGACGGTAACTCTAACTATTAGATGAATGAATATCTCTCCCCTTCTAAAGTCATCTTCCTATCTAAACTATTTATATTCCAGATAGTTTAATTGGATTCAGAGCATTTTCCTTTGGTTTGTTTTTACAAATTGTATTTTTATTCTAAAAGGCAGCTCAATATAGTAGATATAGAGTCCTCTGGCTTAGTTGTATGACTAATCAACCAGTCAATAAATATTTATTAAGCCTCTTATGTATGCCAGGTTCTGTGTTTAGCAGTAGGTATTAAAAAAAAAAAGAAGAAGCAAAATGCAGTCCCTGCCCTCAAAGAGCTTAAAATATAATGGAGGAGACAGCATGCAAACAAATATTAACAAAGCAAGGTAAGTACAAAATAAATAAAAGATGATTAAAAGAAGGAAGGCATGAAAATTAAGAGGGATTGGTCAGGGAAGGCTTCTTATAAAAGGGAGGATTTTAATTAGGTCTTCAAGGAAGCCAGAGAGCTGAAGAAAAAGAATATTCTGGGCATCGAGGACAGCCAGAGAGAATGTCCAGAGTGAAGATTTTGAGTATCTTATTCATGGAATCTAGGGAGCCAGTGCCTCTGAATCAAAAAGAATGTCCTAGGGAATAAGGTGTAAGAAGGGTAAAAAGATAGGAGGTTGCTAAATTATTAAGGTCAAACAAAGAATTTGCCAAACAGAAGTTTGTATTTGATCCTATAAGCAAGAAAAAGCCACTAGAGTTTATTCAGTAAATCTGATGTGATGGAACCTTCCATTTCGGGAATCAATTTAGTGCTTGAATGGAGGATGGATTGGAGTTGAGAGAGACTTGAAGCATGTAGTTTATTACAAACTATTGCAGTAGTCCAGGATGGCATGATGGGGACCTGCACTATAGTAAGTAGAAATGTCAGTAGAGAAAAGAGGCAATAATTGCTAGTTGTTTCAAAGGTGAAGTCAACAGGCCTTGGCAATAATTTAGATATATGTGAGTGGGATGAGAGATAGTGAGGGTTACTGGATGATTCTTGGTGTTGGAACCTGAGGGAATGGAAGTATGGTATTGCCCTCTACACTAATAGGGAAGGTAGGAGAGCATTTAGGAAAAAAGATGAGTTGCTATTTTAGACCTGTAGTGTTCAATTGAAAGATTTACAGAAAGAATTTAAAAGGTCGGGGCTTTTACTAGTACCCACACTTGGACCATAGATATATCAAAGTTTATGAAGAACTTTAAATGTTGCAATTTAATTCTTGAAAGTTGTTCATACTTTTTGAGAACTTGACTTCCTAGATAGAATTTTAGATTGTGGGAATCTAAAGCTTAAGCTTCCTCTACATCTTATGAAATCTGTTCTCCCCATATATTGGGATCCATGCCAAGCCCATAATTGACTTTCTTTTCATTTTAAATCACAAATTCTCAGGGGATATTTCTACTCAAAGTCTTTGTCATATGCCCACAGAAGCCTTCATTTCCATGTTTATTAAGAATGAAATCTAGAATAGACTTTATTCTTACTAGTTTCTCCAACTTTTAAAGAATGGAATTAACATTCATAAATGTCAAGAAATCGTTAGATGTCATGCATTTGTTTTATTTCTCTTTATTCTCTCCCCCTTTATTCGTAGGATAGCACTATTGTTTCTTTGAACATTTCAATGATTTAATTTTTTCTATACTGGTCAATCTATATATTAATAACAAAGATGTTTGGATGTTATAGTATAGCCTTCTTCAAAATAAGGCTTACTGATTATAATGGCTTGATCATTCTGTTCTATTGTCAGAGGACTTTAAAATTTCTTCTGCTTTTGGAGAAATTGGTAATAGCCAGAATTCCAGTGGGCCTCAAGATAGAGTAGTTTCTTTGCAACTCTATCCAGACATCTTTAAAATTTCAGTTTGTCACCATTCCTTCCCTCCCCTTAATCTTTACTTATACTCACTTTCACAGATAAGATAGTACTACATTTTATATTTTCTTTGACTAGGAAAATTTTATTGTTTATGTATGTTTTAACTGAATTTTCACTTCCTTATTTACATTATTTTAATTATTGCTAGTTATCTTTTTTGCACCCTCCTCTAGAGCTCCTTCCTTTCTGTTTCATAGCCCAAATATTTATAAAATGTTATCATATGCTGTCTCTTTTAGTCATCACTTCTCCAAGTTGCACATGTTACTCTTTTAATCTTCCCTTGCAAGACAACTCTATTTTTAAAATAATTTTTGTTCTTTTTTACTCTGAATACCTTCCAGTTTTTCTCATTTCTCCATATTCCAAATGGAATTCTGTTTTCCATGGACTAGATTATTAAATTACATATTTTTATTTATGCATTTTGATCATTTTTGTAAAATTCAGAGAAAATAGCATGTATTTCATTCACTTATTCCTTACTTTAAATTTCAAAACACTATTACCTAACTAGGTAGTATTAAAAAATACTAGCACTGATTGAGGTAACCACTAGCTGATACCTAAAGGAATTATCAATTTTTCTTACCTCAAAAATGTATACTTTCTGCCAGTCCATAAGGCTTTTCATTTAAAGTACATGTTTGAAATAAAAGTGCTTACCTTGTTTCCTTCTTAGATGAATTTAAACAAATATTTTTATGCAACCCATGGCTCAGACTCACAGTTCTGACCTTATGTGGACCAGGTTCTTGTTTTTAAGGGGCCTCTAAATAAAAATTCAAATAATTGCTCAGTTCCAATCTAGAGCTCAGATCTTATATCTGACTTTTCTTTGTTTTTAGTTCATATATATAGAGAGAGTTTCCCCAGAGGTATTCACTTTCTCCCCATTCATCTAAGAAAAAGTTATAGAATATGGAATGAATTTACTCAAGAGTTTATAGTATAAGAAACTCCCTTAATCAGGCAGTAGTTATGTCCTATCTTCATTTTAGAGCTACTTCTTTCCACCATCTCCTTTCCATAGACTCAATTCTCACACTACTTTGAAACACAACATGCAACAACTTAAAGGTAAAATCTAGGGTCTATTGAGTAGATTTGAGGAGTAAGTTGAAGGGTAAAGTTTCCTTCTCCCTATTTGGTTGCTTCCCTCTGTTGTCATGATTTAATCTCTTGCTCTGGCTCTCTATATACCTATCCAGCCTGCTTCCTGACTCTCAGTCTGCAGAACCACCACTCTCAGTTCTTAATCCAAGCTTTTTAGCCTAAGATTTATGTAATGCCATGTCCCATTCAGCTCAGGAACATTCTTTGCAACTCTCCTAGTAGCTCGGATTCTAATTTGTACACTGTCACATATCTAATTAGTAGTAGAATTGGTCCCTTTCTATGTTCTATGTATACAAGCATTAAAATTGTTGAATTCAAAGACCTCCATAATTGCCCAGACTCATGACATCTGTGCAAACAGCATATTAAGTAAATCAGGTTTTATATTTGACATCAGAATGAACTGGATTCCACTCTCATCTCCACCACTGCTCATATGTTTATGAGCCTTAGTTTCCTTTTCTAGGTTGCTCTCCACAGCCATCTCTTCTAGTACCAATAATAACTGCCAACCCACTGACACCAACAAGGCAGGGAAGACAGACCAGAAGTTGCATTGCCTAGTAAAGTCTTTTCCCCCCCAATAATATTTGATTGTCTTTTTATTCCCACTTACAAGTAGAAACGAATTTTAACATTTGTGTTCTGACCCTCTATGACCTGGATTCTCTCTCCCTCCCTTTCCCCTCTCCTGAATCAACAAATAATCAGATATGAATAATACATGCATTGTCATGCAGTTTGTATTTTCATATTCATCATATCATCAAAGAAGGCCCATATCACATACCAGAAAAACACTCAGAAAGGATATAACGTAAAATACTTCATTTTGTATTCAGCTTCCAGAAGTTTCTTTTGTGGCAGTGGATATGGCATTTTTTCACTGTGAATCTTTTAGAATTGATATTAGATCTTTGCATTGCTGCTAACAGTTAAGTCATTCATAGTTTATCCTTTTGCAATATTGCTGTTAGTATATACAATATTCTCCTAGTTCTGCTCACTTCATATGGCATCAGTTCATATAAATCTTTCCACATTTTTCTGAAATTATCCCATTTGTCATTTATTATGGCGAAATAATATTCCATTACAATCACATACCACAAGTTATTCAACCATTCTTCAGTGGATGGGTGTCCCCTCACTTTCCTGTTCTTTACCACTACAGAAAGAGAGGCTATACACATTTTTGTACATATGGGTCCTTTTCACCTTTGTTCTCTTTGGGATACTAGCTATAAAAATAACTATAAATAACCCAATAAAAATGACTCTAAAATATTTCCATTTAACTTGCATTTATACCTTTCGTGTGTTACATCCACCATTAGACTGGGTTCTCCTTGAACAGGGCTCACTTTTTCTTTTTGTGCTTTGTACATATTCATTCATTTAATACCAAGTTCTTAGGGTTGTTGTCAACCTTAAATGAGATAATGTATGGGAAGTGCATTGCAAATCTGAAAGTGCTAGATAAATTCTGTCAGCTATTTACTGGCATTACCACTTAACACTTCCATACATGGTAGTTATAGACAAATCATTATCCCTTATTGTTATCTTTCTGTTTTGTCGCTTTAATCTCCACATTGTGAAGATTGGATTTAACTATCTCCTGATTGTAACAATGAAGATACTTTGCTCTTTTTTTATTGTGAAGATATAAAATTATAATCTCCTGATTGTAACAATGAAGGTTCTTAGCTCTTGCTTTATAGTGAAGCTAGAATTTTAAGCTACAATCTATTTTTAGATTTTAACTACAAAAAGGTGTTAAGTAACTATAAAAGGTGAATTAATCACAAAAAAGGTGTTAAGTAACTACAAAAGGTGAACTTTACAATTTTTTAAGGCTTTCCCCATATGTCAAATGTAATCTCTCCATTGCTAGTTGTTGAAATATTTCTCTTCCTTCAAAAGGCCAGGATGTCTTCCCTGATTCCCTCTCCCTCACTCAACCTATAATTGATCCCTCTATCAGATTTCTCAACACCCTGTGTAATAGACTTTTCCTTATCTCATAAATACATCAGCAGTTCTCTGATCTCATCAATGTCTACAGAGTAGACCTCAAATTGAACAGATTAACAATCTATCTAGATATTTTTATTCTGTTAGACTCTAAGCAATGAGCAAGATAGTTTTCTCTGTGTCTTTTATCTTTACTTGCTTTTTCTTATGGTGTGACTGTATTTTTTTCATCACTACTTTGCCATGAAGACATTTTGCAACTGTTTTGACCAAAGGTGTACTCTTTGTGTGTTCATCAGTCTGAATGAGGTCAGAAAGGTCTCTAGCTAGAAGCTCAAGTAGATGAGTCTCAGGATGGTTAAAGAATTTTTTTAAATAATTCAAATTAAATGGGAAGTAAAATTATAGATTCCCTTCCCAGCTCAAGCTTTCCTAGCTTTAAATATGCTTCTCCACATCAATAACTGATACATTGCTTACTCAAAGTTCCACAGTACTTAGAAATTATACTAAATTTCTGATTATTGCCCCCCTTGAGCCTAACCCTTCGTGAAGTGTTTTATAAATAATTTAAAGAACAAATGAAATATTAGAAATAGTTATAGAAGAGGCAGTGTTATTGCTTTTCCTTGGGTGAAAAAAATATCATCTGTAAATGACTGGTTGTGCTCATCTGCTTTCTGGATATCCATAAGTTTACTTTACTTTGGCATTGGAAAAGAGAATAACAAAGAAATTATGTCATATGATCCAGGAAATAATAGTGGTAGGAAATCCAGTTGCCTCATTTTAAGAATATTTGTCATATCCCCATTCTCTAGCTGATGACCAAGGCAATTTCTGTTTTAAGTTCGTAGTCCTGAGAACAAACAACACTGGGATTTATTCCATATAGTCTGATTTTAGGACCTCTTGATTTGAATGTCCTTGTGCCAAAAAAAATTATTAAAATGACTTCTTATAATAAATTATATAAGATTTTTTCACTTGGTTTCTTGACTATAGGTATGAATAAGGCTATGCTAGTAAATATTTAACAATTGAAACTTCAGAGATCAGAAAGGTAGGGCTCATGTTTAATCTGCATTTTTAATATTTTTCTATCATTTTCTTAAGTCTAGACAATAAACAAAATAACAAATCAAGTCTTGATTTGTGGCATTTGGCAATTTCTAAAATGCAAATGCCCAGAATTAAAAATTTAACTTTGACTCTATAGAGTCTGTGGGTAGTAGCTACAATGCACCAGTTGTGTGAGTCAAAAAACAATAAAGAAGAGTTTTTATTATAAATAATTTAGTTTAAAACACTGTTGAATAGAAGACTATTAATAGCTTACATCATATTTGAATGTTTACATTTAGATCAACCATCATTATGTAATGGAGAATAATTTGTAATGCATATTTTGCAAAAAGCAAAAGTATTAAAGGCATTCATGTTTCATTATTACTTTGAATGTCACTCTTTTGTAGTGTGTGTGTGTGTGTGTGTGTGTGTGTGTGTGTGTGTGTGTGTCTGTGTCTGTGTCTGTGTTAGTTAGGTATATGGTATCCCAGAAGGCTTAGTGCAGGTCAAACTCTTAATAGTTCAAACAATAGTTTTGTACATTATATTTGATTAAATACAGTGGGCAGCAATATATTAATTTCCCAAAAGTTAGGCTAGACAACTCATTAAATTCAGTTTGAAATGTAATCCAATTTTAGAAAGACAATTGCTTTTGTTTTATAGTTTCAAATGTTTATTTTCTCACTTATAACATTTCATTTCTTTATCCTGAATTTAGTAAACATTACATAAAATGAACATTTCCATCTACAAAGTAAGGCAGAAAAACTCAATAATGATGATGCAAATTTCTGTTATGTATAGCCTTTTTGTCCCTTTTATTATATAGTAAATGTAATATATAACTTTCAGTCTGTCTTGCTTATCTTTATTTCCTGCTGGTCTGTCTTCTTTGCATTGAAAACAAAAAGAGACTAATTAGCTATTTTTTTCACTTTTTTCTTTTTTTTCAGTTGTAGTGGCATATTGGTAGTAGTAGTAACTCTATTGCCATCCTCCTGTTCTCTCCCTGCTCCTATCATTGCAAATCAAATCAAACAAACGAAAAACAACAAAAGTCAATCTTGTAATGAATATGCATAATCAGGCAAAAGAAATTCCCACCTTGGCTGGATCTAAAATTGTATGTCTCATCTGTCACTTCTATGTCAAGAGGTGGGTCCTATGTTTCATCTTAAGTCCTCTGCAGTCAATATAGGCCTTTCATTAAATAAATAACCTTAATTTCTTTAATCCATTCATCTCACCTCGTGCTGGGGTGGAAAGCCTCATAAATTTAAAAAATTTTTTCATTAGTGTTCTAGAATAGTGGCTGGCTAGTGATAGTGTCTGCATTGGGAAATGAGGACTGACTGGACAAGAAGAGAAAAGGAAGAATAGGGCTCTACAATGAAGCTAGTTAAAAAGCTACACTTTAAGAGAAAGAGGATTCATGCAAAAGCACTTCTTAGAGATGTGAATTGCCCCCTAGCAATTTGTGCCTTTCTAGACTTGAGCCTACTTTTCCCCTGGAATCTGTGTATACATTTTCTAACCAGGCTTCAATCCACAGTATTCCATCATGAAGTAGAAAAATTTTATGCCTGTAAGATAATTTCAACCCTGGAATTCACATCTCATAAATATTCTCTGCCCCTGCAATACCATCACCAATCCCCATTGAATGAGTTTTCCCAGTACCTTCATTTAAGAGTGTTTGCAAGCCCTTCATTTCTCATTTCTCACCAAGCTACAAACCTGTAACCAACATGCCCTTAAATTGAAGAGCATTTCTCTCATTCCCCTTTTACCTTCCTTTATATGTTGTCTTCTCCATTTAGAGTAGTAAGGTCCTTGAGGGTAGGCAGTATCATTTTGCTTGTTTTCATATTTCTAGTGCTTAACACAGTGCCTGACTCATGATGAGCACTTAATCAATGTAAGTGGCTAACCAACAGACTGAAGAGTAGGGAAATTTGTCACAGACTTTTGAGGGGTATCTTTTTTTCTTGGCCACTTTACCACTGTAACTAATCCCTGTTTCTAAAATCAATTAAGTATGGCTGGACAGTTGTTATCACTTGACACCTACTGAAAAAGCATACCATTAGGGGTTCATGAAATATGATATTAGAGAATCTTGCCCAAAATACTAAGGACTACCTGTAAGAGGGAAGTTTAGTACCCATGATGTGAGTTCCTAGTCTGGCAGTTTAAATTGGAGTTGAAAGAATGGCTCTAGCTAGACCATGAACATCAGGCATAAAGCTTGTCACATTTCACTGACCAACAAGATGAAAGTCTAGACATTTTCTCTAATTCTCATCATCTCTCAAACTTTTCTACATAAGTAATTATACACAAGAGATAAGATGGTTTAGCTCCCTCCATGGCCTAGGATACCAGGAACCCTAATGAGGAATTAAGCCAGTGAACTGATAGCATAGAACCTTAACCTTAAAAAACAAACAAACAGAAAATCCCTGACCCTTAAAATTTTGGTTTTGGTGCTTGTTCTGTCTTTTTTACAGCTATATCTGGTTCTCTGTGGAACATTTTTGGGATTTTCATGGAAAAGTTACTGAAGTGATTTGTCATTTCCTTTCCCCACCTATTTTAGTGTTTTTTTTTCCTGAAAATTTTATTTAATTAATTAATTCTGAATATTTTCCATAGATACAAGATTCATGTTCTATCTTTCCCTTCCCCCAAATCCCCTCCTGTAGCTGATGTTCAATTCCACTGGGTTTTACATGTGTCATTGATCAAGACCCATTTTCATATTACTGATATTTGCACTTGGGTGATCATTTAGAGTCTACATCCCCAATCATATCCCCATCAACCCATGTGATCAAGCAATTGTTTTTCTTCTGTGTTTCTACTCCCACAGTTTTTCCTCTGAATGTGGATCGTATTTGTTCTCATAAATCCCTCAGAATTGTCCTGAATCTTTACATTGCTATTACTAGAAAAGTCAATTATATTTGATTGTATCACAGTGTATCCATATCAGTGTATAATGTTCTCCTGGTTCTGCTCCTCTCTCTCTGCATCAATTCCTGGAGGTCATTCCAATTCACATTGAATTCCTCCAGTTTATTATTCCTTTTAGCACAATAGTATTCCATCACCAACAGATATCACAATTTGGTCAGCCATTCCCCAATCAAAGGGCTTGCCCTCATTTTCCAGTTTTTTTTTGCCACCACAAAGAGCATAGCTATGAATATTTTGGTACCAGTATTTTTCCTTATTATCTCTTTGGGGTATAAACTCGGCAGTGCTATGGCTGGATCAAAGGGCAGACAGTCTTTTAGTGCCCTTTGGGCATAGTTCCAAACTGCCATCCAGAATGGTTGGACAATTCACAACTTCACCAGCAACACATCAATGTCTCAATTTTGCCACATCCCCTCTAATATTTATTACTTTCCTTTGCTGTCATGTTAGCCAATCTGCTAGGTGTGAGGTGATACCAGAGTTGTTTTGATTTGCATTTCTCTGATTATAAGAGATTTAGAACACTTTTTCAAGTGCTTATTAATAGTTTTGATTTCTTTATCTGAAAATTGCCTATGATATCCCTTGCTCATTTTTCAATTGGAGAATAACTTGATTTTTTTGTACGATTGATTTAGCTCCTAATAAATTTGAGTAATTAGATCTTTGTCTAAGATTTCTGTTATGAAGATTTTCCCACAATTTGTTTCTTCCCTTCTAATTTCAGCTTCATTGGTTTTGTTTGTACAAAACCTTTTTCATTTAATGTAATAAAAATGACTTATTTTATATTTTGAGATTTTTTTCTAACTCTTGCTTGGTCTTAAAATTTTTCCTTTCCCAAAGATCTGACAGGTATTCTTTGTTCACCCAATTTACTTAGAGTTTCCCTATTTATATACAAGCCATTCACCCATTCTGAGTTTATTTTGGTGTAGGTTATGAGATGTTGACCTAAACCTAATTTTTCCCATTCTGTTTTCCAATTTTCCTAGCAGTTTATGTCAAATAGTGTTGTTTTTTTTTTTGTACCCCAAACTGGGATCTTTGGCTTTATCATATACTGTCTTGTTGAGGTGACTTACCCCAAGTCTATTCAACTGATCCTCCCTTCTGTCTCTTAGCCAGTACCATATTGTTTCAATGACCACTGCTTTATAGTACAGTTTAAGATCTGGTACTGCTAGTCTACCTTAATTCACATTTAAAAAAAAAAATATTTCCCTTGATATTCTTGATCTTTTGTGCTTCCAAATGAACTTTGTAATGTTTTTTTTTTTCTAATTCAGTAAAAAAAAAAAAGTTTTTTTGGTAGTACAATGGGTATAGCACTAAATCAGTAAATTAGTGTGGGTGGGATTGTCATATTTATTAAGTTATCTCATCCTACCCATGAACAATTAATATGTTTTACAAACATTTAAATCTACTTTTAATTGTGTAGAAAGTATTATTTGTAGTTGTGTTCATATAGTTCCTGGGTTTATCTAGGCAGATAGATTCCTAAGTGTTTTATATTGTCTAGGGTGATTTTAAGTGGAATTTCTCTTTCTAACTCTTGATGCTGATATGTGTTGGAAATATATAGAAATGCTGATGATTTATGTGTATTTATTTTGTATCCTGAAACTTTGCTAAAGTAATTGATTATTTCCACTAACTTTTTAGTTGATTCTCACAGATTCCTTAAATAGACCATCATATCATCTGCAAAGAGTGATAGCTTGGTCTCCTCATTGCCTATTTTAATACCTTCAATTTCTTTTTCTTCCCTATGTTCTACTGCTAGCGTTTCCAGTACAATGTTAAATAATAGAGGTGATAATGGGCATCCTTGTTTTACTCCTGATCTTACTGGAAATGCTTCCAATTTATTCCCATTGCTGATGTTGATTGCTGATGGTTTTAGATATATATTGTTTATTGTTCTTAGGAAAGACCCTTCTATTCCTATACTGTCTAGTGTTTTCAATAGGAATTAGTGTTGTATTTTGTTAAAAGCTTTTTCTGTATCTTTTCAGATAATCATGTAATTTTTGTTGGTTTGCTTGTTGATGTGGTCAATGTGAATGGTTTTCCTAAAATTGAACCATCCTTGCATTCCTGGTATAAATCCCACCTGATCATAAGGACTAACCCTCATGAACACTTGCTGCAGTCTTTTAGCAATTAAGAATTTTGCATCTATGTTCATTCGGGAGGTTGGTCTATAATTTTGTTTCTCTGTTTTTCACCTTCCTGGCTTTTGAATCAGTAGCATATTTGTTTCATGAAAGGAATTCGGTAGAAAATCTTCTTTGCTTATTATGTCTAATAATTTGTATAGTATTGGCATTAGTTGTTACTTGAATGTTTGATAGAATTCACCTGTGAATCCATCAGGTACTGGGAATTTTTTCTTAGGGAGTTCATTGATAGCTTGTTCAATTTCTTTTTCTGATATGGGACTAAGTATTCTATTTCTTCCTCTGTTAATCTAGGCAATTTATATTTTTGTAAATATGCATCCAAAGCTCCTAAATTGCGATATTTATTGCCATATAATTGGGCAAAATAGTTTTTAATGATTGCCTTAATTTCCTCTTCTTTAGAGGTGAGGTCTCCCTTTTCATCTTTAATACATTTAATTTTGTTTTCTTCTTTCCTTTTTTAAATTAGATTGACCTGTACTTTGTCTATTTTATTTGTTTTTCAAAGTACCAGATTCTAGTCTTATTTATTTTTTTATTTTATTTTTTCATTTTTATTTTCATTTTTTTATTTTTAAAAAACCCTTACCTTCTGTCTTGGAGCCAATACTGTGTATTGGCTCCAAGGCAGAAGAGTGGTAAGGGCTAGGCAATGGGGGTCAAGTGACTTTCCCAGGGTCACATAGCTGGAAAGTATCTGAGGCCAGATGTGAACCCAGGAACTCCCATCTCTAGGCCTGACTCTCAATCCACTGAGCCACCCAGCTGCCCCCTCTAGTGATTCAATAGTTCTTTGACTTTCAATTTAATTAATTTCTCCTTTGATTTTTAGGATCTCTAATTTAGTTTTCATCTGGGGATTTTTAATTTGCTCACTTTCTTGTTTTTTAAATTGCATGCCCAATTCATTGACATCTTCCCTTACTAATTTGTTAATATAGGCACTCAAGGATATAAATCCCCCCTCCCCCCAGTACTGCTTTGGCTGCATCCCATAGATTTTGGTAGAATATCTCATCATTGCCATTTTTGTCAATGAAATTATTAATTGTTTCTATGATTTGTTCTTTAACTAACTGATTTTAGAGAATTATATTATTTAATTTCCAATTAATTTTTTAAATTTCCTTTCCATGTACCCTTAATAATCATTATTTTTATTTTATTATGATCTGAAAAGGTCATCTTTATTATTTCTGTTCTTTTGCACTTTACCTAAAATTACCCCCCATACTCTCCCTTCCTTGTATTGCTTCGATTCCCACCAGTCCATTTGTTACACTTCTACTTCTCTATAGGGCAAGAATCAATTCTCTGTCCCCAAGGGTCTGATTGTTCTTCCCTCTTTGAGTCAATTTCAATGCACATAAGAATTAAGTATTTCTTGTCTCCAAACTCTTCACCCTTCAAATGTATTGGTGTTCTCCCCCACTCCTACCACTCTCTTCTATATGAAATGTAAATTTACCCTCTTTTCCCATTTCTCTTAGTATTAACCTTTTTTCCCTCTAGTTTTATATATATTTGTGTTTATGTGTGTGTATATAAATATATATATACATATATATGTGTGTGTATGTATATATATATATATATATATATATATATATATATATATATATATATATATCCTGACATTTCATACTATACAGTTTATCACTATTCCCTCCAAGTATAATTCTTCTAGCTACCCAAATGATAATAACAATTTTTAAGAGTTACCAATATCATCTTTTCTTATAGGAATACAAATCATTTTAACTTATTTCATCTCTAAAAAAACATTATTGTTTTTTTTTCCCTTTTCTTACCTTTTGTCGATTCTCTTGAGTTCTGTGTTTGGGTATCAAATTTTCTGTTTATGTAAGGTCTTTTCTTTATGAATGCTTGGAATTCTTCTATTTTTTCAAATGACCATACTTTCCCCTATAAGAATATAGTCACTTTTCCTGGGTAACTGATTCTTGGTGTTAGACACAGTTCCCTTACTTTCTGGAATATCATATTGTATGCCTTTCACTCCTTCAGTGTAGATGTTGCCAGATCCTGTGTTACCCTAACTGTGATTCCATGGTATCTGAATGACTTCTTCTTAGCATTTCCTAATATTTTTCCCTTGTTCTAGTAGTTCTTGAATTTGTCAATAATATTCCTGGGTGTTGTCAATTCAGAATTAAATACAGGATTCTTTCAATCTCTACTTTTTCCTCTTTCTCAAGAATGTTGGGACAGTTTTCTTGGATAATTTCCTTTAGAATTTTTTCAGGGTTTTTCTTTTTTTCATGATTTTCTATTAGTCCAATAATTCATACATTGTGTCTCCTGGATCTGTTTTCAAATACTGACATTTTGTCAATGAAGTGTTTCATATTTTCCTCAATTTTTTCTTTCTTTTGATTTTGTTTTATAAATTCTTTCTGTCTTGTGAAATCATTTGATTCTAGTTTGGGGGTTTTTAATTTTTAAAGACTGAATTTCATCCCTGGCTTCTTGTTTTTGTTTTTTTTCTCCTTCTGGTCTGATTTTCTTTGTAGATCATCTTTCATCTTCTTTGCCTCGTCTCTCATCTTCTTTGCCTCGTCTCTCATCTTCTTTGCCTAATTTTCAAGCTGGTTAATTTTGGCTTTTAAGACACTATTTTCTGTTTCCATATGGCTTATTTTGCTTTTTAAGTTCTTATCCCAGTTGTCTTCAGCTTCTCTTTTTTGTTTTTTGAATTGTATTTTGAGTTCTTCCAAAGTCTGTTTTCAATTTTCTGGAGTTTCTGTGTTTTTTTTTTTGTGTTCCTTGGTCCTCCCGTGTTCCATTTGGTCTTTGTTCATTACCTGGATAATAGCTTTTGATTATAATTTCTTTTTTCTCTTTCTGTTGTTTACTCATATTATTTTCCTCTTTCCCTCCTGTAATTGCCTGTAATCTTGGTCCTCTGATTATTTGCTGGATCTGTGGTTTTGGGCTGTTCTGTTCTGATGGGTCTTCTCTGTTCTGCTGATTGACTAAGTTAGGCTGATGGTATTGATGATCCTGAGGTCTGATCTTTCCCAGCTGGCAGCAGAAGCTGAAAAGAAGCTGAACTTCCCACCCTGTTATGGAGGTTGTATCCTGTAGTGGTTGCAGACTTGACCTTTAAAGCTCTGTCATAGAGGATCTAGGAGTAGTCTATGGCAGAAGGGTTTTGGAGTTTGAGCTTCCCTTCTGTCTGAATGCTAATCTGCTCTATAGATAAAATTAATCCAGGGAGGAATTGATCTGCAGAGCTGGATGTGCCCTGAGGCCAAAACCTGGGGGGCAAGATTGAGTGTCTTGGCTGTGACTAGACTGCCCTCTGTACTTCTCCTCCAGCTGTCTCTTCAGCTGCCTGTGATCAATTGAGTGATCCTGGCACAGCTGTGCCAAGAAGGCACTTCCTCAGGACTAGTACCCTTGCCCATGTAGAGATTCCAGCCACAACTGAAGTCTCAGCAGTGTAGGTGGGGGAGGGGTTCTTTCTTCTTTCTTTCCCTTGAACCCAAGTTTTCAAGAATTCAGACTTTTTTTGTTTCATGTTGTTAGATTTGGTTTTCTGACCCTTTGAAGCACTGTGTTTTTGATTGGTGGGAAAGGGTTTTCAGAAGCCTATACTTTTTCTGTGTCTAAGCCGCCATTTTGACTCCGCCCCAATAATGTTAATTTTGATCTCATTTCTTGTTTTTCCTAAACATTATTTTTCTCTTTCCTGCTTCTTCCTGCTTCATGAGGCACTATTGCTCATGATCTTCTACCACTTTCCTCTGTGAGATCCCAATGAAGTAATCTAGTAATGAGATTGTAAATTGAAGCCGAGTTCCAAGCACACAATCCAAGCAACAGTCTCCAGAGAAATTCCCTCCAAGACTCTCCCTAGTCAGAAGACTATCTCCACAAAACAATCGCTTCAGATTGTCCTCTCAAAAAAGGCCCACCTATTTTATAGTTGAAGAAACTGAGGCAATGTTAAGTATCTTGCCCAGAGTCACCGAGCAAGTAAATGTCTGAGCCTGGATTTGATTCAATAATAATAAATACCGTAGCTACTCAAAAGTCAGAATCATGTGTATGTATTGAAGTGGGAAAGAAAAACTACAAAGCTCTCTTAGATACTGGTGTTTCAAAATCAGTTTTAAAGTCATGTACAGGGTATACCAATATAGGGGGTATGGTTTCTGTAGCTGGGGCTACTTGACAAATACAACAGGTCCCTGAGCTCAAAAGCACTGAGGTCAAATTGGGTCCTCTCACCATAGATCATACTTATTCCCTCATGTCTAGATAACCTTTTAGGATGGGACTTTTTTGTGTAAGATCCAGTTGACTTTGCAATGTAAAAGATCTCAAAAATGTACTTGCATATACCCAAGAATTCACTGAAATACTACCCATTGTTATACCTAGAACAACTAGAAGAAGAACCTGAGAAAATACAAATTTTGACATATATGTGTGAAATACCAAAAGATATACCACTAGGGGTGTTTGCAAAACATCAAAATGATGTGGGTAGGATCAAGTCAGTGACACCAGTCAGGATTGAGGTCAGGGAAGGAATACCCTCCAAACTACCACAATACAAATTAAGTAAAGAAGCAAAAGAAGGAATAACACTTATCATTAATAGTTTGCCAGAACAAGACACATTAATACCCACTCTATCTGAATATAATACTCCTAGCTATTAAAAAGAACAAGCTGAATGAAGATTGCACTTCAGCTTGGAGATTTGTCATGGATCTTAAGGCTGTAAATAACTTTATAAGAAAAAGACACTGTCACAACTTCTCCGAATGATATAATAACTCAAATACCTTCAGAAGCTATGTGGTACACAGTATTGGACTTGAGCAATGCTTACTTTACAATACCATTACATCCTGATTCTCAAAATATTTTTGCTTTCCAATGGGGACAAGCTCAGTTGTGTTATACCAGACTAGTTTAGGGATGTTGTGAGTCCGCTTCAATATTTTGTTAACTTCTGCAGAGAGATCTAGTTACCAAAACTTTCAAATGTAGCAGATTAATATACTATGTGGACAATTTATTGCTAGCATCACCTGACCCAAAAACATGTTTGGAGGATTCAAAGAAGTTGTTGATAGAGCTTCATGAGAGAGGACATAAAGTTTCAAATAAGAAAATTCAGTGACTCCTCCCAAATGTCGAATAGTTGGGATTTGTCCTGGAGGGGAGCACCAGGAACATCTCTAATAAAAGAATAACAGACATACAGAAGCTATGTGTGCCTAGAACTAAGAAAGAACTTAGAGATTTTCTAGGGGTTACTGGTTTGTCGAGACAATACATAGTAGGATATTCTCATATATCCAAATGTTTAACTGATTTGACAAAGAAAGAAATTAAAGAACCATTGCAATTGAACAAAGAACATCTACATGCTTTGTCAGTTGAAAGGAGCTATTCTATCAGTTCCAGCTTTGGGAATACCAGATTATAAGAAAGAATTCCACTTGTATGTCCATGAAGCTAATGGCATCGCTTCTGGAATACTAGTACAGTATTTTGGACTGAATTTAAAGGCTATTGTGTTTTGTAAAAAAATATTATTATAAATTGCAAAGTTTAAATTCCTTTTGAGAAGAATTTTAGGTAAAGAAGATGCTACTTCTCTGAATCCAGAAACTGAACTATTGGAGAAGCCACTATGAAGAAGCCTCCAGACCACCAGCTGCACAGGATCAAATTGAACTTTGGGTGTGGTTGATTGACCATTTATTTGTATGTATACTTTTATGCCAAAGGGGACTGCCCCCTAACGGCTTTTTGTCAATGCGTTCAGCAATTATTGGTTTTATTCTTTTTTCTCTTATCCTCACATTATTGTAATATTTTAAGTTTATTATGTTTTTATGATCCTTTTGGGGAAAAATTAATTTTTCCAAAAATGATCACATGAGGAAATGTAAAAAATAGACTCGAATACAGGACTACAATCCCCATGAGCCTTTGCTCCACTTCCCCAGAATGCCTTGTAATCTCACCTGGGCTAAGATCGAGAAGGTATTTAAGCTGATTCAAAGGCTTTTGAGGGGCTCTCGGGCTCTTGGACTTCCGTTTTGGGGCAGGCCTGGTTTTTTTCATAATGTAGGTGAGGTTGTGTCTAGGCCACTTTATGGCCTGGACACGTGTTTCTTATCCTGTATTTTCTTTAATCCTTAATCTTCAATAAACCTCTAAAAAAACATAATACTCCTTGCAGAGAGAAACTAATTTCTACCTGCCTCTACCTGCCTCAGTCTCCCCATCTCCCCTAAATTTTAATCTTTACAGTTTTATAATTCTATTCTTGATGCTGTCACACAGGGAATTGTGCATTGCCTCAGGAGTATAGTAGCTACAGCTCTGATGGCCAAGAAATCATATGATATAGTACTGGTGTGTAAATTGCTTGTGTGTTCTGCACACCAAATAGAAAAACTGCTATGGTTACAGAATATGCATTCATTCACTTATGCAAGAATATCCCAGTATGAAGTCATTCTGTTAGGCAATGATAACATCACAATTCATTGATGTGCAACATTGAACCCAGTGACTAATTCCTGATTTGCTAATGGATGAAGAAGTATTACATGATTGTGGTCAAGTAATAGAAAAGATGTACAAACCAAATGAACACCTTAAAGACACACCTCTTATTGATCCAGAAATAGAGTTATACACAGATGGGCCCTCCTATATTTACAATGGGAGAAATCACAGGGGCAGCTGTAGTTGACAATGACAGAAAAAATTGGCATGCGCCATTGCCAAGTCATGTTAACACCCAAGGAGCTGAGCTCAAGGCTCTGCTCATGGCCTTAGAGTTAGCTAAAAGAAAAAGATCTGATATATTTTTTTGATTCTTACTGTGCTTTCTCCACCATGCATTGGTCTTCATCCATATGGAAAAACTGAGGGTATAAACCTTTGGCTGGAAAACAATTACATATGGCAAATTAATAGACCGTATTATAAATGCTGTAAACTTTCCAAATGAGGTAGCCATAATCTGTTATAAGGCACATAGTCATGGAAGGGACAGAATATCCCTAAGGAATGATAGAGGAGACATAACATGAAAATACGCTGCAAGATTCAGACCCTACCACGTGCTGAATTTCTCGCTGATTGAAAGGCATAATCTCACCAAAGCCTATAAGAGATAAGAAATACAGTCATGGAAGGAGCAGCTAAGCACTAAACTAATCAAAGGCATTTGGATTGCTCAAGGGTGTAGGCCTATTCTCTTTAAAAAACTATACCAACATTTATGCACCGTAACTCATGCAAAAGAACATTACAGGGTGCAAGGGATTCTGGATACCATACAGTCAGGCATGTGAAACATGCAGAAAGTATAATCAAGGACATTTTGAGAACATAGCATTGGGAGGCAGACCACCCAGCTATATGCCTTTTCAATGTATTCAAATTGATTATATCAATATGCCTAAAGTCAAGGGATACAAATATGCATTGGTTACTGTGGATAAACTGACAAGATGGGTTGAAGCATGCCCATCCAAAAAAAATGACATAGCAACAATAGTGAAATTTCTATTAAAAGAGATAATACCTAGACATGGCATTCCCGATGCCATATGGGTACCAAATGGGACAGGGGGTCCCATTTCACTTCCCAAGTTCAGCAAGAAATCTACAAGAACTTGGGGATCAAATGCAACTATCACTCAGTTTATCGGCCCCAAAGTTCTGGTCAGGTCGATCGAATGAACACAGAATTGAAGACATATGTAGGTAAACTTTGTTCAGAAACACACTTAAAGTGGACCGATGTTATGCCTCTTGCTTTGTTCAACATAAGAACTAGACCTAGGACTGACTTGCATATATCACCATTTGAAATGGTATATGTTCAGCCACTTTGGCATGGTAGGACAGAAAAGCTATCTTACTTGTCCATGTTAAAAGGGGAATGTGCACTTCATGAATATATAAAACAGATACATAGTAAACTAGACAAGATAAGAAAACTGGGCTTACTTGTGCAAAGAATACCAATAGATTTTCTGTTGCATAAGATAAAACCAGGAGATAAGGTATATGTCAAGAACTTTAATGACAACCCTAATATCTATAAAGGTTGATCAAAAAGATCCACGGTTCAGTGCTTCCAATTATAAAATTGCATCACACCCATAACATTGATCGCAATGAAAATACATAAATATCACAAGTGAAATAAATAGCCCTAGTCATAATCAACAACAGTCCCTATAAATGGAAAGCTATGAAATAAAAAATAATGGAAAGATATTAAAGACAAAACAGAAAGAACAGGCAAGAGAACATTGTACATGTTAAAATGAACAGAAAAGCTCTGCTAAAGCAAATGAAACAGCTCTGGAAAGGAATATAGCCAGCAAAATAGCCAAAAAGGAAAACATGCATTTTAAAAAGTTAGCTCCAAAGAAAATTCTCTACATAGTCTATACAGAGTCTCTGCCAACAATTGTAACAGCAAAGAAAGTAACAATGTTATTTCAAATGAAAACATAACTCCATGACCAAACGAAATACATTATATCCAAATTCTATCTCCAAGATATATCTAAAAGATAGTAAACAATAAATCCCCTTGTGAAAATTCAAAGATCAAAAGATATGAAAACTTCAAATTCATATTTTTAACATAAATCTAAGAATTTACTATCACATTATGCATATACCCACTCATGAAGATGATCATTTGTAAAGGTTACCTCCACACATGAAGAACAACTGATGAATACTGACAAACACTCATGAAAAATTCATCTTACTTCCATAAGCAATGAAAAATTTCAATCTTACATATATGTACATGTAAAATCTTACATGGATGCATGTTCCTGAATGTTCCAGTATGTTCCTGAATATTAAAAGACACAGGACTTCAATCAAGAGTGACGACAGACAAAATGTAGTATGCAGCACATTTGAAAAAAAAATCCAAGACCCATCATTTTCTACACTCTATATCAAAAGACGTGGAAGGACTTTGAAATTTTGGACTTGTGATCATGAGGTTATATAAGAATGTAACATACATGTCAACATCACATAAATATATACATATGCTAGACAAATACAATGTAGGGAGAAATTTCATGGATTGAGTAAATATATAACATGCTTATTTGCAAAACACAAAATTCACACTGATATATAAATTTCTGTGGAAAACTCAAACAATGAAATTTCTTATCTGCATGAGTTTGCACAGAAATCAGAACAATGTATTATATTTGTATATATGTAAATCTGTAAAGATACAATTTATGTATATATGTAAATACTAATGTACTAACACACCTACTATATTAGAATAATTTATTAATGTTCTAATAACTATAGGGACAGCTTAGAAAACTTGTTCAAAGTCTTAGGGAAGTAGGGACAGACATAACACTTAAGTATAGAAGTTATATTACATTATGATTTTAGGTTAGCAATTGTTAGTGATAGAAAATTTTACTTAGTTGAATTTATAGACAGTAGGACTTAAGACTTACATATTCAAAATACTGTTGGAATTGTTTAAAATTGTTACATGATTTGTTATTATGTTCAAAACTATGTTTATATAAAATCCATATTACCTAAACCATTTTCCTATACCCAAACTTAGCATAGAATTAGATAGACAGAATAGCCAAGATAGATTAGGATTTGTTTTGTGAGGGTAGAGGAATTTAATATAGCATAGTGTTAAGAATTAGATAGTTAGAAATGTAACAACATATATATCTAAAAGGTAAGTACCATTAATACAAGATGCTGGTTGCATATTTTTTTTCAAAAGACAAAAAGGGGAGATTGTGGAAGAGAGAAATTGGAAAAGCTTGCAACAAAGCAGGAATAGCTGGGACTGATGACCTGTCATTCAAACGAGAGCATTCTGTTTGGAATGTGACCAGGAAAAATCAGTTGGAATAAGGGAGCAGACCAACTGAAGTCTGGATCTTTTGGTTTTGAACATAGTAAAGTCAGGACTCTCTCTTGGCATTGAAGACAGAAGAAAGAAGGGCAAAGTCCAGCTCTCTGATTTACTCTGTTGTGACAGTGACAGAACTTCCAGACATATCAGCCATTTTCCAAATTGAACTATATTCCACCATCCTTCAACCTAAGACTCATTTTAGTTTTAGGGAAAACCCACACCCTCTTCCCTTTCATTTCTTATTTTTCCTTTCTTCCCAATAAACCCCTTACTTAATTTAGAGAAGAGAAAGAGTATTTCATTTGAAATATCATAAACTCACCCTGAATTGATTTTAGAGAGTAATAGAAGATAAACAGGAAGGGGAACAGAAGAAGGGAGGCTGAAGGAAGGAAGAAGGGAGGAAGGGAGGAAGGAAGAAGATTTATAAGCCTGATCTTTAGTTATCATTTACCATTCAAAATAGTCCCTTATTACACTCCTGATTCCAGAGCTAGCACTCTATACACTATCCCATCTTTAATTACATTACACTGATGAACTTTAGAAATTAAGTGATAATCAATAGATAAGTAATCAAACAGTTTTAAAAAGAAGAATTTTAAACTATTAACAGACAGCAAGAATGCTTCCCATTCCCTAAAAATAAGAAAAAAAATGGAAATCATGAACTTGAGGTTTTACCTTACTCTCTTCAAATTGACAAACATGTCAGAAAATGGAGTTAGTCAATGTCAGAATCATTGTGGGAAGATATGTGGCACACTAGTGTTAAGTTTGGAGCTGTGAATCTTCATAAACATTTTGAAAAACAATTTGGAATTATACAAATAAAGTAACTAAAATTTCCATGCCCTTTGTCTCAGATTCCATTGCTTAGCTTATATCTCAAGAAAACCATTGATAAAAAGAAAGTCCTCATATACACCAAAGTATTTATAGCAGCTTTATTTGTTGTAATAACACGGAATTGGAAGCAAATTAGATAGCTATTAATTTGTGAATGGCTAAACAAATTGTAGCACATATAAGGAAATATTGTTGTACTATAAGAAATGACAAATTTGATTATAGAAAGAAGTTCATTTCCATGAACTGATGCAATATGAAATAAAAAGACCCCAAATTTTTATATATAACCACAACCATATTGATGGAAAGACTAAATGCACACACACAAATATAGAAACACAGAAACCAAAAGTGAATATTATAAAATTAAATGAACATATCTCAATGGAATAGAAAACACTTCAACCCTTTGTAAAGATGCTATTTCCATGATTATGGTACATTGCACATATTTTCAAAATATTTGATGAACTGATGAATTATGAAAAGTTTTCCTCTTTATATTTTGAGGGTTTTTTTTGTCATTAAATATTTGTTATAATTGATAGAACTTTGGAAGGGGCAAAGGGGAAATCATAGGGATTAAAAAACAAAGACAAATTAAAACATTTCACAAATCCTATTTGGTTAAAATTATAAGGTAAATTGGTGAAAAATTTCTTTGTCAAGTTACTCTGCTCAGGGTCTGAAAACTATATCATCAGATAATTATTCAAATAAGAATAGGAACCATTCCCCAATACTTAAACTATCAAAAAATATTACTAGGCAATTTTTAGAGGAAGAAATAAACTATTACTGGTCATATACAATTTTTTCAAATCATTATTAAATAGAGATAGATACAATTAATAAACTCTGAATTTCTATCTCAAATCTATCAGGGTTGGTAAAGACAGCAAAAACAAGAATGACAAAAACAAGAAAGAATGTGAGGGAAGATGTGGCAAAATAGGCACAGTAATGCATTGCTGGTTAGACTACAAAATGTTTATTAAAATTATAGAAAAATAATTATAAAAATAATAAATGTACATTTTAATGAATATTATCAGAAGCATTTAAGATTTTTCCAAAAATATGAAATCCTTGAAATATGAAAGTTTGGTTAGAATTTACATGTATATGGCTATTAAAATAAATGAATGCATTTTCCCTTTAACTTTCAGTTTATTGGGTTGCCATCTTTTTCAATTATGATTATCTGCAAGTTTTCCCTAAGTTTTTTCCTTTTTTTAACTTCAAATCAGGTGTTTACAAGTATGGTAACTATTGGCAGAAAAACATACCAAGTACAAACAGCAGAATTCTTTTTTTGCCTCTCTCTTTAAAGAATTATTTATGAATAATTGCCAAAAGGTGGTAGTTTTCCCAAACAAATGTGCATTATGAATGTTCTTCTTTTAAGCCTGAAATTTCTTTAAACATGCCTGGTGGGTTTTGAGGACCTGCAGTTAAATAATGTTGCTTTTGGCAGGACTTGGTGAGCAAATGAAGCATAATCTCTCTGATCTCAGGAGTCTGGTCAGTCAGCCATGACATTCCCAGTGTCTTTTCTTTCTACACCCTGTCTCAACAGAGCTGTGGCCCAGTCAGTTCTCAGTGGGGATGCCTAAAATTACCACGTGCTTTGGGACAGCAGATGGCAGGATAGTTGGGGGATAAATCAGCCCCCTGGTTCAGGTTCATGTGTGGTTCAGTATGAACTGGAATGATTTTTACAATTTTTCCTTTGCAAAGAAGTATCACTTATTTTACCTTTAGAGATCCTGAAATTCTAGGAGAACTTTCAGAAATTTTCCAAATTATAAAATTTTGGATCAAGCACTAATTTCTAGTGTACAATTTTGGTGAGAGAAATGCTCTTTTACTTAAACTTATTATGGCCACTTTTGGCATAATTAATTTGGGGTCCACATGGTAAAACAGAATGAAAATTTATCTTTACTTGTTTGGAATGAGATAAAAATAATGGACATCAATTGCTAGATGACATATCTCTTCATTGTTTATTCCTTCTTTTCAGTAATATTTATAATATACTTAACAAACTAAAGTATTATATAGAAGTATTAGTTATATAGAAGTATCATTGAATATTTTTTGAAAATATCTCTACAGAAATGATACATACTGATATAGATTTCATTTATTTTAAATTCAGATATTTTATTTTTCCAATTACATGTAATAATAATTTTCAACATATATTTTCAAAAATTATAAGATCCAAACCATCTACCTATCTCCCTTTCCTCCCCCCAACTTGTAGATTGTAAGTAATTTCATCTGGGCATGTATTTTGATATAGATTTTTAAAAAAAGAGGATCTACTCATATTACATCCATTTATTTGTTCATTTAAAAAACCATGCTTCTAAGTAAAGTCAGTGGGTACTTATTAAGCATTTACTGTGTATCAGGACCTGTTTTTAAAATGCCAAGAATACCAAGAAGAAAAAAACAGACTCTTTCTTTTATGTATTAGGAGCAGAGAATAATTTTGTTTTATTTTTTCCAGAATTTATAGTAATATTTTAAAGTAAAAAAATGTTTTGCTTCAATTTTCTTCATCTTCATATCATATTTTAGGAAATTCTTAACCTAAGCATATTATCCTTTTATTATATTTTATAAGATATTCAGGACAAAATAAAATTGAGGCCCCAGATAATAAGTACTTTACAAAGGAATGAAAATTTTACAATGTGTCTAGCAGACTGACAAAGCCAGGAAATTAGGAGTTTGGCTTTTATTCTGCCCTTAATTCACCTCATATTGTTTAGGTGTTGGAGTGATCTCAAAACAGTAGGTGATCTTCTTGTCTTTTCTAACCCTACAGGAAATGTAGCCTCGCTTAAAGGGGAAATATCACAAAAACAGGATGACTCTGCTGCTCAGTGTTCTGTACTGCAGCTTGGTGGTGGAAGGTACCCAGTATTTGGCTTCAGAAGACCTAGGTCCTCCTTGCTTCTAACTTCTTGTACAACTATAAGAAAATCACTGGATACCTTGGGTCTAAATATTCTCATTTGTAAAAATAGTGGCTGGACAACATGACCGGTCCGCTTCAAGATCTGAGCATATGATTCTGTGATCCTACAAGGAAAACCATTTTTCATAGTATAGTTTATTTACTAAGTTAAAATGGCTTCTACAGTAATTCCTAATGAGTGTGAAGGCATTAAAAAAAAAAGCCCTCCTCATTCAGTTTTATCCATTACTAATTGGAAAATATATCCATATGCATTAGAATAGATCCACCCCTAACTTAATATTCCATCTCCAGGTATATTCACTGGCTCTCTCTCATGCCTGGAATTTTTGGCCTCCTGGATTCCTTCTAGTCCCAAATAAAATCTCACCTTATACAGGAAGCCTTTTGCCATTCCTTCACAATTGAAGTGCCCTACCTCATTTGAGTATTCCCTACTTATCCTCTATATAGCTGGTTTGTACATGGTTATTTGTCTACTGTCTCCTTTATGAGATTCTTAGCTCCTTGAGAGTAGGATCAGTCTTTATCTTAGCATAGTCCCTGGCACATGCATAATAGGAGATTAATAAGTATTGATTGATTGACTTGACAGAAAATTACCATATAAACTATATAGTTTGTAAATATAATTATTTTATTCTAAATACCATTAAAAGAAAACCTCAGTAATAACCAAAAATACTTGGCTTTTGTCCAATGATGGACCACTTATTTCCAGCAATATTGAATTTTAAAAATTATTTCATTAAAATTAAATTTATTACCAAAAAATTTAAATAAACTCTGTAATTTATTATTTCTTGATTTTACCTGCATCAGTTTTTCAATATGCTTTTATTTGTTTCCTCTTAAGCTAAAATATATAAACAAGCTAAGTCTTTCTATTTAATTCTAAGCTTACATCTATGGGATAGGAGTGGTTTTATTTATGAAATAGTTTTCCTTAATTTATGCTCTCAGAAAAATGGTGAAGTTAAAGATTAGGAATTTTTTCCTCTATTAAATATTTCATAATACTTAATGGAAGAGTCTTACAACTTAAAAGGGTTAGGAAAAGTATCTTTTTGAATATGGCAAGAAGTTTGCTACCTGCTTAATGCTATTGAGATTTATAAACTAATATATAGAATACAGGTAATAAACACAGTGAACTTGAAATTTTCTTACAGAGACAAATATTCCATCAGTCTTACTGAAGTTTGGTAAAAATGGGATTTTTTTATTATACAATAATGGTAAAAACCCTTACCTTCCTCTTAGAATCAATAGTGTGCATTAATTCTAAGGCAAAAGAGCAGTAAGGGCTAGGCAAAGGGGTTAAATGACTTGCCTAGGGTCACACAGCTAGGAAATGTCTGAGGCCAGATTTAAACCCAGGACCTCCCATCTCTACTCCTGGCTCTTGATCTACTGATCTACCCAGTTTCCCCCAATGGCATTTCTTATTAAAAAGAAACATTTGACATAGGGCTTAATGTAGTATCTCAATAAGATTGAGAACAGAGGATATCAATTATCTTAAGCTGATAAATCATGATGAAAATTGGGTGAGAGTAAAAGAAGAAAGTAACAAATATGACTGTATATTGAAGAGTTCCTTGACAGATGGAAGAAGTGCTTTCCTGATGCATTACATCAAATAGTCATAGAGGCAATAAAAAATCGTGATGAGGGACCTAAAAAATTCAGATTTGTTAGGAATCTAATTTAACTAAATGCTAAATATTAATTAAGTTCTTGACTGCCTTATTGATAGTCATCACTCAAAAGGTAGAAAAAAGGAATGATACTGATAGGCTAGATAGAATTGGAATAGAATTAATTTCTGGTCTAGTAGACTAGAATGAATTTGGAGTAAAAGGACAGGTATTAGAATTCCGGCTCTGTTATGTAATTATCTATTTGACCTTGGGATAATTGTTTAACTTTTTAAGCAGGGCTTTAGGTGATGCATCAGTAAAATGAGATAGTTGGACTAGATTATCTATAATATTTTTTCTAGTTTTGAATCTAACATCCTGTCATCTTGTAGTACATGATCTGAATCAACTCTTCAGGTACAGAATAAGACTTTAGTCCCCTCAGGAATCTAGACTTAGCTCTAAGTTCTTTTCTAGTGCAGTAGCTCACAAACTCCCATCAGTATGCTTTCTTCCATGATTGTCAGGTAGTATTATTTAATCAGTCAGACTTGATTAGTTTTTAGAAAGATTTATTTCCTATGGGGCTACCCTTCTCCCCCCCCCCATAGTTTCTGCATAATATCCCACAAATATGTATAGAGTCCAGGAGAATGTAAACATGTGTGTATAAATTGTTAACCCAACAAAAGGGATAGAGATAATTATTGAAGGGAAAAATAGATAATTTTGATTTCATGAAAGCTTGAAGATTATAAATATTATTAGAGCTATGTTATAAAGGAAACTGATATACTAGGGGAAAATCACTCTTGTATCTGTTATCTTTTATAAGGATATGATACTCTGGTATCAGGAGTCAAGCACTCTAGGAGCGAGTCTTGAAATATTAAAATGTGATGGGGGAATGTTTAACAAAATAAAAGAAAACACAATAAAACTGAAATGATCTAGGTTTGAGATTTTCCATGGTAACATATGACCTCATGGAGTCCTGTATATGATTTTCCTTTTTTTCTAAAAGATAAATATTTTTTAAAAGTTTTTAAAAGAATTGCAAATTATTAACCAATGTAAAAGAATACTCTGTCACTGACAGTAAGTGAAATATAAATAAAAATAACTGAGATTTCTTCTTAAATCAAGAAAATTTGGCAAGATAAGAAAATTTGGGCATAATCAATGCAGGAAATGTTGTGCAAAGGATGCACAAAGTTGTTGTTGAATTGTGAATTGTTTCAATGGTTCTGAAAAGGAGATTGAAATTATAGGAAAAAAATCACTAAAATGTGCTCCCTCTCCTCCTTTGTAGACCAAAATATTTGCAGCATTATCTTTTTATCATAGCAAAGAACTAGGAACAAAGTAGATGCCAAATGTTGAGGGTGGGCTACACAACTTACCATGCATGAGTTCAATAGAACATATAGTGCTTCTAGGCATTATGATTATTGATCAATAAGGAAAAGAAACAAAAAGCTATATAAACTAATATCAAAAATGGAAAGAACAGTATCTTATCAATTGCTACAAAATGATAGTGATCAAACTTGGTTCCAAAGAAGAGATATGAGAAGATGCTTAGATGTAGAACACTGCATTTAACACTTTTCTGATATATTAGTTAGTTTTACTGAATTTTTTTTCATTTAAATAAAATGTCAAAGGTAGGAGCTAGATATTGTGGAAATGAAGGTGATATGAAAAAAAAAGGTATATAACCTTTTGCTATCATTTAAATAATCTTCAATTTTCATTCTACAAGGATTTGGATGTTCTATGGTTCATAGTCATAGTGTTGATAATATTGACTTTTTAAAAATGTCCTTTCCTTTCTTCCCCCTACAGGACTAAAACTTGTGAATTCATTGATTTAGGGGTCTTCAGATGAAAAACCTATACCAAGGGTTCTTAAACACTTTTGTGTTATGGATCCTTTTGAAATGCTGGTGAAACCTATGGACCCTTCTCAGAATGTCTTTAAATGCATGAAATAAAATACTTAGAATAAAAATGAAAACTAACTAATTGAAATACATTTGTGAAAAATCTGATTAAAAAAATGAACTGTTCATAGACCCTCAGGTTAAGAACACCTGTAAGATGTATCAGTACAGGTTAGTCCTTTATATGCAATTTAGAATCTTAAAGAGACTATTTCTGTTAAGCCCTATAGGGCAGCACCAAGACCTATTGGTAGAAATTGTAAAGAGGAAAATTCATACTTCATATCTGGAAATTTTGGTGAAATGGCCTGCCTGTCATATCTGTCTTGAGAGTTGGTTGCAGGTCTTCATGCATCACCCTGGACAACCAATCTCTCATTAGGCATGTTACAATTGGGGTTCGACTTGATGGCCTCAGGGGTCCCTTCCTTCTTTCATATTTTATGGTTCCATAATTTCTGAGAGAGTTGCTTAGAGCAATGAGAGGTTAAATGATTTGCCTTCAATCACCATACTTGTATGTCTCAGACGTAGGATTTGATCCCAAATCTTCCTGAATTGGAGACCAAAGAGATAGCCTTTATATACTACTATCTTCAAAAATCTGGATGCAAAAGAATACTTTTAAATAAGTCAATGATATTGGTAGCTCTGGTAAAATTTTTGATATTTATAATTGTCTTTTCAGTAGCAGAACAGAGGTGGCCACTGTATAGAAGCCTTACGTTGGGATCAGACAAATCTGTTGGGCATTAGTTTCTCACTCAATGTGACCTGTCCCTGCAGAATTGAAATTACTTCTTCTCTGTGGGTCCAATCTATTATCTGATAGAAAAAGGGACTATTTGAAAGCCCTACTCCATTTTTATCTTTTTATCTCAAACACCAACTATCATTACAAGGAAAAGTTGGCATTTAATAAATGTTTGTGGAATTGACTTGAAATAAGCTGAATGTTTACTTTAAATATGTGTCTTAGTTTCTGATTACTAAAATTAAATGGAAAACTATGAAATTTCAAAGAATTATATAATTTTTAATAATTGCTCTGAATAGCCAGATCTGGACTAGATAATAGTATGGAACCTATGATTCCATAATGACAAGGCTTTCACTTTTGGACTATTCCTTCATGAAATTTAAATTTGATTTGTGAACCAAAAGAACATTATATAATTCTATTTCTATGCAATGATAATGCTTAGAGTATTCCCATCCTGTTTAGTAAAAGTAAATTTACATTGAAATTAACATTCTGAATTTGTTTGATAAATGAACAGGTATCTACAGCTCATTCTTCTGCATGGTATTTCATCTAAGTGGAAAGGTGACATTGCCATGTATGCTTTTTGACAGACATTTAATTTGGAGCCACTGTGAAACTGGAAAGTGACTCACTGGCATAGGAATAGGAATCTTTTAATGTTTTTGCTTTACTGACTTAAATGTAGTATGAAGGGAGGGGATCTTGATTGAATTGAGTCTTTTATTCTCTTTTAACTACAAATGCCCTACCTGTGAATGAAATTATTTCCCTTTCAACCTCTTTCTCATACACATCAGCCAGGTCAATTCATAGATTTCTTAATAGAAAATATGATAGTTTAATATGTTCCTTTAAAAACCATACACACATACACACACACACACACACACACACACACACACACAAACAGCCAAGAGTAGTCTAAGCTATATTTCTTCCATTCTGGTGCTTTCCTTTATATAACCCCTCTGCATTTTGTTTTAAAAAAATTGACATTCCTATAGCTTTTCTTTGGCCCTATGCCTGGGGTGCATGTTGAGAGAGTAAATGAGGAATGCTAAGAAGTCCCACCAAGAAGAATATTTGTTGTGAAAGTAGAATTCAGTTCCAGCTTCTTCCCTTACCCAAATGAACATTAGTGACTTGTTTTAAGGAAGGAAGATATAGAAGAAAGAGAAGATATAATGAATAAAGAAAGAAATGCCCAAGAGCTATGATTTTAAATGTTTCATCAGTCAGTGGGACGTTACTGATAATATCTTTTGTCTTTTTCAGGGGCTAATTTTGTAACTCGAAAAATTAGCCGGTCTGTAGCTAAGATTCACCTTGGACAATTGGAGTGTTTCAGTTTGGGGAATCTGGATGCCAAGCGAGATTGGGGCCATGCCAAGGATTACGTTGAGGTAGGAGATTGGCTACTTGCCTTTTTCCCCCCCTCAGTGTTTTTTTTTGCTTGATATTTTGAATGCTTTGTTTTTCATGAGCCAGTTTAATCTACTGATGGTATCTTGTAAATTTTTGATAATGTAGATTTACTCAACCCCATTTTTATTTTTGATTTGTTCAATCTTCCAAGATAATTTACCCAATAAAAATGCTAAGAAGTTCAAATTTACATTTCCTAACAAGTTTATTTAATTTTCTTATCATTTATAGAAGAGTTCCATTCTTTGTGTGAGTATAGAGGCTCAACAAGGATGATAATCTTTCATTTCTGATAATAAAATCATGATTAAGGTACTATTTTTCAATTATTAATAAAAAGATAAATAATTTTCTTTTAAAAACAAATATATTTCTTTTGCAGAATACATTTTATCTTTACATCAGTCATTTTTATGGGGGTAGTGAGAACTATTCCTTTTTTCTTCTCCCATTTTAATGAAGCAAAAATATCTGCTGTAGTGTTAGAATCTGATAAAGTTATAACATTGTAACCTGGTAGTCTCATGAGTGCCTGTTGTCAGGATGAAATTTTATCAATTCTAAGACTGAAGACAAGAGTGTTTAAAGAGACAGAAGGAGACAGAGAGACAGAGACACAGAGACAGAGACGCAGAGACAGAGAGACGCCTAATTAACTGAAGGAATATTCAGTAATTATGACTAGGCCATACAATTCAAATAACAATACTACTATAATTAATTTATATTTTTATTGCTCAGGCAATCAAACTAGCTAGGGGATACTTTACAGAGCTTGAGAATAGAATAACAAAATTCATTTGGAAAAGCAAACATCTATAATATCAAGAGAAAACAAATAAAAAAGCAAGTCAGGATTAAGGAGTATTAGCACTTCCATATCTTTATGTTAGAGAGACTTGAAAACGAATCTGTGCTAAAGTATAGGGCAAATTCCTATTCCCTCTACCCTGAAACCTTCCCTATTTGAACTTGTTATTAAATCATCTTTAGTTAGACACGGTCAGATAATCTTTGTAAGAGTGAAGGGGGCCTGAAGGGAGAATGGGGTTCTTAGGGAAGAAGGTTCTCTGCAAACTCAAGTATGTTAAATCTTAAATCTTGAGGGGCCCATCTGTGCCTCTCCCCCTTTAACCCTGGTATAATACCAGGTATAATACCTATAAGAAGAGGTGTTTTTTTTTTCTTCCAGAACCCTCTTATGTAGTGACTTACTAAGTGTTAAGTAGGAATACTTTAAATTCTTGATTGATTAAAGATTGCTGATTGATTACAAAGGTTCTAACAAACAGTTCTCCCAAAAAGAACTGCAAAGTGTTCACAACCACATGAAAAAATTCTCTAAATTACTAATGAGAAATGCAAAAAATAAACAATCCTTAAATTTCAATCTGAAAATTAGCAAACATAATCCCAAAAAAATGTGAGTGTTGGAGGAGTTGTGGGACACTAGTATGTTGCTGATTTTTTCCCTTAATTTAAAAAAAATATGGTCTTACATATTAGTTTAGGTGTCCATTTTCAAAGCAACTTTGAGTTATCATTTGAGTCTGTATCCACCCCAAGTATGTCTTTATGTGGAAGTTTCTTTAAATGAGTAATTGCAACTTTATTTTGTATCACATTTATGTGGCAAGACATGAATGAGCATGTTTGTAACATTTTCCTTTGCAATGGAGAGTATTGTCCTCAATTTAGGTGCTTATAGATTTCTGTGCATATTGGACTATTTCTGTCTTTAATATTCCTCTTCATGAAACCAGATCTGGTATCTTTATTTACTGATGTGATTGAAATAGACACCTTGATAACTTCAAAAGAAAGAAAATGAGAAGTTTTCTATCCAGTTTTTGAGCCAGAGGATGTTTTTTCTGTTACTTTTATTTAGAACACTTTTTTTTTTAATGTTGACAGTTGATATTAGAACATATTAAAAGGGGGCAGCTAGGTAGCTCAGTGGATTGAGAGCCAGGCCTAGAGACAGAAGGTCCTAGGTTCAAATTCTGCCTCAGACACTTCCCATCTGTGTGACCCTGGGCAAGTCACTTGACCCCAATTGCCTAGCTCTTACCATTCTTCTGCCTTGGAACCAATACACAATATTGATTGCAAAACAAAAGGTAAGGGTTAAAAAAAAAGAACATATCAAAATTTTGGAGAAAAGTTAATCATAGCTATGAATTTGGATTTGTTAAATAAGATCGCTTAGTATATTTTTTTTCCTAGTAATTTTAGAGAACACATTTGCCAGAATTTTTATTTTTTTAGCGAATTTAGATATGGTTTTGTAAAATGTCAGTTCATCACTGCACTCTTTGTGGTGGCAAAAAATTGGAAAATGAGTGGATGCCCTTCAATTGGGGAATGGCTGAACAAATTGTGGTATATTTTGGTGATGGAATACTATTGTATTCAAAGGAATAATAAACTGGAGGGATTTCATGTTAACAGTGATGAACATTTTTGTACATATCTTTTTACTTATTATCTCTTTGGGGTACAAACCCAGCAGTGCTATGGCTGGGTCAAAGGGCAGACAGTCTTTTATCGCCCTTTGGGCATAGTTCCAAATTGCCCTCCAGAATGATTGGATCAATTCACAACTCCACCAGCAGTGCATTAATGTCCAAATTTTGCCACATCCCTTCCAGCATTCATTACTTTCCATAGCTATCATGTTAGCCAATCTGCTAGGTGTGAGGTGATACCTCAGAGTTGTTTTGATTTGCATCTCTCTGATTATAAGAGATTTAGAGCACTTTTTCATGTGCTTATTAATAGTTTTGATTTCTTTAACTGAAAATTACCGATTCATGTCTCTTGCTCATTTATCAATTGGGGAATGGCTCGATTTTCTGGATAATTGATTTAACTGTTCATAAATTTGAGTAATTAGTACTTTGTCAGAAGTTTTTGTTATGAATATTATATCCCAATTTGTTGCTTCCCTTCTAATTTTGGTTGCATTGGTTTTGTTTGTACAAAAACTTTTTAACTTGATGTAATTGAAATTATTTATTTTACATTTTGTGATTTTTTTTCTAACTCTTGCTTGCTTTTAAAATCTTTCCTTTCCCAAAGATCTGACATGTATATTATTCTGTGTTCACCTAATTTACTTAGAGTTTCTTTCTTTATATTCAAGTCATTCACCTATTCTGAGTTTATTTTGGTGTAGGTTGTGAGATGTTGATCCAAACCTAATCTCTCCCATACTATCTACCATACCAATTTTCCCAGGAGTTTTTATCAAATAGTGGATTTTGGTCCCAAAATCTGGGATCTTTGGGCTTATTTATTTTCTTTACAGTCTTTAACCTACCCCCCTCCTCCTCTCCCTCCCTTGTATTGCTTCCCTCCCCACCAGTCTGTTTGTTGTCCTTCTACTTCCCTATAGGGCATAAATCAATTCTCTGCCCCAATGTATTTGATTGTTATTCCCTCTTTGAGTCAAATTTAATGCACATAAGAATTGAGTATTTCCTATCTCCAAACTCTTTACCCTTCGAGTGTATTCATATCTTCCCCACCTTGTGCTTCTTTGTGATATTTAAATTTACCTCATTTTGTTTCTTTTCCTATTTCTGTTAGTATTAACCTCTTTTTTTAAACTCTAATTTTATATATATATATATATATATATATACATATATATTTATGCATACATATATCTATATAATATTTATGTCTTGGCATTTCATCATATATAGTTTGTCACTTCCCTCTAAGTTTAATTCTTCTAGCTACCCAGGTAATAATAACAATTTGTAAGAGTTACCAATATCCTCTTTTCTTATAGGGTTACATATCATTTTAATTTATTGGGTACGTTAAAAAAAGTTTTTGTTTGGTTTTGTTTTTCTTTTTTCCCTCTTTCTTAATTACCTTTTGATGATTCTCTTGAGTTATATGATTATCATCAAATTTTCTGTCCAGGTCTAGTCTTTTCTTTATAAATGCTTGAAATTCTTCTATTATTTTAAATGACCATACTTTCTCCTATAAGAATATAGTCAGTTTTATTGGGTAGTTGATTCTTGGTTGTAGACCTAGCTCCCTTGCTTTCCAGAACATCATATTCTATGCCTTCTGGTCCTTCAGTGTAGATGCAGCCAGATCCTATTATCGTCAATGTAGTTCCATGGTATCTGAATGACTTTTTCTTAACAATTTGTAATATTTTTTCCTTGGTCTGATAGTTCTTGAATTTGACTTTAACATTCCTGGTGTTGTCAGTTGGGGATTAAGTGCAGGAGAGGTTCTATGGATTCTTTCAATCTCCACTTTTCCCTCTTGTTCTAGAATGTTGGGGCAGTTTTCTTGGATTATTTCCTGTAGCTTGATGTCCAGGATTTTTCTTTTGTCATGGTCTTTTATTTGGTAGACCATTGATTCTTAAGTTGTCTGTTCTGGAACAGTTTTCTAAATCTTCTGTTTTGTGAATTAGGTGTTTTATATTTTCCTCCATTTTTTCATTCTTGTGATTTTGTTTTATAGTTTCCTGCTGCCTTGTGAAGTCCCTTGCTTCTAATTCTTGTATTCTGGTTTTCAAAGACTGAATTTCATCCTAGGTTTTTTCATCATCCTTCTCCCTCTTCTTGGATTTTTTTTGGAGACCATCTTTAATCTTCTCTGCCTCATCGTTCATCTACTTTGCCTCATTTTCAAGCTGATTAATTTTGGCTTTCAAGATACTATTTTTTGTTTCCAGATGACTTATCTTTCTTTAAATTTTTTTTACCCCAGGTTTCTTCAGGCCCTCTTAATTGTGTTTTGAATTGTATTTTGAGTTCTTCCAATTCGCTGGAGTTTCCGTTATGGAGTGTCCTGGCTCAGACTAGGCTGCCTGTTCTGTGCTTCTTTTCCAACTGCTTCCCTACTGCCTCTTTTCACAGGCCTGAGCTTTGCCCACAAGGTACTCCCTCCAAACTAGCTCCCTTGCCTGCCCATATCTTCCAACCACTGCTGGAGACTCAGTATTGTAGGTGGGGGAGGGGTCCTGGGACCTTTTTTCTTCCTTACCCTTATACCCTAGTGTTCTCAAATTCATGCATTTTGGGGGTGTTCCTTTTAAGTTGAGTCTAGGAGGAGGGTTTCTTGGCTCTGTCCTATTGTTAAGTTTGGTTTTCATTCCCCTAGGAGCATTTGGTTTTTATTCAGTAAGGAAGTGTTTTCAGAGGTCTGAACTTTCACTGCCTCTAAGCCACCATCTTGACTCTGCCTCTGCTCTGGAATTTTTATAATATCATGGAATTTTTTGGTTCTACTCAGAATGACATAGGTCCAAGTAGTAAAGTAATTTTCCTGGAATTAAAGGATTTATTTGTTTAACAAAACAATTAACTTTTCAAGTGTTTGGAACTCAGTTGGTATCTCAATACTTATATATGCCCAAATACTTTACATCCATTTTGTTTCTTGAGCCTTAGAAAATGTTGCACCAGTTTTATAATCCTTATTTATTGAAGAGGAAACAATTAAAAAGTTTGAAAGTGACTTTTTTGTATGATTGAGTTGAAAAGATGAACCGCATGATTTCTTCACTACTACCTCAGAAGCACTTATACTTACTATTACTGGCCCCAAATCCTTCACTTTTTGAGATATGTCTTCATAAGGTCAGAGTTCATTTATGTAGTAATAAAATCACTTATTCTTGACATTTCTAAATTTGTTAAAAAATAGTGTTTTAGAGGGACTGGACCAAAAAAAGAATGTTGCCAAAATGACAATCAGTAGCTGCTTTAGCTATAATGATGAGAAAGAAAAAGGATTGCTGTACTTAAAGCAAATGTCCCCACATACCTTAAAAGCACTAGAAAAAGAAAAATATTCAAGTATTGCCTCAGTAAGCAATGGAAGTTTCTTATTTGCATATGTGGTTTTAATTTATATTAATCCTTCAAGTTAATACATAGTAAAGTTATCACAATATCTGCCTATTCATAATTTTCCATGGTGGAAATTAGAAGTCTGTATTATTTTTTTTTCTTTTGGCTGGTTTGAGTATAGGTGTAGGTATTCCCCATTTTGTGAGTAATTTATTTCTTGGCCTTGGGCATGTTGCCAAATCTTAACTTGCCGATCTGTTAAGAGGGTTTAATAACAACCCTTTGGGGAAGAAAAAAGTAAGGCTTAATGATTAAGATCTGCTCCTGTCCTGTAAATATTTTGAGATAATTTAAACAGCAAAGTCATTTCCTGTTGCTGATGCAGGTACATCAGCATGTGTAGAGCGTTCCTCCCCTTTTTTTGGCTTTATGTAAACTGCTGAAAAAGTTTCATTAGATTTTATTTGTCAACTAATATTTGTTCTTGATAAGAAAACTAAAAATCAATAGTTGATCTGTCATATACTGTAGTAAAAGCACATTTTGAATAATTTCACTTTGGAAAGAATTATTCAGGAAGTCAAGTAAGATGTTTAAACATTATAGTACTCACATAGCATTATATGTGTTAAAACAAAATTACAGATATAATAACACATCTCCTTGTTCACTCATTTCCTCAGATACTATTGAAGTTATTATTAATTCTGTTTTTTTTTGTTTTGTTTTGTTTTGTTTTGTTTTAAACCCTTACCTTCCGTCTTGGAGTCAATACCGTGTATTAGCTCCAAGGCAGAAGAGTGGTAAGGGCTAGGCAATGGGGGTCAAGTGACTTGCCCAGGGTCACACAGCTGGGAAGTGTCTGAGGTCAGATTTGAACCTAGGACCTCCCATCTCTAGGACTGGCTCTCAATCCACTGAGCTACCCAGCTGCCCCAGTTATTATTAATTCTGTTTTAAATTCAGCAATTTGAACAGAGCTAGTGTCTAAAAATGTTGTCACTATGTTGGGCCAAAAAAATCCAACTAACATCCCTTTGTAGAATTTTGAACATAATAGGAACAGAATTGTAGCTTGACCCAGATGACAGCAGTCTTAGTGAAAAAAGGAGAAGATAGATATTATTGCTTGGTGATGTGCCTGGGAAAAGACTATTCATATTGTTCTACAAAGACAGAACTAGATAGCTAGAACTGAACAGTGATAGATCACAAAGGCATAAAGGCCTGATTTTTAGTCACTTGATGACTAGACAATTTGATTTAATGATTAAACATTTAGAAAATTAGAACTGCCTTTACAGAAGTACCATTTTAGAATATGTGGCCTGGGAAATTTTAGATATCTGAGAAATGCTGCTAAAATACTTATTAGTTAACACTCCTGAACAAGGGCCTGTGATGCAGTTTTAGAATGTTAGACCTAGAGTGAGGAAGACATCTTTCTGAGTTCAAATGTGCACTCAGCCAGCCTACTAGCAGCAGATGTCACATCACCCTATCTGTCTCAGTTTCCTCATGAGCTCGAGATTGAGAAAGAAAATGGCAAACTACACCATAATATTTGCCAAGAAAATTCCAAATGGGATCAGTTAGTTGAACACAACTGAAAACAAACAAACAAATGCTGAATGTGGATTAAGGTGACAATTTGTGCTTAATATCCTATCTATAGGAGAATAAGCTGTGAATAGAAAGAGTTATGGAGCAGTGGTGTCATTCTCTAATAAAAAATTAAGGTCTCTAAGCTATACATAAGCATCCCGGTGGGCTACCTGTTGGTTTGTAAACCCATATATTAACATTATCCATGTTCCATTGTATTTTATTTAATTCATTAAATATTTCCCAATAAGATTATAATCTGGCTGCACTCACGAGGTGGGCTACTTGTTTAACCCTTCTGATACGGAGGATACAAGTACAGCTCTGTCTGCTATCACAGAATGATCTCCATTGAGTCTCTACTTGATGCTCTCTTCTATCAATCAGTCATCAATCAACAAACATTTATTAAGTTCCAGGCACTGTGCTGAGCACAAGCACTAAGAATATAAAGCAAAAATGGTCCCTGCTCTCAAGAAGTTTATATTTTAAATGTGGAGACAACATATATAAGCCAGTTACATACAAGATAAATACAAAGTACTCGGAAGGCAATCTTAGCAAGATGGTGCGGAAGAATTTTTTATAGGAACTATTCTTTAGCTCTTTCCATCTTCTATGAACTGGGAAATTAAAAAAAAATTTCATTAAAATTTTTTTCTCCAGAAAACATGTTGATAACAATTTTCAATAATCATTTTTCTGACATTTTACAATCTATGTTCTCTCTGTCTCTGTCTCTGTCTTTCTTTCATTCTCCCCACCCCATTTCCCCCTCCTCCCTGAATTGTGTTAGTTGAATTACTGTTCTCATATTTCATGGGCTCTAAAGATGGGGAGAACCAAAGTTTCTAAGCTCGGAGAGACCCATTTGGGTGTTAGGAGAGCGGGGTTAGAGTTTTGTCAGAGTAATATAGAGATTTAAAATATGTTTCCTTAAGCACTTCTGCCTCATCTATCCATTTGATGGTAATTAAGAAACCAAAAAACAAAAAACAAAAGCAAAAACCAAGAAAGAAAAAATGCTATTAAAAATTTCAGAAACTACATCCAACAAAAGCCTGTTTATTGCTTGAAACATAATCCACAACAAACATCCTCCCATATATACAGGAGAGCAGCCTTACTTTCTGTCATGTTCTACATATTAAAGGGTGAGTAAAAACTACCTTAAAATAGTCAGGAAAGGACAAGTAAATATATTACTCATACCGTAAAATGAAAGGCATACTATAGAATCATGTAAAGAGCCTTCTCACTGCCTTGGAAGCATCAATATCGTAACTGTCTCTGTTATAGGTATCCTCATTGCCATATACAGCTAAGGTAGACTCTATAAATACCTGGAAAGATTTCCCAGAGAAGAATCCTATAAAACTGATGATGATGATGATGACAATGATGATTATGTTATCTTTTCTATTTTGTTAGAAGGGAGTGATCTTTCAGTGATAGCATTACTACCCTCTCCTACAGAGATCACATGGGCTTTCTCAGACAGTTTATGGAAGTTCTATTGTCTATTATGAAATATATGTGTATATGTGTTTATGTAATAGACATGAACATAGTGTTGCAGCTTTGATGGACAGTCCCTTCACCCGAAAGTTGGTTAAAATCACAAATATACTGCATGATACACCATTTAAAAATACATGAAAAACATCAAAATCTCTTACCTATTGATGAAAGAATGATAATTTCTAAATTGCTTATAATAAAGTCAAATGATTGCAGAAAAAAAAAACTAAAGGCTTGCAAAGGAAGAAAAAACATACATAGCCTCCTTTACTAAGAGAAAATTTATATAATTTATATAATTTATAATTTATATTTTTTTATAATTTATATAATTTTCTAATATTTTTAAAACCTAAAAGATAAATGCAAATCTCTTATTTTTCAACATACTGCTATGCATGTATACCTCCCCCCAAACCATTTTTTCTTGTTTTTGCTCCGTGTGGTTTTATTTCAGATATGTATTATAAAACATTTCAAAAGATCTCATTATATTATTTAAAATAAGCTTGGGGTGTGGGGAAAGGCCATCTGATTTGCCTTTGGGCCAATTCTTTATGGTTTGGGATCTGGCATCCTGAAGAATTTTGGATCATTTGGAGACAGTGAAAATCCTTATAAAATGAATTTCCATGAGTCATATGTGATGTTTTTATTCTCAGATGATATTTTTAAAAAGCACAATGTTTTTATTTATGTTATTATATTTTGTTTAGAGATAAACATTAAATGCATAAATCTCCTGATACTGAATGTGGGGTACCAAAGCTAGAGAAACACTTTAGACTTTGTGAAGTTTAATCACTGTAGTGTATATATATATATATATATATATATATATATATATATATATATATATATATAGAGAGAGAGAGAGAGAGAGAGAGAGAGAAAACAAAGGGGTTACATGTTCAACCTGTATTGTGCCTGTGGAGATGTGTTGTGAAACTTTGTGGAAATGCCATTAAAGCCCTAATTAATACTAATTAAACCCATTAAAATGGAAGTTTCTACTCCACCCTTCAGTCACTCCCATTGGTGTACAGTGCCATCAGGCTATTTCAAACCATCATATGACTATTACCTGAGCAGGGGTAGATTCCTGGGAATCCAGGAAACCCAATCCTGCGAAAAGTTGTCTTCATAACTAAATCTTTTGGCATCATCATTCTTAAAATATATTATACTGGCATCATCACAGGATGGGAATCTGTTATAACAGTTTGCCAGAAATATAAACACCTACCTTTCAAAGAAATCCAAAGTTGGTGATTTTTTTTCTATCAAAAGACAAATTCATGTATTTAGCACTCAGTTTCCGTACTCTTGTATGTATTTGACACCCCCTATTTGAAGATTTTAAAGAGAAGGGGAAGTATATATGACTGCAATTTAACAATCTGTTTTTCAATCAATTTGTAGGACGTTTTCATTATTGTATCCTTTGGTATTAATCAAGTCAGCTTTTATATGCATGGGGCCTCCTATGTAGTGATAGTGAGCATTTTACTTCCAAAGAGGAAGCATTTCTAATTCAGATAATTGGTACCTTTTTTCCCCACACACATGAGACTTCATGTAGACACAGAAAGACTCATTCAGAATATTTAAGGGGATAACCCAACAGTTAAAACTGCCTCTCCCACCCCAACACCTATTTCATTTTTTCATATACATAAAAAAGCACCATTTTGGAAGAACTGCCTTTACTAGAGGAAATCATTTGCTAGAATTAAATATTTTATCACCACAGACCATTGGTCTGGATATTTCTGCCATGGCTTGATTGCTTTCCCAGAATTCTTTTGTTACAATCCTGCCTTAAATTCTATGGTAGTCTCTGCTTAAGGCCTTCTTCCCCTTGCCCTCCCTTCCCCTTTTGAACAATACAAACAAATGTTAATCTTATTCTGGTTAAAATAAAAATCTTTTCCAGAAGGCAAATCCTCCTATGCAAAAAGGCAAGTTTTACTCTCTGTACCTATTTTATTCTCTGTGTAAGTAACCTTTCTTCTTTAATTTTGATTTTTTATTTGCAACTTTTCCCAAGCCTTAAAGTTTCAGCTTTTTACAAAGTGTAATTTTCTTAACCATGAGAAAAAAAGGAAAATTTAATCCTGCCTATGGGTTCTGTAACATTTACATTTTTGTTGTTTTGTGTGTGTATGTATGTGTGTGTGTGTATGTTTACTTTTCACATTAGCTGTCTTAACTCAGTATAATTAATGGCTTTTTAAAGCCAATTTGATCTTGAAATCAGATCCCATCTGTTCTGATTGATGTGGTGATCTGTTGCACTGATTACTTTATCATCTAGCCACAGTAATTGAGGGACTCTGGTGTGGGGATACTTTCAGTAGAAGAGTTTGATGGATTGGGCCCTTTTGTTTGGAACAGATACTTTGCATTAATAATGTTCTTGACAGTTTTACTTAACAGTTAAGTAATTTTAGAATATGTCACTTTTTGCTTCTTACCAACTTACCCCCATTTATGTTTTATTTTCAGCTATGAGGTTAAAATTTCCACGATACTTAGGAGATGATCAAATTTTATTGTAACTAGTATTGTGGTCCAGGAAATTGTGGCTCTAATAGCTTGTGTTAGTAGTATCTATGGAAACTAATTGTGCCCCAAATTGGCCAATTGTGCATGTAGTTAATTATTCCCCTTCTCTTTAGGAGTAAAAAAGGTCAATTGTGGCTTCTTTTAGCCAAATTAGTTTGCATGTGCAATCTTGCAAATACAGACTTATAGGTATACTTGAGATCTTTAGAAAAGATGGTTTCTGAAATATAGTTTTAAGCCTCTTTTAGAAATAATTAAGTTCCTAAAAGAAATTATATGGCATTAAAACCTTAAAACAACTCTCCCAGCTATCCCTCAGAGGCATGTAAAATATTTATCTCTTTTCTCTTTCTGTAATATGACTTCACATGCTATGAAGGCCTTGAGATTAAAGCATCACTATCAATCTCTCACCTACTCTTACTGTTGCATATTGAATTCGTAAGTGGAATGAAATCTATGAGTTCAAGTGTCCCTGCCCAAAGTCATAATTATTTTTCCATATGCCTGGATTTTCAAAGAATGCAGTGTCAATTTTTTTTTTTACTTTAGAGGATATCTCCACATTCACAGACATATATTTCCTGCAAAAAAAAAAAGAATACCAACAACATTTACTGAGTGCCAAGTCTTTATACGGAACCTGATAGCACCCATTTTTATGACTGATAAGGGTTTTTGTTTTTATTTATTTATTTAAGAGTAATTATGCCACTCTAGAAAAAGAGCTTTTGATAATGAATTTTATTTTCTATTGAAAGGAAATCAGTTATCTTTTACACTAAATTATGGTGATAACTAGTACAAATTTATACAACTAAAGCCCATAAAGGAACAAATAGCAATTGTCTTTGGGATTATTATATAGTTTGCTTTACTGTAACTTCATTTCTTCCTCCAACATTTGATTCACGTGTTTATTTTCTGAAGCCCAATAGATATTGATAACAATTCTTAATGGTTAATCTCTTCATTCTGATCATATTTCTTCCAGCCTATCTCTAGATAATCAGAATGTTCAATTTAGTTGTCATAGCCATAACTATTAAGTTTTCACCAGCTAAAAATTAATATCCTAAAGATCTAATGAGTGTATATTTTTTCTCTAACTTTCCCTACCTTAAATTAATCTTTCATTCAAGATTACATTTTCTGAAAGAGTTACAAGTCTCTTTATGCCTTTTGACTTAGCAATACCACTATTACATTTATTTCTTAAAGTGATCAAGGAAAAAGGAAAAGAATGTATATGTTCCAAATTATTTATAGTAGCTATCTTTGTGGTAGTAAAGAACTGTAAATTGAAGGGATACCTATCAATTGGAGAATGACTAAAGAAGTAGTGGCATATGATCCAGATGGAATACCACTATGCTGTAAGAAATTACAAACAGGTTAATTGGAAAAGCTTGGAAAGACCTAAATGAAATTATAAAGAGTGAAATGAGCAGAAACAAGTAAATATTATATACAGCAACAGAAATAATTTGAAGACTTGTGTGTGTCCACTTCCAGAGAAAGAACTATTAAAAAGAAATAAGTATAATATAGTTTTATGTATACATACATCTTTCTGTCAAATGATGTCTTCTCTAATGGGGAGAGACAAGGGAAGGAAGGAGGTAAGTGGGTATTTTATGAACAAATTTTTAAAAAGTATATTTGAATTTAGAAAAAAAAGATAGCTTTTTCATGCAGTCTTTTCCCCTAAGTGATATCGAGAAAATGACTCTTATGAGTTTGTGAATTTGTTTAAATATTGTTATTCTTTCAAGAATTCAAAGGAGTCTTACTAATGTTTATAAACTACTTCCCATTCTGCAGAAATTTATCTAGTTTTTGGATAATTCTTTTATTTTATTTTGGGAGGCCTCAAATTTTAATTGATTAGTTTTGTATTCAATTTCATTTTCTACTGTTAGTTCTATTGCTAGTTGTCTTCATGTATTATTTGAGGTTTATAATGTTCTACATTTTGGGTCATGTTTCTATTAATTATATTGCTGATTGCTTCTCTGTTTTCTTTCTTTGAAATTTCTATTCTGTTTTTCACATTGGTCACTCTTTTCATTCTTTCATCTCTTTAAAGCATACATGTTAATTATAGTTCATATCCTCACATTATATTTGACTAACTTGAAGATCTTATTTCATTTGGCTTTGTGATTGTATTCATAATGTTGATTCTTCACAAAATCACAGATTTACAGAACTGGAAGAAAATTTAGTGTCCATGTAGTCCACTTTGAACCTAAAATTGAATCCCCTACTTCAAAATACTTAACAATTTGTCATAAAAATACCATTCTCTAAAAGGGGACCTAACTACTTTTTTTTTTCAAAAACCTTTGCATTCCACTTTAAAATCAATATCGTGTATTGGTTCCAAGGAAGAAGAGCAGTAAGGACTAGGCAAAGGGAGTTAAGTAACTTGCCCATGGTCATTAGGAAGTGTCTGAGGCCATATTTGAACCCAGTTCTTCCTTTCTCTTGGCCTGAATTTCAATCCACTGAGGCACCTAGCTGTCCCCCTCTTCCCCTACCCACCTCTAATACCTTTTAGGACAACACATACTACTTTAGAATAGACCTATTTTTTTTTGAAAGTTTTTCCTAATATAAAGTTGCCTCTTCTCAACCTTCAATCATTGCTCTTAGTTCTCTGAGAATCAAGCAGAACCAAGTAGAAAAGTCTAATAACTCTTCCAGCTGATAGCCCTTCAAATCCTTTAAGGTACCCATCATTCTCCCCTACCTTCCATTGTAGTCCTCTCTTCATTAGACTAAATACACCAATTCCTATTAACATATATAATTTCATAGCTTAGATATGTAAGAATTAGCACTTATAGTACCTGTTTTCTCCTGTGAGATTGAGGTATTCTGCAAAAAGAAAAAAAACACGTTATTTTAACTCCTTTTAAAAGAATTGGAAATTAAATCAGAGAGAACGTTTTAGCTGTACTTCCAAAGACAAATGAAAAGTCCCAGCCTAGGGAGAATATTTTTACCTCTGCTTAAGTATTAAATTAATAGATATACTCTAGAAGTATATAGTAGTAAGAAATACAAGTTAACATAGATACATTTGATTCTTTTCCTCCAAAAACCTAAAGGTAATAAGTTTAAAAACTGGCTCAGGCAGCTTAAATTCCTTTGTCTTTAGTCAAGTAAGTCTGATAGCTTCATTGTAGTTAGTAATCTCCTAAAGTTATTTTGAAGCCAAACCATCATTGAAGAATGAGGCAAAATGAGTCAGCTATTAAAATGATCCCTAATGAGTTACCTGCTTGCTTAATTGTCCATGATGTAGTGTACCTTGGGATGTTAGAAGCCTAGTGGACTTCAAAATGATGATGCAAGTATAGTTAAGTATTTCAGTAGGAGCCTCACTAATCTACCTTCCCTAGACACAATTGTCGATGGGTCAGAGAAATCTTGTTTCATTTGTTCTTTTAGTTAGGAGGACTTGGAGCATTTGGAAGTAACTTTAGATAGTAAATTCGTTGCTTTTGGGGCATTTGAGTCACTGGTGGGATGAGCTGTTACATGCTATGTGTGTTGTTACATTGAACATCTTGAAGAGGATTTAATATGTAAATGGTATGGTATTAATTCAATAGGAACTATTACTCTTGTTCCTTCCTTTTATTTTTTGAGAATTGAAAAGGGGGGGGGGGAGTAAAGTAAAGAAGACTTCTTTAATAAAATCATGAAACTTGAAAAGATTTCTTTTGGAAGTTGATGGGGAGAGGACTTAATTTAATTAGCTATCTATGTACTTCTCTGTTTCTAAGAGAAGCCCCAGGATTGAGACTATATACCTAACTTAGACCATGAAATCTGACCCAGGCTTATTGGTCAAATCTGACTCTTTGACAATAAGGACAGGATCATAAAATCCTAGATTAGATCTAGAAAGGATCTCGCAGGACATTTAGTCCCATTTTATCCTTGCCACCCATTTTGTCAATGAGGAAACTGAGATGAAGGGAAATTATGTAAACTCATTCAATGTCATAGAAGTAGTAATAATCATAGCTTGAATCCAAATCCTTTGATTCCAGAATTAGCACTCTGTTTACTGTACCATATTGCTTCCTTAGATCAGATTCTTCGATCAGAAATTCAGATATGGGCAAGATTTCTCCTAAAAACAAGCATACAGAGCTTCACAATGGATATCATCAATCTACTGGTGTGCAAATGGTTTTTAAAGCTCCAATTCATTCCATTTGTTAACCAACAAATATTTATATGATACCTTCTATCTACTAGACATTATACTAGGCACCAGGAACACTAAGATGAATGAAATAGTCCTGGTGTTTAAGAAACTTATACTATATTACAGGAAACAACATACAGAAATACACGCTATTTAATATATATACCAAATATGTTTAAGGTAAACTCAGTAGGCAGTTGTTGAAGAGTATAGGAAGCATTAACAACCAAGGAACTGGAAAGACTTCATAAAGGAAATAGTATTCGAGTTTAGAAGGATGTTGGGCAATCTAAGAATGAGGATAAAATGTATTCCAGGTATGGGGGACAGCTAGAACAAATGTAGAGGTTTGTTTGGCTGGATCATTGAATTCATAAAGATGAGTGGTTATATATACCTCTGTGTGTGTGAAGAATGGAAAAAAGTAAATTGGATCTAGATTATGAAGGGCGTTAAATTTACCCAGAAAAGATATTTCATTCTAGAGTGACTAGAGCTTTATGAACAGATAAAATAACATAGTCATCCCTCTGCCTTATGAATATCACTTTAATAATCTTATGGAGGATGATTTTGAGAGGAAAGAAAGGTATGGCAGGCAGATAAGAAAAACATTCAATTGTTCATATTATAGGTGATTAGGTGCTAAATTAGAATGTTAGTCTTATGAATATTGAGGTAACAGAAGAGAGGATACTGTGGAGCAAAAAGTGTTAAGAGTTAGCAAATAATTGAATATTAAGGAAGAGTGAAGAATCACTAATGACTCATATTGAACCTGAATGGCCAGAAGAATGGTAGTACCCTTTTCAGAAAAAGTATAGTTAGAGAGAGAAAATAAGTATGTATCAGCCACTTTGGGGATTGTAGGAGACAGTCAGTTAAGGAAGAGGAAAAGAATTTTCATGCAAAAGTTAATATATATATTTTTAGTCAATCAGTCATACCTTACTCTTGCTAATCCCATTTTGGCTCTTCTCTCTTCCTTTCCTTTCCTTTCCTTTCCTTTCCTTTCCTTTCCTTTCCTTTCCTTTCCTTTCCTTTCCTTTCCTTTCCTTTCCTTTCCTTTCCTTTCCTTTCCTTTCCTTTCCTTTCCTTTCCTTTCCTTTCCTTTCCTTTCCTTTCCTTTCCTTTCCTTTCCTTTCCTTTCCTTTCCTTTCCTTTCCTTTCCTTTCCTTTCCTTTCCTTTCCTTTCCTTTCCTTTCCTTTCCTTTCCTTTCCTTTCCTTTCCTTTCCTTTCCTTTCCTTTCCTTTCCTTTCCTTTCCTTTCCTTTCCTTTCCTTTCCTTTCCTTTCCTTTCCTTTCCTTTCCTTTCCTTTCCTTTCCTTTCCTTTCCTTTCCTTTCCTTTCCTTTCCTTTCCTTTTTCCTTTTCCCTACTGGAATGGTTTGCCATTTCCTTCTCCAGAACATTTTTCAGATGAAGAAACTAAAGCAAATAAGGATAAGTGACTTTTAGTAAATATCAGATTTGAACTCAGGTCCTCTTGATTCTAGAGTAGACAACTATTCACTGTACCACCCTTGCTATCTCCAGTTGAGATTGGGTAGCATAAATTTTTAGTGGAACCAATTAACACAATTGTGCAACTTGTAGCAGCGTTCAGTACCATGTGAGTGGAAACAAAGAAGGTTAATGATGAGAGTCATCCAGATTGGAGTTTGGCATGGAATAAATAATGATTTGGCAAAAGAAGGAAGGATTTTGGTGTACGGAACACTGTAAAGTTGAAGTGATTAACTATAAAGTCAAGATTAGGAATGGGATATATTGGGAGATCACTGAAATATTAAGAAAGGCTGCAGGAATAATGGATAGGGAACTGGTCTGGAGTTAGGATTGGAAGGAAACAAACAAAAGAAGGGAGGGGAGGAAAAGAAGAGAGGATATTTATTTGTCAACTCATGGAGACAAATTCAAAAGCTAAGAGTCTCTGTCCTTAAGAAGCTTCATTTCTATTTTTGAGATAGGGAGATTATGGTCAGGTTGGGCCTTTTTGGTGGGAAAATTAGTGAGATGAAGAGTAGAGCCATGGGGGAGTAGTTTGGCATTTTCCTTCCAAAAACTATGACAGAGTTGATTTGATTATGATTTTGGAATTTGATGAGGGTCTGGGAAGAGAATGGAGAAAGGGAACAAGTCAGAAAAACTGTTTTGCTGTTGAGAAGACAGGGCATAGGGAGGGAGCAGATCAAAGCTTCATACTCTAATGTAATCAGAGGCTTCTTAAAAACTCAAACTAGCCTTTAAAAGATTGATTGGTAATAGCTGCATTAAATTATAAGTACAAAAAGGCAGAGTAGTCTTATTACTTTAGAAATAAACTTTTTAAAAGTTACATAGGAGTAAGAATAGAGTTTAATGATATTATGTAGAAGCTCTGTTAATCCTGTACCTCTGTTTTCTAATTTAAATAGGAATATAATATAAATCTAAGTTCGTCCAATTTTACTTAATTTCCATTAACATTCTGGTTTACTATATCTGCATTTAGAGTATGTTGGGGTTTTTGTTTTTGTTTTTGTTTTCTGTTTGTTTGGGGTTTTTTTAGAAAGAAAAAAATGCTTCTTTCAGCAGAACCATCTGTTTTAGTTTCCTCTGCCTCAACAACTCCATGCGTATTATTATTGAGGCCACCCCTGTGGTTTTCCAAGTGGTCTTGTTACTCTGGTGGCCTTAGTTTTTAATTGGAGTGATGGAAAGCTTTTACTACAGGCATCCTTCAAGTCTAAAGTTTCCAAAAAATAAAAGAAATACATATTTGCTGTCCTATTATGACACTATGTCCTTATTTTATTTTCCCTATAATTAGGGCTATTTTCTTTTTTCTTTTTCAAATTAGATTTTTTTGGTCCTTTGAAAGATATTCCAAATATTCCACAACATAGGTAATTAAATTAAGACAAAATTATGCTAAAGCAATTGGGATGTGACCAGTTTGTGTTTATCAATTTTCATCTTTCATAAAGGATTTTTAAAAAAGAAAACATTTTCCTTTTTTAAAAGAGTTCTTACACTCAAACCCTGATTTGAAGGACAAAGGTAATCAGATTTAAGGAAGGAATTTTGTTATCTGGCATTAGGCTTTCATCAAGTGAAATAACTAGTCATCTGTATTCACTAATCTTAAGAGTTGCCCCCACAGGGAATAATGATCACAAAAGGTGGGTGGAATAAATATTTGTTATGGGGACACTCTTTATAATGTATTTTTAACCAATATCTTGAAGCCTCTGTATTTTCTTATTAAAAGTTTTAATTTGTATCCTATCTATCTTGGATTCTTCAGTGCACATTGATGGAACTGCATGATGCCACCTAATATTTCTTTTACTCATAATCTTTTATCGTTTCATCTTTCTCTATGTCTTATACCTCTCAAACCCTGTTCTTCCTCACTATGACCTTTAATCCCACCAAACCCTCTTTTCTTTTCCAGACTAGTATCCCTTGACTATTTAGATTCTCTTTCCTTCCTCATTTCTACTCCTTAGTGAACCAACTTAATTCTACACCATCCTCCCTTGATTCTCAAGTCCTGCTCCCTTGTTCTCTTACCTATCAAGCTATACCACACCCAGTCGTGCATTGTGCATTACTTCTACCATCTTCTTCTTTTGCTTGAATTCATGCTCTGCTAGATAGAGGTAAAGGAAATGATAAAAAGTACACTGACTAGATTCACTTCAGTTTTATGTTATTTAAGCTCAACTCTGCTCTCTCTTCAATAAGGCAGGCTACGTATTCTTTCATAATCAATTAAAAATTCACTTTCCCTAATTGCTATTATATTCTATTTCATTTCTCCTCAAACTTCTCACTGCTTCTCCTCCCTTCCTTTCAGCTAATGACCTCTCATTTATTAAACATTACTGAAAAAAGTAGAAGACATTTCCTGAGAGTTACTTTTTAAAAAAATTTCCTCCTTATCATATGTGCTTTAAACATTGTTCCCCTAGTATCTCTACTCTTATCTTAAATGAAGACATAGGCCTTCTCCTTGAGAAGTCTAGTTCTTTTCATGTTCCTTTGAAACCATCTTCTCCCATCTTGTAAGGTTCTTTTGAAAAGGAATTCTTTTGCCCTTTGTACTCATATCCTGAAATAGGTGGGTTATATAGAAGTAAGGGTTCGTAAACTTATTATATCAAGTTTTAATACACCACTCAGAGCATAGGCCTGAGAAGCAGCTTGTAGACCCAAAGGCTATCTGACTTGTTGATAATTTATTAAAAACATTAACTGAGGTTTATTAATAAGCAAGTAACAGAGGAAAGGAGGACCAGGAACAAGGAGTCCCTAAGGTTAAAATCTTGATTCTCCACTTTCTAAGGATCCACAAGGACCATCTTCAAATTCTTCTGGCTAGCCTTTCATTACACTGGCTCTCTCTAATAACTTGCACTAGCTTTCTAATCTAAGCTAACTGGTCTTCCAAATTACTGGTAGACAAGTTAAAAATTCATCAAATACCGATAGCTTGAATTCTTGGTGAGTTCACCCTCTTAGGCCAAAGACCAAGATGGCTTGGCCTTCCCACAGACAGGTTTCACTGGATACTGGCAGCTCAGTCAATCAGCAGTCAGGAAACTCAGAACACAGGATCTTACAGAAACACAGGTAATAGGAGACAGGGAAGAGCAGGATCTCAAGATCTCTGGATAGCTGGAACACAGAAAATTCCAGCTCTCAGGGAACAGCTAAGTCCCTTCTCTTTAGGGTTAAAGAAAACTAGCCAATAGAAAGTTACCTCTCTGCTCTGCCTGAAGAACAGTAACAATGGATCCCAACCTTCTCAGGGCTTCAGGTTTTAAGTCTTCCCCAGGCTCTAGAATAGAGTCCTCTAAAGTTCTGTGGCTTGCGGCAGGGCCCCTTTGCAAACTCCTGCATTGAGTTCTCTTTTGCAAAGTCTTCATTTCATTCTTTCTCTCTCACAATTCCTACCACCAATACAAATGCCTGGCACATAGTGGGTGCTTAATAAATATTTGTTGATTGACTAATTCTTTAACAGATTGATCTCATTATCATCACCACTCTCATACCCTTAGTCTCTCCCTATCTACTAGTCTCACCTATCTTTCAAAACCCTTAGCTTGATCCTGCCAGCCCCATAAACTATTTATTCTACAGCTCTACTCCCATCTGTGGCCAAATTCTTTAAGGTGTCTTGAGGACACCATCAACAATTAATGTTCCTACTTCTTTTTTATCTTTAAGCCAGCAGTCTGGCTTCTGAACCATCAACTGAAATTGGCCTCCCCAAAGTAACCAAAGATCGTTTAATCCCTAAATCTAAAGACCTTTTCTTTATCATCATACGTCTTGACCTTTCTCTGAAGCATTTCATACTACTGAGCACGTTCTTTCTCCCTAGGTTTTTATGACTGTTGTCTCCTGGCTCTCCTTCTTTCTGTCATTTGCTTCCTCTCAGTACTCTTCACTCTTATTATGTCCTCTAACCTTGTGTAGCCCCACATGCTCTGAACTGAAGACCTTCCCTTTTGACTTTATACAATCTCATTTAATCTTATCAGCTTATATGGGATCAGTTATAATCTATGCAGATGAGGTTACTAGGTCTACACATCCAGCCCTATTATCCTTCCTAAGCTCCATGGAGTCTTGCATAACCCACTTCCTTTTGTATATCTTGAACTCTTCTATCCCATGGGCAAGTCAAACTTCACAAATAGGCAGACAAACAGACAAAAACTTTTAAAATACTTATTACTTGTCTGGCATTGGGCCAAGCACTAGGGATACAAGTGAACTTAACAATAATACCTGCCCTCATGGAGGAGATATTTTCATGGATAAAAACAAAGTACTGTGGGGAGGAGTGAAGATGGATGGTAGTCAAGTACCTGAGCAAGAAATGGTGGTGAACTCCACAAGAATCACAAGCTGAGGTGAAAGAGAATGAAACATGGCCAGCCTACCACATGCTCCAAATAGAGGCCCCAGGAGAATTTCACCAAAGAAGCAGATTAGCTATAAGGGAAGTGGACTATTCCTCAGTATAAAGATCCCAGTGTTAAGTGAAGTTTCAGAATCAAAAGTCCCCGGAGGCATTGAGATGAAGTCTGGAGAGTTAGAAGCAGAGTTAGAGGAAGAATGAAACTTACCCAAAGAGAACTTCTTATTTTATACACCCAACTCTCCTTTCTTATCAACTTTTGTTCTAGTCTCAAGAGCATTGCCCTCTTCACAGACTCTAAGCCCTGTCATATTGGTGTCATCTTAAATATTTCATTCTCACCCATCCTATGTGCCCAGTCTGTTGCTAAATCGTAACAGCCCTACTTTTATAACATTTCTCCTATGTTCTCTTCCTTATACCCATAGAAGCCACCTTGGTTTAGGCCCTTATTACTTCTTGCCTGGCTGTAATTTTTGCAATAGCATTCTAATTGTTTTTCTTGCCTTGGCTCACTCTACTCCAAATTTATATGTTTATTTGTTACATTTAAATACCCAGTAAACTTTCTCCCTACTTCCTTCCTCCCCCTCCCCCCCAAGGCATCATTTAATAAAAAGATAAACATATATAAAACTATGTTCTTACTTATTTCTAAGTATCAGTTCTTCCTCCGGAAGCAGACATATACAAAATCATTCTTCAAACTTTTTTATTGTGGTATATAATGTTCTCTTTATAATTTCATGTAATTCTTTCCATGGTTTTCCAAAATTAACCTGTTAGTCATTCTTATAGAGCAGTAGTATTCCATCACAATCACATGTCATAGCTTCTTTAGCCATTCTCCAATTAATGAGCAAACCTTCAATTGCATATTCTTTAGAACAACAGAGAGCTGTTCTAAATATTTTAGAACATGTGATTTCTTTTCTATATTTCTTGATCACCTTCAGAAACAAATTTAATATTAGTATTTTGGGGTCAAAAGATATTCTCAGTTTTATAATTCTTTTAACAAAATTTCAGATTGCTTTCCAAAATGGTCAGATCAGTTTGCTGTTCCACTAATAGTGTATGTGTCCCCATTCTTCCACATCTTCTCTGACATTTGTCCTTTTATAATTTTAATTAACCCAATAAGTGTAAGATGATACCTCAGAGTTGTTTTGATTTGTATTTCTCTAATCAATAATGATAGGGAGCATTTTTATATAGTTATTTACATAGCTTTAATTTCTTCATCCAAAAATTGTCCTTTTGACTTTCAATTGGGGAATGTCTCCCCACATATAAGAATACATATTCTTATATATTCTACAAAGTTCTCTATATATTTTAGATATCATAGTGATTTTTCTGAAGTAAAAGCCCAACTACATCACTTCCTTGCCTAATGAGCTCTTATGGTTCCCTGTTACACAAATGATCAAATGTAGTACTTCTACATTTGTCATTTAAAGCTCTTTAAAACCTAGCCATTTTTTTTCTCTCTCTGGGTTTCTTAAACTTGACTTCCTTCCAAGTAGTCGCTAATCTAACTACCTTACCCAGCTGGTTATTATTAAATCAAGAAACTCCTTTCTAGTCTCCATGACTTTGTACTAACTGTCACCTATGCCTAAAATGTTCTCCTCCTTACTACTGTCTTCTGTATTCCTCCAATTCATTTAAGACTCAAGACAAAGCCCACCTTCAACAAAAGGCTTTTGCAGGCCCCACCAGCTATATGCATCCTATCTCCCCCAAAGGAATTAAAACTGTTTTTGGGAAGGAATTGTTTCTTTGTATCATTATATCCCAAGAACAAGTCTTATTTTATTCATTAATTCATTTTTTTTTCAATTTTGTTAATCTCTCCTTTGATTTTTATTGTTTCTGTTTTGATGTTTAATTGGGGGATTTAATTTATTGCTTTTCTAATTTTTTTGGTTTCATGCCCAAGTGAGTGATCTATCCTTCCTTCCTTCCTTCCTTCCTTCCTTCCATCCTTCCTTCCTTCCTTCCTTCCTTCCTTCCTTCCTTCCTTCCTTCCTATCCTCCTTTATGAAATGTAATTTTTATAACATTATATTCAGAAAATGTTATATGTGATTTTTCCTTTTTGGCATTTGTGAGATTTTTGACAGCACTATGCACAGTTGAGAAATTGTATATTGCTTTCTATTCCTATTCTGTTTCTATTCTCCAGAAGTCTTCTCATATCTAACTTTTCTAAATTATATTCCTCTCTATACCTTCTTATTTATTTTATGGTTACATTTATCTAAGTCAGACAGGAAGAAATTAAAGTCCCCCTAGAATTATAGTTTTCTTAAATGTATTAAATGATCATTAGAAATCAAAGAATAAAGAGGAAACAAAATAAAGACCACATGCCCATGACTGATTAGCCATTTCAGAATCTCCACTGACTACCATCACCATGCTGCCTGCACGCCCAAGAGCAAGACCCTCAAAATACACTGACTTTATCCTCTGTCTACAAGAAGTATGTAATGACAGGAAGTCAGTGGGCTCCCAGGAAATGTAGTTCTTTTTTAGGGTAACAGATTTTCAATTAAATAGGATATATGTTAGAATTTAGTCACCATTCTGCTCAGAGCCATATAGCTGCATTTCTGTCTTTTGCTTTCTTCTCAGTATTCAGTTAGGGCACTATACTAGCCTCAGAGCACTTCACCTTGGATCTGTTTTCCAGAACTGGGTAATGGATGACAGAGATGCTAGATGGCACCTGTTCCTGCTCCTAACACTTCTTCAGGAATCCTCTGACATCTCTTTCTGGCCCATTTCTTCCTACCCCCATGCTCTATATGTGGTAGAGGGTTGGAGAGAGAGAGAACTTGCAAGCATGACCTGGCTTGCATGTCCTCTCTCTCTCCATACCTCTACCACATATATTAGTTTCATTTCCTTCCCTAAATGAGGATGTGTTCTATGTCCTACTATTAGTACTATAAAAACAGTGTGCCCTTGACCAGCCTCCCATCCCATTGTCAGTAGGTCTCTCTTTCTGTTATCTTAAGCTGCTCTGGGCAGGAAAAATGACTCTTTGTGACTTTTTCTTGGCTTTCTCTATCAGAATTTGGTCTGGCACATTTTCTGGGTTGTTTTTGAAGGAACGGGTTGGCAAAAATATGTCTTCTCACTGTTTGATCTTTTAACTTTTTAAAAAATTTATTTAGTTAAATATTTCCAAATTACATTTTAAAATCATTTTTAATGAAAATTTTGAGTCCTAAATTGACATTTACTTCTTGCCCTTCCTTAATAGAGCAAAGGATAATGAAAGAAGAGAAAGGGTATATTGGCAAGTGTAGATGAAGTAAAATAAAGTTACAAATTAAAAAATTTAAACTAATAAAAATATCTTTGAAACAAGTAAAACAGATGAACTGTATTACTGCCTTTCCATTTTAAGTGTATTTTTTTCATAAAAAGAAGATGGCATTTGAAATGAGAATCCACAGAATTGTCTCAATTTTGACCTTTTTGCTGTGGAATGATTCTTCTCAAAACTTACTCTAATGCCTTTTGTTTTCTTCTTAAATATGTCTTCTCTCTCTCTAAGTGGATAAAATTTAATGAGGTACAATCCTTAAGTAGCCCAATTTACATTGCAAGTCAAAATAGTCAATGTCAGTGACAACATCCTCCCTTGCCTATAATTCATTTCACTTGAGAATGAGCCAGGGATACTTGGAGGGTATGCCATGCCAAGAATCAATAGATTATTGTTGGTTTTAGTTCTCCAGTGATTTCTGTCTATTCTTTTGACAGATTTACCATCCCTTTTCCTGGGATGACAGAGGGGAGAGATAGAAGGAAATTAAAGAGTAAGGGCCCTATTACTATTGTATCTTTTTCTATGTCATGCTTCAGTGAAGAAAACAGTGTTGTCAGCAAAGTGTCCATTTCTTACTGTCTTGTTGTGCTTCAGAATTTATCTCAGGATGGGAAACATTCTCCAAATCCATAGAGTACACTTAATATGCCACTTTTCATTTAAGAATGGTTACTTTTAAGATGTAGGTGTTTGGGGATATAGCCTGACCTAACACAACCAGCATTAATGGTCCAAAGATAGAGCAGCTTTTCATACTGGTGTTCTTTGGAAGACATTAAACTGTCTCCAGGGACAGTTCCTGCAGCTTTAGTTACAAGAATAAGTGTGTCGAGAGAGTACATTACTTTCAGAAACTTTACTGCTATATTGTCTTATTTATTCCCCACATCAAATGTATAGTGTAGATTCCTGCTTTTTCTACAATGGAAATAAACTGGAGCCTCACTAGGAGTCTGGCCTCAGAATCCAGGACATGAGAAACCATCAAGGCCAAGACCACCTTAGAAAGGGGTCTTTTTTGTAGTTCAGTTAGTTGGAAAAGGTTCAAAATAGACCTACCCTATGCTGAATTCCACTTTGTATTAAGAAGTGTTAAAGAAGAAGTCCAATAAAATAGAAAAAATGGCATGTTCTGTATGTGTTCATTTTTATTTCATCAAATTCCACTTCTTTCCCACACAAAAGCCCAGGTTATCCAGTGAATTTTCTTATTAACAAAATGCTGATGCAAAAACCTTACTTGTAAATGACTCAGTGTAATTGCTTTTGACAATGTTAAGATTTTGCTCCTACCACCAAAAAAATATCAACCATGTATATATTGTTTATAGATATGGTCAGCATATAACATTTTTCTCAAAATAAACTCTATCCCTACATGGAATTAGTTTCTGCCACATAGAAATTTCCTAAGTAAAACATTTTAATCTTCACTTTGGAAGCCTGTTGGCCACTGGACCTTAAATCAGGAAGACCTGAGTTCAATTCTAGTCTCTGGTACTCACTACCAGTCTGACCTTTCACATTCCAATTAACCTCCCCTAGCTCCATTTAACTCATCTGTATGTGGGACTAGGTGGTTTTTGGAGTCTGATTCTAGTCTATATCCATGGAGCTGATATCCGGCTGAAATCACTAACTCATCATATAGACAGTCCATGCTAGTACTTAACATCCAAATGCAAAAAAATCATCACCATTGACTGATTATTAGATGAATTCTTTTGATATTTCAACCCATAATATAAAAAGACAAAAATAGCCTTTGACCCTATATGTCTGCCTGGCACTTCTCTTTTGATAGAGGTAAAGTTGTTTAAAATGCCTTTTTTGGACTATATTTTGACATAAACTGCTAGATTTTATTCAGTACCCAACAAATTGGCATTCCATTGGAAGACTTACAAACCAATACTGACTATCACCAAAAGTGAATTTAGACGACCTAAGGAGGTTTTACTTAAATAGAAGAAAAAGTCTCATTATATGTTATTTATATTTAAATTAAATTCTTTTAAAACTGCTCTCTCAATTGCATAGGCAAGTAAAAGGAGGTGTGAAACTTTTGCTTTCATCAGTATTTATTTATTTCAATGCAATGTTGAACATAGAGATAGATGGCAAAAAATAAATTAGAGAATTTAATTCAGGATTAAGAAATGAAAAGCCAAATATATGTAGGCAACTTAAAAACATGATGATAAAATTTATTTTTTAAAGAAATAAGTGAAAAGATACTGTACCTGGCAAATTGAATAATGTCAATAAAAATAATACAAACAGAAGATGACTAAATTCTAGACTTAGAACAATGAAAGAATGGGTTTTTATTCTGCCTGACACTTGATAACTTTGACTATGGGGAATTCACTAATGTTCTCTGAGACTCAATTTTTTTCTTGTACAAAATGGGATTAATAATAACTGTAATTTTTTTCCTGACTGTTGCTGTGAGACTCAAATTAGAAAGCAAGTAAAATAGCTTTCAAATTTTAGCACAATTATGCTTAAAAATCAATTCTTTCCAAATTAATGGTGTGTAGTCAGACTATCAACTCATTAGTGCAAAAATATAATTAATGCCAGAATACAAGATCAGATAAAGATGATAATAAAATGTTATATTTCATTAAACTTACTCTGACTTGATCACGTCAAAGAAATAATAAAAGTGGAGAAGATTGTGATATATTTAAAGGAAGAAATATTGACAAGGATTGTTACTATTTCCTCTCATAGTTTAAGCATCTTAAAACAATCATTACAACAGAGGCCAAAAAAAAAACCCCAAATTCATCAGTTAACAAACTGTTCATTTCATTTCTTTCACAAAGACATGGCAGCTAGGCAAATGCAAAGTAAAAATATAAACTAATTTGTAAACTAATAGTTTAAAAATATAAACTAATTTGTAAAACATTAGAAAGAAAAATAGTGGAATATTCTAAACAGTATTGTATAAAAAATATTGAGCATCAAAAGTTAAATCTCCAGAAAGTTTTTCACAAAATTAAATAAGCCAGCTAAGACAAAACTGAAATGAGAACAAAAGGGGAAAATGATATCTATAAGTGAACATTTTTTTTCATTCTCTACAAAGTTCAGTTCAACTGGTATTTTTATGCTATGCACAAGATGCACAAAGGGGAAAAAATGGCCCCTGCCTTCAAGGAACTTACATTCTACTGGTCAGAAATAACATGTATACTGTTATAAGGAAAGGCAAAATAAATGCAAATTATTGAAGGGGATAAAAAAAGAATAAAAATTAGAAGAATTAAAAAAGATCCCTTGTAGGAGATAGCACGTTAATCCTTGAACAGAGCTAGGTATTCCAAGAGTCAGATCTCCACAATTAATATTCCAAACCATATATATTACTATCCCTCTTCATTTCAAAAACTCCCATGGCTTTCTGTTTGTTCTAATATAAAATATAAGTAATAATATTTGGCATTCAAGTCCCTTCACTATCTCATTCCAACCTATCTTTGTAATCTCATTTCTCCTTATATATTTTATGGTTTAGTTAAACTGAGTGACTTGGTATTTCCTGTAGATAATAGTGTGCTGGGAAATGTTTAACAATCTTCTCCCTGGGGAGGGAAAAAAAAAGTACCCATTTACATAATTTGTACCTAGGTTAATTACAAATTTTATTAGGTATCAGATTGTGTAGCACACAATTTATAAATAGTAATAAAGTACACCATTCATAAATTCCAAATACTCAACTGATTTTCACAGAATGTTTGTCGATTTTTGCCAAACTCATATAATTAACTAATTTATGGTTGCAATTCAACCTTGATTTAACATATGGAGTGGTATCCTAATTCATTCTTTTCTTAATAAATTTGTCATTAAATCTGATACATGCTTGATTGTTGAAAATATACTACTGTGGTTGACACCAATTCTTTTTAAGCCACAAGTAGCATTGCCCCTGTAGGAGCTAATTCATTCACTCAATGGCTCTTTCTACCAACCACAATTCACAAAATTCCTGAAAATTCAACAATTGGCTTTTGCAAGACAGTATGAGCTGGCTCCAGCACACCCTTGCTTGTCCATGACATCTTATCTGCTGTCTTTGCCTTTATTAACAAATTGCTCTTCCATATCAAGTATATTATCTCCATTTCATAGAAGAGGGAACTGAGGTTTTGAGAAGTTAGCTTACTTACTCATGATTACTTCAGTACTTTAATGATTCTTTAATCATACAATTTCCTCTCATTTCAAATTAAAACGAATACCTTTCTTCTGGTCATTTGTCAGTTTCCTTCAGCTCTTACAAGTCTTTTTTCAGGGAATCATGTCAACGACATTCTTTTATATTTCTTGAAATTATGTGAATACATTGGAGGAAGCAGGCTATCCATTGGTTATCCCGTTATTCATATTATATACATCCTGCCCTCTTTTTTTCCAGTCATATATTTCCATGATGACATCCTTTATTTCTTTTCATCTGGGTGCTACTTCTTTGGTAACATTGTTACTTTCTTGCTTCCACCTTGTTCATCTACCATTGCCCTTTGTGTAACCCATAACTTCAATTACTTATTAAGTGAATTAAGTGTCTAACTGGGAGGAAATCTAGGATTGTGGGATGATGAGTTTAGAACCAGAAGTCCAACTACTTTATTTTACAGATGTAGAACTTAGACCTAAATAGGTTCAGTGCTTTGCTCAGGGTCATACTGGTTATAAGGAACAGAACTGGGATGGAACTAACTCCCAGTATAGCACACTTTCCATTGTACAATATGCATATAAGCTATTCTTTTAATTAGGTTCCATTCTAGACTTACTTATCATCACCCATTTACACTGTCTGATCAAAATATAAGTACTGGTGGACCAACTTTCTGCATATCAAATTCTGAAAGACAGCCATTCCTCATCCACTTGCTTTTTCCTGAATGGTTAGGACAAATTCTATGGAATGATTATGGATCTAATTTAGGAGTATCATCAGTGTTTCAAAATGCAATTAGCTTGATGCCATCCACAAAGAGGAGCATCTAGAGATCCTTTCCACCTACAGAAATCCTTCTTGGATTTGAACTCTGCTCTGAAAGTACTCCATGATAATGGCATGTCCCTTTGGTGAACATATGTCTCCCTTTGTTATGCCTCTTTTGATAGTGAAGAGCTTTTGGACAAAGTTATTTCTGTTATATTTTTAGCAAAATCTTGAATATTTTGCTGTGTGAATTAGAGATAGCTCATTAGAAGAGAATCCTTAATCTTATGTCTTCATCAAAGATGCCCTTAATGTGTTTATGAATTATTCACCTATAGATTTATTTTGTGATGAAATAGTAGATATATGGATTAGGACATTTTTCTTAGGGATTTAGGACATACACTTGGGGAGGTGATTTTTTTTCTCAATATTGAGTTTTTCTCTTCTCAATCTGTATAGTGAACCCTTAAATCCCCCTGGGAATATATTGCCCACCAAACAGACTTTATGTAATTATCTGTAATCTAATTGAGTTACTTATCCTGTTTGATTTCTTTAATACCATTTCTGTTCCATCATGTAACATGTTATAATTTATGATGATTGAGTCAAAATATGGTAGTTGACTGTCATTGATGGAAAAAAGGAGGTTACAATTGAAATCTTTACAGATCTCTTTTAGTTTTAACCTATTTGTTGTTCTCTTTCCAGATTAATTCCTAAATGCCCTTGGGATAATCCGGGTCTCTTGCCAAGCTTTCTATAACCATTCTTTTCATTCTGCTCCACTGCGTCTCCCTGTTTTATGAGGTGATATTGCTCATATCTCCTACCATCCTCCTCCACAAGATTTTACAACTGGATTTATAACCTAAACCACTATTGCCTTTGCTTGGTGTATCTTTCTAATTGGTTAGACGGTCAAGTATTTGCTGGTTTAGATGGTTCCTAGGCTCTTTTGGTCTCCTCATGGTGCTGATGGATTTATGTCAGTTAAAACTATAGAGTACAGGGATTAATAACCTGGGAATTCCATGGGTGGATTTTAAGAGGTAGTTGAACTTAACTTTCTAAGTAACTTTCATTCCCTTCAATTATGAATGTGGGCATCAAACATTACTCGGAGGAGTCTACCACTTTCTCATACTACCAAAGGGGTCCCTGACACACAAAAATGATTAAAATGCACTACTTAGGAACTGTTGAGTTTTGGTATCTATTCATCCATACTTTTCTCATTGTTTGTCATGAACAGCTTGTTTAAGTAGATTCAGGTAGTCAATATATTATTTGCTTGCCAAATTTTCTTCTAATTTTACTTATTTCTTCCTATATTGATTTTCTTATTTGTAATAAAAATTGATGGGCTGGCTGTATATAGACAGGTGATGTGGAATGGCCCCCATTTCAATAACAAGTGATTCTTCATTTATTAAAACATAATCAATTGATTTTTTTGTCTTTTACATTATTTTTAGGTACTGTACATATCTAACACCTTTGGTTCTTTTCTGAGAAGTAGAGAGAAGTAGACATAGTAGAAAGAGTGAACCTGGACTCATAGGACCAGAATTCCACCCATAAACCTGAGCTCTGTCACTTGTGCTATCTAAAGATCATTTAGCCTCTCTGGCCCATAATTTCCTCATCTGTAAAGTAGGGCACTTTGACAAACTGGCCTCTAAGATTCCTTCTTACTCTTTATCTATGATCCTATGATTCTTGAAGAATACATTTGCCATTCTCATTCCTTGCATCTAAATCATGGATTCCAATATGTTTTTCTTCCTTCTGATGTGGTCACTTTTACATTAAAGCGACTATTCAAAGCATTTGTTGATTTAATTTGTAGGGTCTTAATAATTTCTATATAAAATTTATGTACTTCTTTATTCCCTGCAACAAATATTGGTAAGAACTTGCAAGCACTTTCACAGTAGTCTTTTTTTGTAGATATTTGTCATGTGCATGGTTATATAAGATTACTAAGTATCCTGTTAAATTATACTTGAGGTTGGCTTTGATTATCCTGGTAAAACAACCTTTGCCAATTCCTTTATTTTCTTCTTCAAAGAGAAACTGATTAATCTTTCCATTCCCATTTCCAAATTTCCATTTGTCTTCTGGTTTCATTTATAATGAGAATTTCTTTTTTTTTTAACATCTACTTTCTATATTAGAATGGATACTAATATAGGTTCCAAAGCAAAAGCGTGTTTAAGGACTAGACAATTGGGCTTAAGTGATTCACTCAGAATCACACATCTAGGACATATCTGACATACTAACCATCTTTAGGCTTGGCACAATCTACTAAGCCACCTATCTGCCCCTATAATGATGCTTTCAATATTAATGTGATTTAATTTCATTAGTATTTTGTCCATTAAGAACTCAAATTTAGAATTTTTTCATCTATATTTATGAGTATAAACTATATAAAAACTATGAGTTTGAGTATATTTTTCTTTTTCCCAATTACCACCACCTTTGCAGATGCAGAAGGTAGTCTCTGAAGATTGAGGATTTTTAAAATTTTTATTTGTTTCATGAGTTGTCAAGGCCAGAGAATTAACCACATGTGCAAGTCTCCTGGTGATGATACTCTCTGTACATAACCACGAATGTCTTTCTAAAATGTCTTTGCAAAGTAGATATGACATGGAGTCAGAACCTTATTCAAAATCCTTGCATAGCAGCACTGTCTATACCTTGTGCTTCACTGTCATAATATTTAGAGATATGGGATATAATAAAGCCTTTAAATAATATCTTGTGCCCATGGTCACACAGTAAATGTCTGAGTGTTCAACCTCAGCTTCCAAATCAGGGTCAGTACTTTGAACAAAGGTACAACACCATCTCTGATGAATTGCCATTTTTCTTCAGAAAAGAATAGAATGATGATGTGTGCAATTAAGCTGCAATACATTTTCAAATCATGACCTGTCCACAGAGATTGTCATCAGCAAAAATGTATGATCAGAAGAGGAAGTAGATTAATCATACAATGAGAATCCTGGATTTCAAATGATCAGTGACTGTTATCACTTATACCCAAAAGAATGTTAAAGACCTAGAGGAAAGCCCCCAAACCATTAGGTTTGCCCTTTATGTGGTATTGTAATATTTATAGGGAAAGATGGGTGGATATGAAGAACAGGGGATACAGAAGATTTGTAGCAGGGAATGGAGGAGTTGAAGGGAGAGAGGGAATATGACTGCTGGTGAAGCAAAAGGAGAGAGATGCCCCCTGTCAAGAGGCTATTTTTGAATAAAATGGGGTATCCAAGAAATGGGCCACTTATGATAGACTTCTTGGATGTCTTCTCTATTGATTGATGCCTCAGATGCCCCAGAACAGGTAGACATGGCCCTCCTGAGAGACAAGCCTTTCACCAAACTTTGGTCACCCAGCAGGGTTCTGATAAGGACCATGCATAGTTGAATGACTGTCCTGAGGTTCAGCTCCCTCTATGCCCTCTGAAAAGATAGTCCTCTTATCTGACTGCAATATTCAAATAAGATAAATTGTAATAACCAGTTCAGATTGGAGCAGTATCAGGGGAGAGGGAAGAGGGATTTCGCTAGATAAGGTCTGAGTCTCTCTCAGTGTTAGAACTGAGGCTAGGCCTCACAGGCTGGTGTAGGGTTTCTCTTATTCCTGTCTATGCTATATCTGTGCTAGTTTTCTTAATTGCAAAATCTTAGCAGTAGACAGCAAGCAACAATAAAAGTTCTGACTTTAGAGCTGGTTGGGCCTGTCCCTTCAGGCTGAAGAAAATAGAGCACTTATATCCAGAGAAGAAGAAAAACTCTTCTCCCTCTTCTCAAGGCTAGTAAGGAAGTGCTAGTCACAAGAGCAACTGCCACTCCCAGTTGCCCCTTCCCCCACAAACTGTCAGTCTTGTCAATTTCTTCTCTCTCAAATATTCCCACTGTTGCTTGTTCCAACACAATGGCAGAAAGTCCAGAATTTGTTTTAGTTTCTTTTCCACAGTATTTATGGAATGCCATAGATAAGAGTGAAAGAGGATAAAAGAGTAGGGATAGGTTGCCTCTAGGATTTTTTGGTGAGAGTGCTGATTCATTGAAACATTGAGGTTGCATTAATTCCACAGATGACAAAGATCATAGATTTAGAGCAGGGAAGGTCTTTAGAGGTCATCCCATGCAAATTATGCCAGAAAGGTCTTTCTCCTTTCTTCTATCCATTTATAATTTATATCCTGTTGTAACTTTGAAAACCTGTCTTGAAGCCCTTGCAAAGTAAGTATGAGAAGGAACTTTGCATTTACAGCTTTACCTTAAAATGGAAGTTTTCACAGAGTCTATGGAATAGCTCATACATTCAAGCTAGCATGAAAAATTTCATCTCCTTGGAGACCTAATGAGACCAGAATTTTCTTGCTTTTTGTTGTTGTTGTTCAGTCGGTTCACTCATGTCTAACTCTTCATGATCCATTCTAGGGTTGTTTTTTGGTAAATACAAAAGTGGTTTGCCTTTTCCTTCTTTTTTCAGCTCATTTTACAGATGAGGAAACTGAGGCAAAGAAGGTTAAGTGATTTTACAAGGGTCACACAGCTAGGAAATGTCTTAGGCTAGATTTGTGCTCAAGAAGATGAACCTTCTTGACTCCAGGCCTGGCACTAAATCCTCTACGTCACCTAGCTGTCCTCTTAACTTCTAGGGGCTTCAGCAAGAGGGTACACAGCTCAGATCTTACATCAGAGTTGAAAACTACACTCTCTTTGCGGTTAGTACCAGTTGTTGGTCTTTGAAACTTATATGTATCTTCAATGGCTTTTGGATCATAGACTGAGAATTTTGTAAAGTCTAAATTTTTTTTTCTTCCAGATGTCACACTTTACTTCACTAATTCTATTTTTTTTCTGTTTAGTAAATAAAAATATGTTATCAGCAGTCTTTCCAAAATAGTGAGGGTAACACTCCAGAAAGCACACTCAAGTCTTTCTACCTTCAATTCTTAACTAAACTAAATTACATTAAATGGTGATCTTTTTTAGCTGCACCTTTGTATGATTTTTAGTTTATGTTAATGAATATATCCAAGCTTTACTAGTTACAAAAATTCATATTACTTTGCTTAAATGGAACTCCTTCAAGGCTCATGTTGTGTTCATTTTATTCCTAATGGTTGTAATAAAAGTAAAATAAACATTTGTAACTTTAATGGAGTGACTAATGCCTCAAAGGGAGAGACAGACTTTGTTGCCCAAGATTTCAGGCGGATCCCATATAGTGCTTTGCATTACCTAGCACCTTTCATCTAAAGATCTCAAAGAATTTTGCCAGGCAAGTCAGTATTATTATCCCCATTACAAAGATGGAGAAGCCATACTTCCTCTGCTGGACTAAATGACTTGCCTTAGGGCATGTAGTGAGTCAAAAGCAAAGTTGGGGATTGAAACTGGCATTCTGATTCCTAGGCTGCTTCTCTAACAATTAAACAATAGTTCCTCATTACAGTTATTATTGCCATTAAAGTTAATATTAAGGAAGAGGATTGTAACTTATTCCAACATATTTCAAGTAAACTAATTTCTGAAAAAGTACTTTTTTGATTTAACATTTATATATCTTATCAAGTAATATTAAAAGGAAGAAAAATGAATGCTATATACCATAAACTGTGTAGTTTTTTATTTGGGAGCAAATACTCAGTTCTTTGAACTTCCGTTTCTGAGAGTGTTAGATTAAAAGGAGTCTAATGATCCTCCCAACTCTAAATCTATGTTTTTTCTGTGATTCTAAAAGGTCATGTTAGTAGAGAAGGGAAAAAGAACAAAAAGAAGAAATTAAATATATTATATAGTGAGGGTACATTGGATGCTTTTAATTAGCTGTTGATAAAATGAAGAAAGTGAGAAGAAGGCATAAAGTGAGATTCTTATTAAAATACAAAATCTTATATTTAATAATAGTGAAAATATTTAAATGCTTTAGGGTTTTTAAAGCACTTCATACTTGTAATCTCATTTGATCCTCACAACATCTTGTGAGATAGATGATATTTATTATAACAACCATTTTACAGATTTGTGGTTGAGAAGTTATGTGACTTACCCAGGGCCACATAGGAAAAGAAGAGTTTTTATGATAAAAAGTAAAAGTCTCATAGGAAGTTGTTCAGAACAAAACTACTAAGCACATTCATTCTGGTTGTCAGGAAACACATTTTAAATAACATTTAAAAAATTAAGGACATGTCAGTTATTACTGTTACTATGAGAAGAACCAGAAAGTCATTGAATAATAATGTACTTTACTGTTCTTTTTTCACACTGGTTGATTTTCAACTAATGATATACTTTTAAACTCCTCTAATATAGTCATTTAAGACATCAGTATCTTGAAGACTTATTTTTTTTTTATTTTTGCATATGGAATTCAGTGCCCATAAAGAAAATCTAATAGTTTTTGTTGAATAGTTTTGTTGACTTGAGAATATATTTTTTGCAAGTTCATAATAATTTTATAAACACTGAACTAATACTGTAAAGGATTATAATTCTACCAATTCTATCTCCAACTTCCTATATATATAGTAATGGACAAGATTTAAAATTTTTCTTTTTAGTGAATTTAATAGATATTTATATTTTAAATAAATGCTATTTTCTAACTCAAGTTTTTCTCTTTTAAGTGTTCTAAGGAAAGCTTACTTTGTTTAATTAACATTGAGAGCATATTTTTCTTGCCTTTTTATCATATCAATGGCCCAATGTTAGAATAGAAAATCTCAGAACAAAATATCCTATAAATATTATCTGGGAAGCAACTACTTATGTAATTCACTGTGCACATTTTTATACATCTGATGAAGTTTCTACTCTGAAAATTGATGGACTAAATCATTTGCTGACCTTTCTCAATCTAAGATATGCCTTTAAATTTCCAAGGACACAAAATACTCGTGTCACTATGTATACAGCCTAATGCAGTCATCAAACAGATTACATATCACAGATGTGGTAGTATACATCTCTCAATAGAACTGTTAAGCTTATGCTTTCAGTGAATGCTTATTGAATGCCTACTCTTAAATATTCAAAATTTTTGTAACACATGGTCCAAAATCTAAAGAATCTTCTTGTATAATTTTGGGAATGAGAAATAAATATGAACCAATTTGGTAAGAAGTCAACATAAATACACAATTATTCATTCCACTCATCCCTTTTTCAACCATTACCCCCACCCTCCACAAGAGAAACCCAGGACATTATGTTGTTGCAAAGAAGGAAAATGTTTCAACTTGTCCGCTGGAAATCAGTGGTCCATGCTGGTCTCCTTATAGAATCTAGGGTGAGGCCAAAGATAATTGAATAACTAAATGGAATATAGAGCAAAGGTTCTTAAATTGTTTCATATCATGGATCCCTTTAAGAGTCTTGTGAAGCCTAAGGCAACTCTTCTCAGAATATTTTTAAATACATAAAACTTGAATTACAAAGAAAATCAATCATTTAAAAATGTTTGTTAAAACATTTTAAAAAATCAATAACAGTTTACTCATCCAAGGTTAAGAAACCCAACTTAGATTTATGTAAAGTAGGAGTTAGGGAAAAAGGGAGCAACAAAGGCCACTTTTTAATATTCCTTTTTATTTAATACCAGAATCTTTGCTCCCCATGACTCATGATCATAAGTTACATATGTTAAAGCTAATGTTTGAAGCCTCCAGTGGATGGTAAGTAACATAGTGAATGTGCAACTTTAAAATATGTCTTAAAATATACACAAATGCTTTGTTTGGATCTTCTGGTGATAGGCCATGTGATTATATGTAAAGTGAGTAAAAAAGTCCTCATAAATTATTCTTATTTTGGTATTATGTTATAGTGGGAATATGATAATCCCTTCTTGGGTCATCTACCCCTGAACTTTTTTGGCTAGATGGTAGCTATGGATATGAAAGTAATAATAATGACATATAACTTTCCTTCCTATGGAATATGGAATACATAGAAGGAGACACTAAGGATTCTATGTTTTCATCAGCCTCCTCATCACCATTTTATACTAAATATCCATTCTTGCTTAGTTGCTACATTGTATTGTTCTTCCTTTGCTTAAAATTTTTGTCAAAATCACCAAATTATGTTTAGGAAGCTGAAATACATATATAATGTTTACACATACGCAAACAAAACTATGTATATAAAGCATAAGTAATCAAGAAAATGAAAATACGCTGCTTTCAGTGAAAAAAAAGGTCTTTTCAGCTCATTATTCTGTCCTATGTCATTTAACTTTATAGCTTTTTAATGTTTTAATTAAGTATTGTATATATGTTATGAAAGGTAGTGTCCATTTTTTCAAAGGATCATATATTTAGAACTGAAAAGGAACTTACAAGTCATCTAATTCTGATCTGATTTTAGATAAGTATTTCATAGCATTTCTGAGACCCATCACTTACAAAAGAAAGCTGTTAAACTGCTTTTAATGAAGTTAAATCTATCCTTTGAGGGATTTGATGAATGAAATCCATCCATTTAAACCTAGTCTTCCAAGACAATGACTAATTTGTTTTAAAATATATTTTCATTTCCTTTTGTTGCAACAGTTGTTTACCTGCATACTGCAAGGTGTTGTGGAAATAATTGCTTTTTTATTCTGTTATTAGTGATGTTAGAAAAAGATAATGATTCCTCACATTTTTTAAGACTTAACTTTTATAGTTTCTTTTCTGAAAATGACACTAAAACATGCAAGTATCACCCCCCATTTTATAGATGGGAAGACTGAAATTCAACAAGATTGACAAATTCACCCATGGTTATTAGTGAATGTCAGAACTAGGAATTGTATTCAAGTCTTTTGACTTCAAATCTTGTGTGCTTTCTACAAAATCATCCTTTATTCTAAAAAGGAACATTTTTTAATATTCTACTTTGTCAAAATGATGTATTAAAACAAATATAGCAAACTACATTGTGAATAAAAGATTGTATTTCTCAATACATGAATGACAAATAACTTCACTAAAATTAATATTTGAAAAATGTAGTTAATTTCTAAACATCTGTTTTTCTGATATCTAACACTTTATGAAACAATATTTTAAAATTGTTATTTTATCTATTTGCTCCTCAATGTATATTCCCTAACTCAACCTGTTTGCTTCAACTATGACCTTTCTCCATGATTATAAATTAGAATGCAAATTTAGAGACTTATTATATTTCTCATTTTCTTTTCATACATTTCCTCTTTCTCAGGTTAAGATCATTTTTATTTCCATATAATTTTATTTTTGCCTTAAACATCAAAATGTTTCTAGGACTCGAGAAACTGAAAAACATAAAAATGTATTCTCTGTCTCTGAATTAAATAGGCAAAATAACATCCATTTTTTATTTCTTATTCTTTCTCTCATTTTCCTTGGGACTCCTGTGGAAATCCCATTCCCCCCCCCCCTCCCCCAGTTTTGGTTCTTTCATGTTCTGTCAGATAGAATGTTTTGTCAACTGGGAAAGAGATCTTATGAAAACTTCTAGTTGACTTTCTACTACCAGTTAATTGGCTTTCACTCATTCAGGGGGTGTTGATCATTGGTAGCAGATGACCCAGTACTGACTTAGGACCCAAAAGCTCAGAAAAAAAGCTCAGTGAACTGCAGCAGGTATGGCTGCTGGAGGCATCATGCACCCTTTCAGAGCCACTTCTCTGTAGTACACACAACACCATAAGCAGGCAAGCAGGTTTCCTTTTTCTTTTTCCTCTTCATCTTGTTTGCCACCCCCCTTTCTGACACATTCTGTACCACCATTCCTTTTCCCCAGGCTAGTCCCCTCCAACCCTTTCCTCTTTCTCCTTTGCTCACCCCTTTCCCTGGGTTCCAGGGACACGCTCTAAGCCTCCACAGCGTCCCCTGATATTCTGTTCTAATTAATCAAATGAATTTCACCACACTGTCAGATTCTGCCATCTTCTAAAGAGGATTCACACACATGTCTGTAGACATATATACACATATGTGTGTGTTTATATTCTCAGGGGTAGCTAGTAGAAGCAGTTCATAAATTCCTAAAACTGGCCTCAGGAAATCCTAAATTCAAATCTTCCCAGGGACAGTCTGTGTCACCCTGGACAAATTCATTGGCCTCTCTCAGCCTCGCCTTTTTTCAGCCTCACCTTCTTTGTGTATGAAATGGGAATAATAAAAGCACCTATTTCACATGGGAAAATACACATAAAGCTCTTCGCAAAACTTAGAAAGCTATAAAATGTTATCATCGTCATCATCATGACAAATTAGACTAAGGTTTCAGGGACAGATAAATCAAATGTGCAAGTGTTGATTGAGCATCTATAATAAGTATTAGTTTTGGGACATATGAGCAGTAAGGGCCAGGCATTTGGGGTTAAGTGACTTGCCCAGAGTCACACAGCTAGGAAGAATCTGAGTCCCAGTTGAAACCAAGAACCTCCCATCTTTGGACCTGGCTCTATTCACTCAGCCACCTATCTGCCCCAAGCATCTACTACTACATTTAAGATACTTTTCTAGGCCACATGAAGGACTCAAAGTACCAACTGGAAATGAATGCATATTGTGTCCTAGTGTAGCTGTTCTTGGTTTGCACAGGGTTTTAAAGATAGACACTAAGATTTAAATTAACTATCCTAAAATGATTTTATTTAGAGAAACAATGGATAAGCACCAGACCCAAATTAGGTTTGTATTGATTTTGTATCAAATTTGTAATGTGAGCTAATTAGCTTTTTACTTTGTTTAATCTTTGAATTTTATTGAGTTTCTGGAGTATGGGAATTGAGGAGTACAGAGATTTGTCATAGAGAAACTCCTCTATACTTAATCAAAAAGTCTGTGGTGTTGCTAGAAAAGGAAGACACTTCATAAGGCTGTCCATTCATGATCAGTGGGCAGGCAATAGATGAACATCTTTTCCCCTTGCAGACAACTGTCAGGAAAGCATCAGCCTTTTCTCTATGGTAACTGACTGAATGCAAATGTGAACTATTATTAATCTTGATGAGTGACTAGGGATTTGTTGTTCTCTGAGATAAGACCAGAGTTTCTTTTACAGATGCCTTAAAGCCAAATACTTCAAATACTTTTTTTTTCCCTAGATCCATTTGCATTTTATTTTGCCTTATACCATTTTATGTTCAAACTATAAAGTTATTTAACTACTTCCATTAAGGGCTTTCTGGACTATTTGTCATCTAGACCATCAAAATCTGGAGGTCCTTTCCTTACATCACGTGTTATGCATTCAACAGGGCTTTTCTGTTCAGTGCTTGCCCTCCTTCCCAAAGCTGAAATAAATCAAAGTTGGTTGAGACTCAGTCGCAATAAATCAAGACCTGTCCAAAACTGGAGCCTGCCCAGTCAAAATGTCATAGCTTGGCTTTCACTGAGGATTAATTAAAGGCCTGATATAAAGCCCAGATGTGCTTCAGGAGAGTAGCAATCTGCCTGGTGGCTGAGGCTCCCTATGTTTCTGCCCACCCAAGAACATGGAGGAGGAGGAAGAGAGGGTGGAAAGGCATCTTTATTTGGGAGGAGAGGTTTGGGGGAGGGGAGAGAGGGAATCATAAGTAATTTGGATGATTTTTTACAATATCTAATTTGGTGGAAAATAAGCCTGGCATTCATTGTATTTATCCATCCAAGATGGAAGAATACTGAATTTTTGTGTCGGTATTAATTGCAAATTTACTTGCAGTATTTGAGCAAAAAATAAACATAGTTCAAATATTAGTAAATCAATCTAAAGAGTAAACAAAAATGAAAAAAAGCAAACTAACTTTAACTTTTAAAATTGTTCATTTAAATTTTAGCTTGACTTCCATTAAACTTGTTTTAAATTTTCCAGGTTATACTAGTTTGGGTGAAATTATTTTAAGACATTAATGATCACAGAATAATCAAATAAAATTGGGAACATTTGTAGTCCAAGTTTTCTGCCCTGGATTTCTAATTTATTTTGATATAATTTAATGTAGCCTGTAAATTTCTTTTATTATAAGTCTGAGTGGAAATGAATTTCATAGTCAAATATGATTTTTAAAATGCATCTTTTTGATGCCGAGACTCTTTCAGGGTTCATAAGAAATATTTTTTGCAAAATTTAATTTAAATATAATTTGGTAAAAACCTCAAATAATTCAAATTAAGAGTAGAATGACTTTCATCTCTATCTATAATCCTATCTGAACACTCCACTTTGTAAAGAATTTGAAAAAAAAAAGTTGCTTCTGTAAGGTGTATACATTAAAAAACAATAATAAATAGCCAAGGCATCCCAGATCTGTTATCTTGCCCCTAGTTTTACTTTCTTTATTATGTTAAGAATACTTAAAATTGGGCAGTTGTAATAAGTTTCTAACTAGAACTGCTGTAAGTTTTAAGAACTCTCTCATTATCACCAATAATCCACATAATAAATTATTATTGATTCAAATGATCTAAGAGTGGGAATAAACTTTTTTCAGACAAGGATAACTAGTTATTTTTGTAGCATGACATATAGCAAACACGACAAATCTTTTGGCTATGGATTGCTTTGTAAAAATTTTATGCTTATGATGTCATGAACTCTAAAAATAAGAGATAATTAGTATAATTATATCATTGGGATGCACACATCTGATAAATTTATTGTAGAGATTTAAAGTCCTGAATGCTCAACTAGGTCAAATATTTCCTTCATTCATTATCTTCCAAAATGGAAGTAATCCTGAACTTGGTACTTGAATGAAGAACTCTCTCTCCCTCCTTCCTTGAGGAGGAAGCACATTCAAGCAGAAGTTGGGGTGTTTGGGGACTGGGCCAGGGTGAATAATCAGAGGTCTCATATGAAGTAGGTGACCACTGAACTAAGTGACTGCTCTTTTGCATAAGTTCTTTTCATTTACTGAAGTCAATAATCTAGAATACTTAAATTCTAAACTTGCCCAAATATTTTTTGTCCTCAGCTTTGAGTCTCTATTATTTCCTTTTTTTGTCTTAATGTTCATTTTAATGTCCTATAATGGAATAATAATAATGTCCTAAAGCTAAAATCTATATTTATGGCCAAGAAATTCAGAAAAATTAACATTTCTTATCACCCATTTCATACTATCCTTGCAAGCATAACTCTATAAAAATTTTCACCGCAGGGGCCTAAGCCAGGAAGCTATTGTTAAATAAATGTAGCTAATAACAGCTAGCATTTTAATAGTGCTTTAGGTTTTGGAAAGCATTTTACATATGTTATCTCTTTTATGCTCATGAGAACCTCACAGTGAGGCTGCTATTAATATAACCATGTTACTCATGAGGAAACTGAGATTAAAAGAGACAGATGTCCAGGGTTACTCAGCTTGGAAATGTAAGACTAGATTCCAACTCAGGTCTTACCGATTCCAAATCCAGCACAGTATTCATTGCCACTTCTCTACCTAAATCACAGCATAGAAGATGTAAAAGAGTTTTTCTTTTAATGCTATGCAATTCCATTAAGACTGTAAATAAATTGGAAGATTTCTTCTCTTCGATATTTAGACATAGCCAAGTCTCTTCAAATATCTATATGTTTTTGTAATGGTAGATTTTCATTTTACATTATCTTATATTCCCTTGACCCAAGAGTATGCCAGTATCTCTTTTGGATATCTGGGAACTGCATTAATTTTCTGGCCACTAGGGTGCCATGAATGTCCAAAGGGTCATTAAAAATTTAACAAGCTTATCTAAGCTTGGGGCTTTAGCACATAGAGAAATAGAAACCAAATTTTCCCAGTCCATCAGCTACTCACTAGGAATGCATTAAAAATTTCTTGTTAACTGCATGAACCATCTCCATTTGAATGAAAACAAATGGTTCTCAAATGGCTTAGAAGCCTTAATACAATTTCCCCAAAATGCCTCACTACACCTGGGAAAATCTCATTGATTAAAGATTCATTGTGAAGGCCAGTTCTATCTAAAGTGTTTTGCTTTCCCAAAACAGTGCCTTATTTACCTTGAGTTTGGCTCATCACTAAAAACAGAGAAGGCAGTATGGACTGCAGTCAAGATTCCTAAGTTTCATTTTAGAATCCATGTAAGAAATTTGCCTTAATTAACACAGAGTTTCTGAAGCTTGGTACATTGGGCAAAGGAGAATAATTCCTAGGTGTGCTTACCCTCTGTGGAAGAGAGCTGTGAAAGAATGCAACTATATTAGTATAGAGTTAAACTAACCTAACCTTTTTTTTTTTTGCATTGACCATTCTAATAATATATCCCATTATTTTCAGTTTAAGGTCTGTATTCTAGAATCATAGAATATTAGAAGTCATCTAGTTCAGCTCCCTCATTTTACAAATAAGGAAACTTGAGAGACTGTGATGAGTGAAATTAATTGGATTACCTAAAATCTACTTCTTCACAGAGATACAACTAGAACATCCTGAATCCTAGTCCACTGGCATTTTCAGGGTGTTAAACTACATCTTATTGTCATATTATTTGAAGATTTCATGTCTGCCACAAAATTGTCAAGGAAATTTGCCATCAAATATATTAACCAGAGAATCTTTTATACATTTTCAATACAAAAAACTTAGCCCTCAAGTAATGGGTCTCAAGTAGCATGAAGATAAGTTCAGAATTCTATTTTTATTTTATATGTATGCATTTTACATTAAGATGGTTTTAATGATAGCATTGTCAACTCAACTTTGTTCATATGGGAAATTGCCTCTTGGAATTTTTTTAAGGAAAAAGTAAAAAAGAAAAACAAGATGTCAAGTTATTAAGCTTTAACAATTATCTACTGTGTATGCTTGGGAACTTTTTACTCTCATAGCTGTGGGTTTCTGTCCACCTCTACTTGGGTGGTCTTCCACATCCTTTGTGGAACCCTGAGGAGATCACCTTCACCCCTCACCTTGATTTTGCTCTACCCTGTGGGAAGGCCTATCCTCATAAGCTCAGTACTACCTCTTCTCATAAGGCAGGCTGGAGAAGGATTCTTTTGGCAAAGAATAAAATTGTTTTCTTTTTCTGTCTAGATAGAAAATAGTTGTATATAGAATGGTCTTATCTATAAACAAAGCAAAAGTGTTAAATCTAAAATAAACTTGTTATGATGTATGTTAATTAAGAGAACTACCTTTGTCATTACTTTCCACAATCTGAACTTAGATTATTCATTTTTATCTTTGTGCATATTTATACAATGCTTAAGGATTAAAAAGTACTTTCCTCATCATCTCTTGAAGTTCATAAGATCATAGATGTAGAACTGGAAAAGATCTTAAAAACTATCTGGTCCAACTCCCTCATTTGACAGATAAGGAAATTAAGGCTCAGAGAAATTAAGGAACTTACCTATAATTATAATACTTTGCAGCCAAGTTAGGATTTGATCCAGGACTTCTTAACTTGAAGCCTAGGACCTTAACCACTATATCATATCAGTTTATAATTTCCATTTTATACTTGAGGAAGCAAAGACTCAGAAAGTTTTTTTCATGGTCACAAAGCTACTAAAATATCAGACCTGGGGTAGTACTTTACTCCAAGGATCTATAAAAGTGCTAAGAAAATGCTTTTAGCTTAATGGGGGAAATTTTTTTTTTTACTCCATTGTCTAGGATGTAGGCAAACAATTGAGTAAGTTCATATTTTCCAGAATGTTCAGCCTAAAAATTCTTACAAAGCCTCCTTTTAGATAGGTCCAATACCAATCCAGAAATTTGTGAGATAGCTCAAACTGAATGTTTCATACACATATTAAAACCAACATTTCCCAAACTGAATTCATTGTATTTCCTTTTCCCTTCCTTTTCTCCTTCCCCTTCTTCTTTCCTTTCCCTACCTTTTGCTGTCATACTACAGTAGTGTTGTCTCCAGACTTTACCTTTTGACCTTATCGGGGTTGCAAAACCTGTTAGTAGCATAACTGCTGCTGATAAAAAGCTAGTAGTTTTGTATTTTATTTTTGAAATTATTGAATATCTTCTTGTATACTATTTGAATTATGAAACCTTTGTTTGAATTATGAAACTTCAGCAATTATCTAGTCTGACTCACACCTGTGTGAAAATCCCCTATGCTAATACTTAAACAAGTCCTGGTGGGGCATTGGATAGAACCTGAGGTATCCCCTATCTTTAGTCTTAATCTTTTTTAACATTATAGGTCTTTAAATAATTGAAAAAAATTACCATGGCCTTTCTTAAGTCTAAATTCTTCACCAATTTAAGTATTCTCCTTCTTTTAACCAGTGCTCATAGAGCATATTTTTTTCAGTCCACTCATTGTCTTGGTTGCCCCTCTTTGAAAGTGCTACATTTTCTTAATATCTTCATAAAACATGATGCTCAGAACTGAATCAATATTCTAGATGTGGTATGAATAGTATAGAGTTGAGGGAGACTATTATGTGCCTAGTTCTGAACACTGCCTCTGTTAATGCAGCCAAGAGTTACATTAGGTATTTTTGGATGCTCTGTTGCATTGTTGATTGACATTGAATTTGCAGGCCTCTAAAATCTTAAAATAATTTTCACAAGAAAAGTTATCTAGACACATTGCCATTTTTACTTATGTAGTAGAATTTTTGAACCCAAAGAAGGATTTTATATTTATTCCCATTAAAATTTATCTTATTAGATTTATTCCACATAGGATGTTGAGATCATTTTTTATCTTGATTTTGTTGTCAAATGCATTGGGCATTCCTCTCAGCTTCATATCATATATGCAAAGTTAATAAACTTATCATGTGAGCATTCATCTAAATTTATAAAAAATGTTGAACAGCTTTGGGCCAATTATACCACCAAAGGAACATTCTATTAAATACTTTCTGATAGTTTAACAGTGATCCTTTAACTGATAATTCATGAGGCCTAGTAATTCAGCCAAATTTGAATGTAAGCCATATATTTTCATCTTGTCTACAAGGATATCATGAGAGATTGGACATATAGCTTTTAAAATCCAGATTCACTCTATTTACCTCCAGGAAGGAAAGAAGAAAGGAAGGAAGGAAGGAAGGAAGGAAGGAAGGAAGGAAGGAAGGAAGGAAGGAAGGGAAAGGAGGGAGGAATAAGATCATAATAAATAGTAATATATTTTATGAGTGCTCCCAAATGATGCATTGAATAATACTTTGTAAAATCTTGCTGGAAATTCCTGGCATTGTTTCTATAGGTTCCCACCATTATTTTGTGTTCACCTATATTAACACCATAAAATCACATCCTTCCATTTCACATTCATGACTATTTCCTATCTGACCTTGTCAAAAAAAAAAATTCCATATGTAGTCACATAGATCTCTTTATATTATTCTTGTTGGGATTATTTCTCTGTATATTTTCAATTTTTTACTTTTGTTGGCATCCTGTTTTCTTTGCACTAATTCTGCTATGTATTTTAATTCTACAGAATTCTATTTATCTTTCCTGTGAACTACTTAAAATCCTTTCTCTCAAATCTAGTTTGATTGTCAAATTCTATTGGTCTTCCCTTTTAAAAAAAAATGCAAATATGGAGACAGAAAGCTCCTGTTAGGAACAGATAAATTATGTTCTCAGGGTTTCATTTTGGCTATATCCTTCTTTATCTTAGGATACAACCTTGGGTAGATCAGAAACAAAAAGCATCCTGTAGACTCACAAATTTATGGTAATATGTAAAGGAAGCTGGCCTAGAATAGAAATTTTGGATTTTCAGTTGTTTTGCTATTCAAATCTCTAAAACAAAACTGTTGGACAAAATGATCTCTAAGAAAGTTTCCACCCTTTAAATGTTTTTATTTCTTTATGTAAGAACATAATGTGTATTTCTTTTTTAAAATCTTTACTTTCTCTCTTAGAATTAATACTAAGTATTAGTTCCAAGGAAGAAGTACAGTAAGGGCTAGGAAACTGGAGTTAAGTGACTTGCCCAAAATCATGCAGCTAGGAAATGTCAGAGTCCAAATTTGAACCCAATACCTCCAATCTTCAGACCTGATACTCTATCCACTGAGCAACCCAGCTGCCTCAAGGATATAATATGTATTTCAGCAATATAAGATATCACTCCTTTATGTTATGCTTTATTTCTTAATTATTCTATACATGTTTATAAAGAGGCAGCATGAGATAGTAGATAGCTGGCTACAGAACCATGAAGACCCAGATTCAGGTGCCATCCCTGAATCACATTATCTGTGTAACCCTGAAAAAGCTACTTATCCTCTGAGTGCTCTAGGGTAGTGATATTAAATTCAAACAGAAATGCAGGCCATTAATGTGAACCTAAGGATCCCTCTGGGCCCCATATTGACTCAGTTTTAAAATATAACATTATCTGTTTTATTGTTTTTTTGTTCATTTTGTTAAACATTTCCCAATTACATTTTAATCTGGTTTGGGCAGTAAAATGTATGTTTGACACCTCTGCTCTAGGCAACTCTCCAAGAGCAAGAGAAGGATCCAGCTTTCATGAAGAGTTTCCTCATTTGTGAATTCCCTATATCAATGAAACCACAGTCCTTGAGCCCCATGTTGATAAAGAATGTGATTTATATCTGTAGGCATAACTTAAATACATTTTAATCTCCAAAGCTTTCATAAAGAACATGATTTATATGTGTAGATATATATTTAAATGCATTTTAATCATATACTCCATCCTTTACATATGCTTTTGATTTTCTTAGCATGTTTACATCTTTATAGTTATCACCATTTATTATCACCTTGTTGGGTTCAATCCATTGTTCCAGGCCACTATGATCTCTTTGAAAGTTTATAGTATCATCTAATATCCTATTATTACCTCCCAGTTTCAAGAATCAGCATTTTTGAGAAACATATAATCAATGTTTTAATTCAGCTCTTTCACAAAAATGAAATGTATATATGAAATATGATTTATAGCAGAACTCTGTAGTTTAGAGACCTTGCTTCAGTATCACACTCTCCTCTCCTAATAGAGGCCACCTCTTCTCTGCCAGCATCTTATCTAGTCTCCTATGTGTTCATTAGAGTGACTTTGGGTTGCAGACCTTGAGATTCCACCCCACACACCAATTGGCAGTTGGGTAATATGGGATTGGAAATCAGGAGAGAGACCTAGGGGCCATGCACAAGATTCCTTGAAAAATATAATATATATGACCTGTTTTTTGATTAATGGAATTAAGTTAATTTATCAGTACATATATTTTAAGAATGGCACTGAAGATAGCCAGTGAGCAAGGCTGAAAATTGAATAGGAAGAATAATAAAGGCTGTATCGTATTTGGAAAATTGAATAGGACCTTAAATGATAATAAGCTACTCTGTTGCACAAAGATTCATCTTTTCAACATCAGTGTTCTCTTGGTGATACTTTATGGTTAGAAGATAAAACCCAACAATCTCTAAGAATTAAGTTTTGGGTTATCCAAAAGGTAATTGAGAAATATATGATGGACACAAGTAAGCTGATGCATATTTCCAGTATGATCCACACTGAAGATATGGCAAAAGGGACAGAATTGCAAAACATATGATCTAAAAAGGAAGTTGGTATATGATGAAAGAAAGTACAGTAGACTGCCCAAACAGTCAACTAATAATATGGAAATGTGAAAAAGACCTAGAGAAAGGCCACCTTTTGTACAATGGGTAGATCCTCTGTAGATCTTCTCTGGAACAAACACAGATAAGAATCCCACAAATACCTGAAGACATGGATGAGTTATAATTTGCTAAAATGAAGGGAAATACTTACGTCTTTAAAGCCACAGATTGAAGGGAGAGGTGAATCACTGGATATGTGATTTCTTTTGTGTAGAAAGCCCACAATACTACCATTGGAAGCTTCTCTGAAATATAGCTATAGTATGTCTACAATGCTTTTCTTGTCTTTTAGTCTAATTAGCCTGTCAAGGAAGTAATGGTAGTCTAGTACACCTTGTTCTTAGTGAACCTTTGCTGGTACTTAGTTGTTATCTCTTCCCAATCTAGTCAGACACTGGCCAGTTGTCCATATTCCTACATCATGGAGTTGTATTGTACATCTCTGAATACCCCCCCCCCCTTTTTTGAGTTAACATCCATTGCTCCTCAACTTTACCTCTATCCTTTGCTTCTTTTGACTCAAGTTATTACCTTTATGGTCCAAGAAGTATTCTGAAATAGAAATAAAAAATGAGGAGAATAGGTATCCATGTGAAGTGTTGTGGAAGTAATAGATGTTTGTACTTTTTTCTAATCCTGCTTTCCCATAAAAACAGCAACTCTGTGGGTCATCCCTTGTGTTCAAGTTTTTCTTCACATATTTTTAATAAAGTTAAACACTTAACTAACAAATGAAGAGACCAGTTTTACCATGGGAATTGTTTTCTAAGTCTTTATCACAAAATAATGATAACAAGTGATAGCTAGCAAATGAAGTCCAGCTTTAGTAATTGAGGAATTTGTTCCCTGAAACAACTGTTTCCTGGGATTAAAGGATCAATTAACATGTAATTAATAAGAACTTTTCACCAAGACCATATACTGTACTTGTACAATATCACTGATAAATAACTTTCCTTTTTTGTTATTTTTACATTCCTAGTTTGCATTACTAGAATTCATAAATACTTTAACACACTTTTGTACTCCCCTGTTATTCTAAGTTTACAGTCTGAGTTGGAAATGAGTTATAAGATATGATAAGAAAAAGAGATAAAATATCTTCATTTCCCTGATTTGTGATTTTTTGTGATTTTTGTGATTCATGATTTTAATTGTTCATTGGATCATTCAATTTATTGTTACTGTTCATTGGCTTAATATTGCTTTCTTTTAACTTTTGCACAATTTCTCAGAAACACATTTAAATATTTCCTCTTTCAGTCTTTGTGTTGACTGATAGCACTATGAAGTTGATTCACTTAGCATATCTATATATTCATCAAAGTGTCTACTATTATATTTTTGAAAATGTTATGTTCAGGTTGCCTGATATATTTCATTTGTTTTTCTCTAAAAAGGCTCACTTTAAGGCATTATAAGTAATGTATTAAAGATGCATAACTGGGAGCATATGGGCTGGTACTCATTATGGCACATTTCTAGTCCCAGGTCCTGACTGATGATCAAGACACTTTTGAGCTATTCATATTCTTGTGCTCATCCAGGTCAGTTTGCTATAAACCTTATACCAATGTGGAGTAAAGTAAATCATCTCCTCTAGGATGGCAAGTCTCAAGAGAACATTAATACTGAATAGGCGACTGACAAAAGAGAGAAAGACAGTAGGGTAGATGACAGTCCTTGTTCTTGCCAGTTCTGTGATTCATCTCTAAAGTACTTTGTGAATTACAAAAAGATATTGAGAACATTGTCAGTCATGTATTCCTTCTTTATTATGGAAATATACCCATGGGTGTTAACATTGCATTTTTTGTGGAGTAAGAGAAGAAAGATTTACTTTTTCAATATAATATCTAATATAAAAATAGGCTGATTATCTATGGTATTAAAGGAAGGTGAATCTGTCCATAAGCAGGTGTCCCAGAAAACAGATACCCAGAATACCACAAGCCTGAGGGAGTCCTTGGAGATATGGCTTCCCTCTTGTTTCAGGGCAGACCCCTTGCCTCCAAAGCCACAGTCCCTCTTCTGCCAATGACATCAGAATTCCAAGGACATCAAATCATAAATTCAAGTAACATATTATTGCAGTCACTTAAAAAACTAGACATATAAGTTAATCAATATTCTTTCCAAGACATTAGGAACTATAATTTCTTCTAATATTTTTGAAGAAAATTTTGGCAGCAAGGATGGAAAGACATGCCTATTTTCCTATCATGTGGTCTGTGATTAGTTGATTAAATGTTTTTATCTATAAGAATGGCCTCTTGTATTTTAGTGGCATATTGACTTTCCCTTTCAGTGTTCTTGATCCATCTGAACACAGGCAAAAAAACCTGGATTCTCCTTAGCCACCTCCAAGCCATAGCTTATCTATGTCACTGCAACTGATCCTCTGAAACCATTACTTTTGGGGTGGCATAAATCTGATCTTATATGGTCCCACCCCAAAGGTCCCTGATTTGTTAAAAAAGGTTCATGGCAGGTCAAATATTTCTCAGTATATTTTTTTAAAGGCTTGGTTGAGCTAATTTAATTTCTCATGTTCATTAATTCCTCTACTCCCCCACCTCCACATCCCCCTTCTAAATAAACGTCCCTTCACACGAATCCAATTTAGCTTCAATATACCTTATTCACACTGCCTTTTATTGCAAGGCCCAGTGCAGCCAGCTGTCAGTTTGCCCAGCTGCCTCAGGTTTCCCAATTTAGCCCTGGAAATGATTTCAGCATGGCAAAAACTTTTCACTGGCCAATTTGGAAAACAGGATTTAATTTGTGAAAAAGTCCCAAAATGGCAACTGAAAATAGAAAGAGGATGGAGAAATTTGAGAGAGGGAGAATATGGAAGAGATTTGATGATATCTTTCTTTTCTAAGGTGTGTGTGTGTGTAAATAGGAAAAGGTTGTTGAGAGAGGGAGGGAGCAGAAGTTGAGAATCAATTCTTAACCTTGCACTTTTGCCACCCTCTAAGGGACTTCTCTTCTTGGCTTGGGTTTAATTGCAGCACTGATATAAACAAGGGGTTTAGTGTGAAACTCTGTACAGGCAGCTGGAGGTGAACTGGCAGCAAAGACCCAGGATCGAGTTCAGTACTGAGGCAAAATAATCCAGTTTTATCAGAGAGCAGTAGGAAGGGGGAAAAGTTTGCAGCTGTGTAGTGAGAATGCATGTCTAATCAATGAGGCCAAGGCATCAAATGTTCATATTTATCTGGTTGATGGTAAAAAATAGTAACACTTCTCTTTTTCCAACACCATTGAACCTGAAATTGCTTTGCTAAACTCAAAAGCCTGACTTTTAAATCTGAGTCTTATTTTTATGGCATGTGTAGCTAATCAAAGGGTTGATTAAACCTGGATTTATTATTGTGTTTTAAAAGGAAACATGATTTGATATGGTTTCTGGTGACAGACATGTCATAGAAAAGCTAAATGGTAGCCTCCAAATTCCTACGTCTGATCTCAATGTTTAGAATGAAAATGTCCCTAAATAAAATGTAGGTATATGTTGAAACTTTTCTCTCAGATCTGGATGTCTATAGGGAAAATATTCCTATATAAACTGTAGACATGCATCATAATTTTTCTCTCTAAGCATCTATGTAAATCCACCACAAGAAAAAAAGATGTGGTCCTATTGAAATGGAAGTGAATATTTTAATTGATTTTACTCATGTTTCTTCTCTTTTCCCCAGTGTTACTGTGGATTGTGTGATCAAAAGCAAAGCTTTTGATATTCTAAGAAAGTTTTTCTTATAAATTATTTTACTAATTCCTAAAAGTTACAAAAAGTACTACTTAAGATATCAGTTACCTTCATTCCCAGGAACATCTAGACACCAATGCTGATTGCAGTAAGTAGAACCAGGAAAAAATTATATGGCAAATTATTATTGGATTAAAAATATGTTATAAAGACAATCAATTTTGAAAGACCTAAGAATTCTGATTCATACAATAAGTAAACACTATTCTAAATGCTACCTGATTCCAGAGATTTGATTAACTCTTAGTGCAGTTTGAAGCAATTTTTTTAGACATTGCCATTGTAGTAATTTGTCTTGTTTTACTATGCATATTTATTACAAGAGTTGTTTTTAATAATGATAATAATTTACTTTTATACAATCATTATCTGCCAAGCACCATGCATTTTTTCTCATTTTATCCTTATGACAACCCTGTAAAGTAGGCATTATTATTATCATCTCCATTTTCCAGACAAAGAAACTGAGGTAGAGATGAAACGACAGCTAAGAAGTATCTGAGACTGCATGTGAAACTCATATCTTCATGACTCCAGGTCCAGGTCTATTCACTTGTACTACCTAGCCACCCTTAAGTGCACTTTCTTGTTCAATGGAGGACGTGGAGTGGGAAAGAAATAAGTAGGAGGAAAAGAGATGAGTTCCTGTTATTAATTTTTAAGTTATCCTGAGTTGATGCCATGTCGCTGTGACCTCAGAAGCCTCCTCATAGTCATTTGCTACTCTTCTGGAGCCCCTCTTCCCCTTATTTTAGAAACTCAAATTATCAAGCCAATGTCACTGCTTTTTTTTTTTCCTTGACTGGTTACTCTTAGTGGCAGAACATGAAAATTGAAGGATTCATTCATTACTTCAGTAAGAATTGAAGTGTCTACTATTGGTCAGACACTTCTCAGTGCTGAAGATGCAGAAAAAAAAATGGTTGCTACTTTCTGAGAGGTATCTATTGGGGAGGAAGCAAAGTATGTGCCAAATAAATGCAAAATAATTTCAAAGGGGAGATGGCATTACCCTTGGCAGCAGGGCACAACAAGGGAAGGGAGTCTCAAGATAACCTTCTTATAGAGGTGAACCTTGAACGACATTAATGAGTCTATGAAAAGGAAATACATTCTAGACATGGGGAATAAATAGGCAGCAAGTCATGTTAATGAGAGATGGATAATCATGTGAGGAAACAGCAAATTGGCCCGTTTGGCTGGTAATTCATAAAAGAAAAAGTTCACAACTGTCATCATGATCATCACTCCCTCTTTTCCCCACCCCACCCCACCTATTGCTGATTAAAATTTCTTATCGGGGCATTGGCATGGTTAAAGATGTGAGAGCTGAACTGGAGATGGAAAAAAACTGGAATCAAGAAGGCCAATTAAAAGGCTATCACAGTCATCCACACAAGGAGTCCTGTGCACCTGAACTAGGAGGGTGGCCATTGTGAAGTTTGAGAAGATGATAAAGGTGAGAGATATGGTGAAGATAAATTGACAAGACATGGACACCTATAGAGAATGACTCCAAAGCTGGACAGAGATCCGAATATGTTGGCTTTGTCAGCAGAATTACTATCCAGACAACTGAAGCCCTGAAAAACCAGTGCCCTAGGACTTGATCTCCATTACCCATACCTAGAAATGAGAGGAAGAAATGCAATATAACAAACTAAAACAAAACCTTAAGCCTCTTTCTTTAGGTCTCAAAGTAAAAAAAGGGAAAGATAAGGAAGGCATTCCCCTTGCCCAGTCAGTTTATGGTGCTTGCATTATAATAATTATGACCTTCACCCTCTATGAAAAAATTGGAAAAAAAAAAGATTATCCCTATATCAGGAATTTTTAAAGATGCAGCTTGTTCTAACCATGCAGCTAATCCAAGAGGTTATCCCACCCATTTGACAGGAGAATGCAGGAGGTCTTGTGATCTGGGAAGGTGCAAAGTCCCCAATACAGTCTCTTCTATTTTTCTCATCCCTGTTTATCCTTTTCTTCCTATTTTTGAAAATCAGGATTATTTTTACTATTCCTGTAGTGCCTCTCTCATTCTCCATCACCTTTCAGAGATCTCTTCAGGGGTTTAGCAATCATATTTGTCAGTTCTTGCAATATTCAAAGATGTCATTCACCTTGACCAGGTGATTTAAACTTGGTAAGAACTCTTACCCAGTAAGTGGGTCCTGAGCTGTGTTGTAATGGCTTGTGAAAGAAGTATGAGAGGAGGACTGTCAGGAAGGAAGAATAGCCTATATGAATACATTGAACTCTGTGTGTGTGTGTGTGTGTGTGTGTGTGTTTGTATATGCAGAATACACAGAGGTAAAAGAAGGAATTTTAGGTTTGAAGAACAGTTTGTCATCTATTTGGTTTGAATGTATAGTACAGAAAATGAACTGAGCCTCAACAGGTAGTTTGAAGCCAGATTGTAGAAGGCTTTCAGTACTAGGAGCCCAAATAGCTTGTGTGCATATTTCCCTTATCTCATCAGTATCTTTGTTAATCACCAGTCTTTAACTGATCTCTGTTGTTCAGTCATTTCACTTGTGTCCAATTCTTTGTTACCCCTCTTGGGGTTTTTCTTGGCAAAGATACTGGAGTGGTGTGCTGGTGGTCTTCTCTAGCTTATTTTATAGATAAGGAAACAGTTAAATGATTTGCACAGGATTACACAGCTAAAAAGGGTCTGAGGCCAAATTTGAACTCAAGAAGATGAGTCTTCCTCACTCAAACCCAGTGTTCTAGCCACTGCCACTTCTAGTTGCCTCTGTACTAGCTGATTAGGTTCTTCAAAAGAGAATGACTTCAGTATCTAAGGCTTAAGACAGATAAAATTTATAAAGCCTGGTAATATTTTTGCAATAAGAATATTTTTATGATCACACTAGGAAAGTCAAACATGAAGTAAGGGTTAGCATATGCTGCTATCATACAATTTTGTTCTAAGAATAAGCACAGGTATAAATAATATAATATAAGTTTTGTTGTATATGAGATGACAAACTTCCACAATTTTTAATTCCATTTTTAAAGAAAAAAATAGTTAAATTTTTGTCTCTTTTTCCTTTGAAATATTGATCTACATTTTGTATATTCATTTTAAGTAGTGTTTTCTATATTTTACTTGTCCTTGGATGATGAGGATCTCAAGTACTATAGTTACTGTCCCAATTTTCCATGTAAGTAGACTGGAAATTAGAGACAGATTAGGTTGTGTTTCAAAAGTCGATCTATTTTGACTTCAAACATGTTAGCCTTTCTTCAGTCCCCAATGTGGCCCGCTTCTTCCCAAAAAAGATAAAAATGAAAAACATAAGTGGATAAAATTGATGTAATATACTCATGTGATATTTATGCATAATACTAATAATAATATAACATAATAATAATATTATGCATAATATATGTATACAAACATGTATTTGTATATGCCAGTGGTTAATAGAAGCCAAATAATGAGCAATGCTAGAGTCATTTATTCAAATAAAATCCTGGTTTAAGCAACCCCAATTAAGGTTCCAGAGTCTACTGAAGGAGCAAATGTAATCTTTAATTACAATAATCAGGCATTATTACATCTTTCCACAAAACCTTTATTTTCTTATGTTTTCAGTTGGTGATGTTGACACCCTTGGTAAAATACTGTTTTTCTTCTGGATTAAACATATCATAATTAATTAAACTGAAGTTGATAAAGGAAGAAGTGCGAATGTTGTTTGTCATACCTGAGAAACTCTTAACCCCTCCAAAAACAGTTTAAAGTAAAACTTAATGCTTAGAATTTTCTTCAATTTAAGTTTTCTTAATCAAACCATTATTTGTGAATGATCACTACGAATCAGAGAAACGTGAAAAAAAAAGATTTTATGACAAAATACCTAGAGTTTTAATAATCACTTTTAAAAGCCTTTCTGCTTTTCACAGCAACACACTCTTTGAACCATATTTGCCTTTCGATCTATAATCTGTGATACAATAATTTAATTTATGGCAAATTTGTGCAACTTTTGTTCACTCTCATTTCCTTCTTTTTGTTCAATCATATATATTTGTTAAAGTAAAATCGTAACAGAATCCCATAGCTAATAAAGGATGTTAAGGAATTACTAAAGGTGTTTACCCAAATGGCTTTTCTAGTGAAAATGAAGCTGACAGTCTTACTGTGCATGGTTAAGTTTAACAGCATTATATTTTTAAAAGAACACTCTTAATGTTAATTACTTGTAGCTTCTCAAACCTTTTTGTTCATTTTTCTCATAGAGCATGATTAAAAAATTGTTTTTCGTTTTTTCAACAGCATCTAAAAGATTGAACCACAAACATGCCCTGCCCTCACTGACATTTAGAAGTTTCAGAATCATTTTGTTGACTTTTAATTGACTGCTCAGTGACAATTGCCAATAACATAATGTGCAATGAATTCCAGTAGTTCCACAAAAAAACTGGCATGGGAAGTGAAGGGCAGGGATGGAGAGATTGACTCTGAGTACAAGATTAGGACTTGGGGGAGGATCCCGATGATTAAACAGCTGTGAGCTTTCCTCTGGTTTGTAGGTTGATGAAGTAGGATTGTATACATGGTGTCTATGGGTTTCATCCTCTAGGTACCAGGAGGAGTACTGCATAGGGAATGGCAGGAGACATAAGGGAGGATGGGCAGTAAAGAAAATATATGAGGGAAAACTGGCAGCCCATAGACTGATGAGATGGACTTTATTTGCACTCTGACACCTGGGGGATCTTCCAAACCAATGAAGAGTAAAAATATTGTCTTTTCATTTTTTTCTGCCACTTCTTTTTTTTTAATAAATAAAAAAGGGAATTGTTTAGTGCCTCAGTTGGCCTTTGTCACCTCCACCCCCACAGTGTTCAGCCAGCTTCAAGTTAAATATATTGATACCTTTCCCTTACATTTCCTTGGCTAATGGAATAAAAGTTAACATTCAGCATATTACTTCTTTTACTTTGGTTTTGAGATACATTCATTTGATATATGAGCAAGATAAACAAGCAGAGCCAGAGGGTGAGGGGGGAGCCCAATTGTCTCAAGATATCTTTTCTTCTTTGGCTTCAATTTGAGAAATAATTACATTTATCTAGGCAACATGGAGATATCTGGAATATAAATGAATTTTCGTTCTGTGTATTCAAATAAATTACCAAGTTTTACTATTTTCCAGACTCAGAAGCCCAATGTGACATTTTTAAGTCAAGTGCCTTGAATTCTTTGACCCTTTCTTTTCTCCAACTACTAGGATTTCATCTTTTAATCCATAAAATATCTAAAACATCCTTTTAACTTCTCAGAGAAGGAAGGGATAAATTATATAAATACTATTTTATCAGAGATTTACATTAATATTTCATTTAATTCAATATGGCTTCCTCTGTAGTTAGATCAGTATTTCAAAAGTTAACACTGAGTATTATGTTTGTAGATAAATAATAGAAATTCATGGCTTAAATAGATAAATTTTGAGCAGTTGCCAGTAGGTAAATGACCAACTTCTAAATTCAAGCAATTTAGAAGCAATCTTCTTTGAGGTCAAATAACTAGGCACTGTAGTTTAATGCACTTTTTAATGAGTAAATCATTACTGACATGTTCTCATAATTTCACATTTGGTGATATACTAGCCATAGATTTTTGTCCCAGAGAAGTCAAGTGAGGTACCTCCAGGGCCATCAGAGAACTTGGAACATTAACAAATGGACATGACATTAATGTGAACCAATGGATTATTTGCATTCCACTGCTTAAGTTATCACTTAATAGTTACAGGCTCTCATGGCAAGCCTGTGGACTGTGTTATGTTAGACTTAGGAACAAATGCTAATATCTTCAATGTTTTCAAATTCCCCACCATATTTGGTCAATTGTGCTACTTTTAGCTCTTAAAGGCTGCCAAAAGTCTTGTTGGCAAAAATGCCACTTTGGTGAAGAAATAACTGACCACAGTTCTTGTTTGTAGGCTGTCCTTATTTAAAGCTGCACCATTTAATTCCAGCAGGATGCAGAAATTTGGTTTTTACTGAATATATTTATTGATGTTCTATATTGTTGACCTCCCCAGAAACTTTTTCCCATTGCAAATACTTTGATTTTTATATACTGCTTAACAGTAATTAAAAAAACATAATTATATATGTGTGTATATATATGTATATATATATATATATATAATTTCCACAAATAATTATCTAAATCTCTGCTCTGTACATGACCCTTAGAACTTGGTTGAGATGGGGGTGGAGTGTGTTGGAATGGAAGGATAGGAAAAGTTTACTTCCATTATTGAATTGGCCTAAATTTTTCTGAGTTTGAGGCTGTTTCTCTAATCATATCTCAATTAGAGTAACAGTTTGTTAATGATGTACTTATTAAATGTTGGTTCATAGAACCATGGATATATTGCTGAAAGGGCCTCCAAAGACCCTCATTTTCCAAATGAAAAAACAAAGGTTCAGGGAAATTGTGATTTGCTGTAATAATTTCTGAGATAGAGAGAAGAACCTACTCACAGGGTTGTTCAGGGGGTCAAATGAGATAACATATAAGGCACTCTGCAACACTTTAAAGGACTATATAAACCAGATCAAATCTCTAAGAGGGGGGAATGGAGGGAGGGAGACAGACAATTTGGAGGTTATAATTTCGGGAAAACCATATGTTGAAAAATGTTATTACTTGTAATTTGGAAAATAAAATCTCTTTGAATAAAGGGAAAATAAAATATTATATAAATATTATTTATTATCATCATCAATAATAGTAATATATAGCATTTATATAATACCACCTATATTCCAGGCACTATGCTAAATACTTTACCAACATTATGTAATTTGATCTTTATAACAACTCTGGGAAGAAGGTGCTATTATTATCTCCATTTTATAGACAAGGAAATTGAGGTGACCATAGGACAAGTAACTTGCTCAGGGTCACACAGCCAGTAAGTTTCCAAGGTCATATTTGAATTCTGTTCTTTCGGGCTCCAGACCTAATGCTCGTCCCACTGTACACTTAGCTGCCTCTTTGGCTGTGTGTGTGTGTGTGTGTGTGTGTGTGTGTGTTACACATATACTAATGTAAATATACATATATGTAAAAAAATATATATCATTTAGGAAATGTAGTACAGATATCTCATTCTATCCTCTCAATAACCCTGAAAGGTACTATTATTTTCCTCATTTTACAGATGAAAAACTGAGGCTGAGAGATGTCAAATCTTTATCAGGATTACTGGGTTTTTATCTTAAAGAAAGAAAAAAATTAGAAGGAACGAGTTTATGCAAAAATATTTATAATTCTTCATTTTGTGGTGGCAAAAAAATGGAAACTAAAGGGATGTCCCTCAATTGGGACATGGCTGAACAAATTGTGGTGTGTGATGGTGATGGAATACTATTGTGCTGTAAGGAATGATGAACAGGATAATTTTAGAAAGAACTGGAAAGACCTACATGAACTGATGCAGAGTGAAATAAGCAGAACCAGGGGAACATTATAAACAGTAACTGCAATATTGTGGAATTATCAAATGTGATGGACTTTGTTACTAACAGTAAAACAATGATCCCAGATAATTCTGAGGGACTTATGAAAAAGAATGCTATCTACCTCCAGAGAAAGAACTGTTGGGGTAGGAATGAAGATGAAAGCATATGGTTTATCACTTGTTTATTTTGGTATATATTTGGGGGTTTTGATTTTATAAGATTTTATTCACTTACAAAAGTGAATAATATGGAGATATGTTTTATGTGATAATACATGTATAATCCAAGAAAAAAAGCAAAACTATTTTTAACTAGTGCTAACTATGCCTTGACTCCAAAGAATGGAAATCACATGCCTACAGACAAGGCAGAACAGTATAACCAGGAACATCGAGGCTACTTACTCTCCTCTATGCTTTACCTCCAAGGCAACAAACCAGCAAAGATTATTACAGGTAGTCAACCAGGGATCCAAGACGACTTTAGCCATGCTGCTTTAACAAAAATCTACCCACCATACTACCACTGATCATTTGGATACTCTATGTTTATAAGATGATTGTGGCTTATAAAATAAATTAAATCTTGCTTTTAGTGCTTACTAGCTAAATGACACTCCTTATGTAGGCAGAAAAGTCAATCTACCCAGTAGAATTTCTTGTTGTCTATGGGAGGGGCGTGGAAAGAGGGGAGTGAAAGAACATGAATCATGTAACTATGGGAAAATATTCTAAATTAATTAAATAAATAAATAAACTTAAAATAAGCCCATCTAGTTCTACAAAGCAACTGTTCACAATGATTGATCTCTTCTCATTCTATGGCTTAATGGTATTGGATTTACTATAATGCTAACATCCTGACAAGTCTACACTTATATCATCATTCTGTGAAGTTAATAAAGTGCTCAGTTGAAAGACATGGAGAGTTGGATTTGAATCCTAACTCTTATAATGTGATATATTCTTTGTTTTAAACCCTCATTAGTGATTTTGAGCATTTTTTCAACATAATCAATTTTAGAACACAATAGAATTTTTTAAAAAGCCTTACCTTCTGTCATAGTATGAATATTGTGTATTATTTCCAAGGAGGAAGAGCAGTAAGGGCTAGCCAAAGGGGGTTAAGTGATTTCCCAGGATCATTTGGCTAGGAAATGTCTGAGGCCAGATTTGAGCCCAGGACCTATCTATAGGCCTGGCTGTGAATCCTATGAGCCACCTAGCTGAACCCCTTGCTCTTAATACTTACTAGCTGTGAACAAATTAGTGTTTCTGTGCTGCAGAACTCAGATTTCATATGTAAAATAATGAGATTGGACAAGATTTTGCTTGAAGTCCTTTCCGGCTTTGAATTTGAATTTGAATTTGCCAATGAGATAAATTGTTTTAATTATTTTTGAGGGTAGAATTTCTTCAACTTTTTTTTTGTTTACTCCCTTGAGTTGTTGTTGTTGTTGTTCTTTAATTGATTGACTATAGTCAAGAAGTTTCACTAAATCCTTATACTGCAAAACTGAGGAAATTTCTTAATACATTCCAAAACATCTTGAAAGCTACTGAAGGAAGTAAGGCACATATAATTAAAAATAATACACAATAGTAATAATACTATAATACAACAATAGAAATTTCATATACATTTATATTACCTATAAAACAATAATACAAATACAAAAATACACAAATAATACTTACAAAATACTAGAGAGAATCCATGATGGAAAAATTACTCCCATTAAAACTGGAACGATCAAGGAGAAATTCATTAAGAAGAAGACATTTTAACTAGACTCAAAGCACAGAATATCAAGCAATAAGCTTTAATTAAGTGCCTACAGTGTGCCAGGAACTGTGCCAATTGTTGGGTATATAAAGAAAAATAAAAGTCCTTGCCCTCAAAGGGCTCCCAATCATATGGAGATAGGAAGCAAAGGAATATGTACAAACAAGTTTCATTTGGGATAAATAGGAAATGAAAAGAAGGAAGTCACAAGAATAACTAGAAATGCTTCCTTTATTTATTTATTTTTGTTTGTTTTTAAACATTTTTTTGGTCATTTTCATACATTATTCATTGGAAACAGAGATCTTTTTCTTTTCCTCCCCTCCCTCTCCCAACCCCACCCCAAGCTGACATGCAATTACCCTGGGTATCACAAGTCCTTGTTCTGAACCCATTTCCTGGTTGTTGGTATTTGCATTAGGATGCTCATTTAGCATCTCTCCTCAATCATATCCCCTTAACCCCTGTAGTCAAGCAGTTGTCTTTCCTCCCTGTTTTTACTCCCACAGTTTGTCCTCTGCTTAAGGATAGTGTTTTTTCTCAGAGGTCCCTGAATATTGTTCAGGGACATTGCATTGCCATTAATGGAGAAGTCCATTACATTCGATTGTACCACAGTGTCTCAGTCTCTGTGTACAATGTTTTCCTGCCTCTGCTCCTTTCACTCTGCATCACTTCCCGGAGGTTGTTCCAGTCTCCATGGAATTCCTCCCCTTATTATTCCTTTTAGCACAATAGTATTCCATCACCAATATATACCATAATTCGTTCAGCCATTCCCCAATTGAAGGGCATCCCCTCATTTTCCAATTCGATGCCACCACAAAGAGCACAGCTATGAATATTCTTTTACAAGTCTTTTTCCTTATTATCTCTTTGGGGTACAAACCCAGCAGTTCTATGGCTGAATCAAAGGGTAGATATTCTTTTGTCACCCTTTGGGCATAGTTCCAAATTACCCTCCAGAATGGTTGGATCAATTCACAAATCCACCAGAAATGAATTAGTGTCCCCACTTTGCCACATCCCCTCCAGCATTCATTAAATTCCTTTGCTGTCATGTTGGCCAATCTGTTAGGTGTGAGGTGATACCTTAGAGTTGTTTTGATTTGCATCTATCTGATTGTAAGAGATTTAGAACACTTTTTCATGTCCTTATTAATAGTTTTGATTTCTTTAACTGAAAACTGCCTCATGTCCCTAGCCCATTTTTCAATTGGAGAATGGATTGATTTTTTATACAATTGATTTAGCTCTTTATAAATTTGAGTAATTAGACCTTTGTCAGAGGTTTTTGTTATGAAGATTGTTTCCCAATTTGTTGCTTCCCTTCTAATTTTAGTTACATGGGTTTTGTTTGTACAAAAACTTTTTAATTTGATATAGTCAAAATTATTTATTTTACATTGTGTGACTCTTTCTAAGTCTTGCTTGGTTTTAAAATCTTTCCCTTCCCAAAGGTCTGACATGTATACTATTCTGTGTTCACCTAATTTACTTATAGTTTCCTCCTTTATATTCAAGTCATTTACCCATTCTGAGTTTATCTTAGTGTAGGGTGTGAGGTGTTGATCCAAACCTAATCTCCCACACTGTCTTCCAATTTTCCCAGCAGTTTTTATCAAATAGTAAATATTTGTCCCAAAACCTGGGGTCTTTTTATCATAGACTGTCTTGCTGAGGTCATTTACCCCAAGTCTATTCCACTGATCTTCCTTTCTGTCTCTTATCTATTACCAAATTGTTTTGATGACAACTGCTTTGTAATATAGTTTGAGATCTGGGACTGCAAGGCCACCTTCCTTCGTATTTTTTTTCATTATTTCTCTGGAGATCTTTGATCTTTTGTTCTTCCAAATGAACTTTGTTATGGTTTTCTCTAATTCCGTAAAAAAAGTTTTTTGAAGTTCAATGGGTATGGCACTAAATAGATCGATAAGTTAGGGTAGGATGGTCATTTTTATTATATTGGCTCGTCCTATCCATGAGCAGTTAATGTTTTTTCCAATTGTTCAAGTCTAGTTTTAGTTGTGTGGAGAGTGTTTTGTAGTTGTGTTCATATAGTTCCTGTGTTTGTCTTGGCAGATAGATTCCTAAGTATTTTATATTGTCTCGGGTGACTTTAAATAGAATTTCTCTTTCTAATTCTTGCTGCTGAACTGGGTTGGAGATATATAGAAATGCTGATGACTTATGTGGGTTTATTTTATATCCTGCAACTTTGCTAAAGTTGTTGATTATTTCGACTAGCTTTTTGGTTGATTCTCTAGTATTCTTTAAGTAAATCATCATATCATCTGAAAAGAGTGACAGCTTGGTCTCCTCATTGCCAATTTTAATACCTTCAATTTTTTTTCTTCTCTAATTACTACTGCTAGTGTTTCTAGTACAATATTAAATAATAAAGGTGATAATGGGCATCCTTGTTTTACTCCTGATCTTATTGGGAAGGCTTCAAGTTTATCCCCATTGCAGATGATGTTTGCTGATGGTTTTATATATATACTGTTTTTTGTTTTTAGGAAAGACCCTTCTATTCCTATACTTTCTAGTATTTTCAATAGGAATTGGTGTTATATTTTATCAAAGGCTTTTTCTGCATCTATTGAAATAATTATGTGATTTTTGTCGATTTGCTTGTTAATATGGTCAATTATATGGATGGTTTTCCTAATATTGAACCATCCTTGCATTCCTGGTATGAATCCTACCTGGTCATAGTTAATAATACTCATGATCACTTCCTGGAGTATTTTCCTAGTATCCTATTTAAGATTTTTGCATCTATATTCATTAAAGAGATTGGTCTATAGTTTTCTTTCTCTGTTTTTAACCTGCCTGGCTTTGGGATCAGTACCATGTTTGTGTCATAAAAAGAATTTGGTAGAACCCATTCTTGGATTATTCTATCGAATAGTTTGTATAATATTGGGATTAGTTGTTCTTTGGAATGTTCAATAGAATTTATGAATCCTTCTGGACCTGGGGATTTTTTCTTAGGGAGTTCTTTGATGGCTTATTCAATTTCTTTTTTCTGATACGGGGTTGTTTAGGTAGTCTATTTCTATTCGAGGGCCAGGCCTAGCTCTGAACTTGGCCAGCTCGCAAGGTATGCCCTTCAGACCAGCACCTTTGCCCGCTCAGAAGTGCCCGCTGCCGCTGGAATATCAGCACTCTGGGTGGGAGGGGGGATGGGTCCTGGGACCTTCCTTCTGTCTTCCCCTTAAAACCAAGTGTTTTCAGATTCCGGCTTTTTAGGTGGTGTACCTTTTGAATTAAGTCCAGCAGGAGTGTTCCTTGACTCTGTCTTGTTGTTAAGTTTGATTTTCAGACCCCTGGGAGCATTCAATTTGTGATTGGTTAGGAAGGGTATTCGGAGATCTGAACTTCTGGTCCTTCTAGGCCACCATCTTGACTCTGCCCCTCAAGGCTTCCTTTAGAAGGTAAAATTTTAGCTGGAATTGCTGGAATCTGGGGAAGTCAAGGAAATATGAGTTAGGAAAGCATTCCAGGGATAGAGGATAGCCAGAGGAAATTCCAGGAGCTGAGAGGAAGAGTATATTGTTTATAGAAAAGTAAGGAAACCACTGTCACTGGATTGAAGAATACATGGAGAAGGAGGCATAAAATATAAGAGGAATGGAAACAGGATTTTGAGAGCCATCAGAGGTTTTTGAATATATGGGTAACATAGTCAGACTTGAACTTTAGGAAAAGTCCTTTGGAAGCTGAAGGAGGATAGACTAGAGTGGAGAGATAATTGTAGTAGGCAGACCAACCAGTAAGCTATGTCAGTAGTACAGATGGGAAGCAATGAGGTTATATGCCAATGATGTCAATATCAGAGAAGAAAACGGAGTTATATTCAAGGACTTTTTAAAGACAAAATCAATTTGCCTTGGGAATAAATTTGTTATAGGGTAGTGGGTAAAAGATAGTGAGGAATGGAGGATGATACCTAGATTAGGAACCTGGAGAACTGAGAGGATTATTGATATCTTTCATAGTAATAGGAAATTTTGGAAGTGGAAAGGTTTTGGGTGGAAAGATATTGAGTTCAGTTTTGGATACATTGGATTTAAGATCTTTATGAGACATTCATTTCAAGTTTAAATAAAAAGCAGTTGGAGATATAAAACTGGAGATCAGCAGTGAAGTTAGAGCATAATAGATTGATTTGAGAAACTTAAGCATAGAGATATTATTAAATTCATTGGACCTGATAACATCAGGTCAAGTGGGATAAAGAAAAAATTTTAAGAAGAGTGGCATTCAGTGGTTAGTGATGGAACATGATCTTCAGAAAGGCAAGAGAGATGGGTCTTCAACCAAGAATCAGCTATCCAGCAAAACTGACTATATACTTCCAAGGGAAAGTATGGGCATTCAACAAAATAGAAGATTTCCAACTTTTTGCAAAGAAAAGACCAGAGCTCTGTGGAAAGTTCGATATCAAAAATCAAAGAGCATGGAATACCTGAAAAGGTAAATATGAAGGAAAGGGAAAAGGAGAAAAATGTTATCTTCTTCTTTCACTCAAACTCTCTTCTATAAGGACTACATTTCTATCAATCTATGTATACTAACATGTGGGGGAAATGTAATGTGTAAATAGGGGGAAAAGAAAGACCAAATAGAATAATCTTTCTCACACAAAGATTCACATGGGAAGCAGAGGGGAAGAAAACTCCTATAAGAAGGAGAGGAAGAGAATTTTTACTTAAACCTTACTCTCAGGGAAATCAACTCTGAGAGGGAAAAACGTCCAGATCCATTGGGATCTTGAATTCTATCTTACCCAACAAGGGTAGGGAGAAGGGAAAACCAAGAGGGGGAGGGGGAGAGGGAAAACAAAAGGGGAGGGAAAGAGAGAGGGGAAGGGGAGGGAACAAAAAAGGAGGGACTAAAAAGGGAAACATCAAGGGAGGGGACAAGGGGGACCAATTTAAAGTAAATCACTGGACTAAAAGGTAGAGCCGAAGAAGAAAAGGTTAGAACCAGGGAAGGATATCAAAATGCCAGGGAGTCCACAAATGACAGTCATAACTTTGAACGTGAATGAGATGAACTCACCCATAAAACGTAGACAAATAGCAGAATGGATTAGAATCCAAAACCCTACCATATGTTGTCTTCAAGAAACACACATGAGGGGGGTTGACACCCACAAGGTCAGAATTAAAGGATGGAGTAAGACCTTCTGGGCCTCAACTGACAGAAAGAAGGCAGGAGTGGTAATCATGATATCTGATAGAGCCAAAGCAAAAATAGACCTGATCAAAAGGGATAGGGAAGGTAATTATATTTTGTTAAAAGGGACTTTAGATAATGAGGAAATATCACTAATCAACATGTATGCACCAAATAATATAGCACCCTAATTTCTAATGGAGAAACTAGGAGAATTGAAGGAAGAAATAGATAGTAAAACCATATTAGTGGGAGACTTAAAACAACCATTATCAAATTTAGATAAATCAAACTAAAAAATAAATAAGAAAGAGGTGAAAGAAGTGAATGAAATCTTAGAAAAATTAGAGTTAATAGACATATGGAGAAAAATAAATAGGGACAAAAAGGAATTCACCTTCTTCTCAGCACCACATGGCACATTCACAAAAATTGACCATACATTAGGTACAGAAACATAGCACAAAAATGCAGAAAAGCAGAAATAATAAATGCAGCCTTCTCAGATCACAAGGCAATAAAAATAATGATCAGTAAAGGTACATGGAAAACCAAATCAAAAACTAATTGGAAATTAAACAATATGATACTCCAAAATCATTTAGTTAGAGAAGAAATCATAGAAACAATAATTTTATCGAGGAAAATGACAATGGCGAGACATCCTTTCAAACCTTTTGGGATGCAGCCAAAGCGGTAATCAGAGGTAAATTCATATCTCTGAGTGCATATTATCAACAAACTACGGAGAGCAGAGATCAATCAATTGAAAATGCAAATAAAAAAACTCAGAAGCGATCAAATTAAAACCCCTCAGCAGAAAACCAAACTAGAAATCCTAAAAATTAAGGGAGAAATTAATAAAATCGAAAGTGATAGAACTATTGATTTAATAAATAAGACTAGAAGCTGGTACTTTGACCTGGGTCTTCAGCATTTAATTACCTTTTTTACCATATTACTTGTGTTTATCAAGTTATGTTTATCAAATATTTTCAAAGACAACAGAACATCTGCTACTCAACTACAAAGTGAGACTTGAGTGTGAATGTTTTTGTGTAACTATACTTCCATGATTGTAAAACCTAAGAAAAGGCTGATGAATGTAATTTTTTTCTATAATAGGGAAGAGAAGAAATCTGTATCACAGTGGTAGGTAGGAGGGAGAAAGCACATTTTCACCTATGGGAAAAACATCATGGTGGTACACATGGATATCACCTTGATATGAAACCTAGTTGGCTATGACTAAGGAACAAGAAGGGCCATGATATCTTCTGGTGTGACTATTTCCCACTATATTTCTATGCTTTTCATCATTATGAAAGCCTTCTTTCATCTGGTTTTATCTCTGGACACCTTGAGAAATAATGACACCAAAGGAAGTTCTTCTCCATTCTACTAGTGGGGAGGGTATATTTTTGTTCCATTTAGAGCTGGAAACAATTCAAAACTTTAGCATTTAGTAGAGAATGTTAGAGATCTTCTAACTAACTTGACCACCTTAATTTAGAGGTGAGAAAATATAGGCCCCGAGAAGTTAGATAGTTTGTCAAAGGCCAAATATCTGACTAGATTAAAAAGTTTCCTTAATTCAAAATCCTTTTTTCTTCCCATTATATCATGCTGCCTCCAACTTCACTTTTGTGATCTTACCTATGTCACTAGATAAAATATCAGTTAACATACAAAAGATAACCAGCCAATACATATTTCTAATGTGACAGTTTGACACATTTGTTCCCACAGTCTACAAACTTGGTCAGATCTTTGTGTCCAAGTCAATTAAAATCCACAACTAACTCACAATGTTTTTCTTTGAGATTTTCTGTCTTCTTTTTGACTACATTCATTCATTTTGGCTAAAAGGAAAGTCTTTCCTTGCTACAACCTCATGAATTATGTTTACATAAGAAAATATAAGAGAGGCAGCAATTTATAATGGATAGAGTACCAGCCTTCTGAGGAAGACATGGGTTCAAGTTTTGCATCTGATAAATGACTGTGTGACTCTAGACCTCTCAGTATTCCTGGCTCCTATTTCAGACTATATAAAGTACAGAAAAGGTGCCCCTCTTTATTGACCTTCAACACAAATGAAATCACAAGGTGAGAGAAGTTAGTATCTTAAAAGGTATCCTTGGCACTCATGCTTGATTTCCTCACACTCACCCCAACCCAAATTCCCCTTCACCTCTCTTTTTTTCTATCAGTGGAGTGAATAAGAGTGCTAGACCTGGAGTCTGGAAGAACCAAGTTCAAATCCAGCTTAGGCAATTCAAGTTTTAATTATAAAATGTGAATTATAATAGCACCTACCTCAAAGGGTTGCTGTGAGGATCAGATGAGATAATATTTTTATTTACTTAACATAGGCAATTAGATAGCAGATTGGATTGAGCCAGGTGGTCCTGTGTTGAAATTTGTCCTCAGATACTTCCTGACCCTGAGTAAGTCACTTAAGCACAATTGCTTAGCCCTTGATACTTTTTTTATCTTAGAATTCATAGTAAGATAGAACATAAAGATTTACTTAAAAAGTAAATAAAATAAAGTCCTTACCATGCTTATTCCACCTCACTCCCATTTTTTTCTCTCTGACCCCATAGATGGATATTTAAAAACATGATTTCTTAAAGATTATTGTCTTCTCAAGTTTTCATTAAGGATGCACTTGTTACATACATAGACTATTCTCATAAAGACTTTTTTAGAGATGGAAAAGTAACTACATAGGTGAGCAGCTGCATCTTTCCTTTTCCTGTTTTTTTAAAATATGAAAACATGAATGAATTCATTTTTTATGTTCTTTTGGAATCGTGGTCTCTTTGATGTTTCTTGAAAATTGATCCCAAAAAACTTTAAATTTTTTTGTTGCTTCAGGAATGGACTTCTTTATTTGATCAGGGATAGCTGTCTTGCTCTGTTTTTGCCTGGACAAAATTCAGTGGTATACAATTTAATGACTAAGAACAGTGAAGCAGATTTGTAAAGACATAGTCTATCAGTACAGTCCATGAAACTAACAGGATGAGCTAAATTTAAATATTATTAATGATTCTAGGATGTCTTGAATTTAAAATAAAGTTTTTCAAGTTTCTAATCTATCTACTTACTTATTTTATGCTATGGTTTGAACACTTTGAAGCCAGTGACATTTTGTTTGAATTGAAAAGATAACTAAAAGATATTTTTATAATGATCTTGAAATTTGTACATTTGTTTAGAAAGCATCACTTTAAATGTTTGTGTGTTTTTTGTTTGGTTTTGCATTTCTTTTAAATTCTCTGATTTGACAGTATGATCATATTCAAAAAGATATTTAAAAAAACATCCCTTATTCTTTCAGTGAAACTTGCTATTGCAATATAATTCTTCTGCTTAGTTTTTTTTTTATAACCAAATTAACAAACTCCACATTTCCTCATATCAAAAAGAGGAGTAAAATAATTGTTCCCTCTACATGACATTTCAAAAATAAAACAAAAAGCAGAGTGTCTACTTAGCAATCAGAGGGAAAAACTGTGTCATCAGTGACTATGCTTTCATGTCACAAAACTGTCTAGGTGAAGTCCTTCATCTTTTCAAGATAGTGGTCAGTACTCTTGCTTGCAGGTATGTCTGCCTCCAGCTGCCATTACAGTGTTGCTCTAATACTGCTGTGGCTGCTGTGGAATGCTAGAGCACAATCCATTGATTGTTTGTTTAAATATGGTGCCCCTATGATGTAAGATACTTCAATAAGATCTCATGGTCGTCTATGCCTTAGACAAGGCTGGCACTTGCCTTTTCTCAGTGAAATATGGCCATATGGAAACAAAGTTCGATGTTAGGTTTCATGCTGTCACCAGCTTCTACTGATTAATCTTGTCTTCCAAGTGCACTGCTTACCACTCTCCTTGAAACCCTATATGAAATGTCTGATATCTTTCTGAGTCATTAAATAAGCATATTGCCCTACTTTGTTATTCCTGGATTTAGTTGCATCCCTTATTCTCCAAGAAAAGGGACTTTCAGTAGTCATCATCATTTGCTACCTGTTCTCTTCATCAACAGCTTCTCCCTAATGCCAACATCTCTTTCAAAGGGGGAAAGAAGATGAAATTTTTTAGAGAAGGACATTGCACAGACTCACCAGGCATGTCAATTTCTAAACTCTATGTGTACCACAATTACAATTAAATGTTGCCCCTAGAACAGGCTACTAACTTACTACTCCTGGCTCTTTCACAGAGCATTTCACGGGACTTTTTAAATATCCCTGGGGTGTGGTCAGGGTAGTTGATGTTGGAATTAAGAATATGGTTACAACCCAAGAGAAAATTTTCTTAATTAAAAGTGGTGGGAGGAAAGCAAAATGCAAAGCATCTTCTGACATACTCAGTTAATAACAGTAAGCTGCAAAAGCTAATAATAATTCTTAGCACTCATAGATAACCCTTTTCATCTTCAAAGCATTTTACTAACACTTAGCTAATTAATTCTCCCAACACTCCTGTGAGGTAGGTTTTTATTATCCTCCAGTTCGCTGATGAAGAAATTGAGACAAAGCTAGAATAAGGGACTTGCCTAGAGCTGTGGAGCAAGTCACTGTCAGTCTATCTCCCTATCTTTCCTCTCCTATGAAACAACACATGAAAACCCATAAAAGTTGAGGGATTTCAACAGTTCCCAGAAACTTGTCTCCGACTTAGGACTAGAATTCTACTCATTGCAATTTGGGATTCTGCATTTCATGGTGGTTTGCAGCTTAGGGAGAAAGTATACACTAAAAACATGTAAACAGCTGTAGGGGAGGAGGTTGGGGGAATGCTGAGTGTAACAGAATAAGCTGCCAAATTCATCGCTGCCATATGTGCTGTGTAACACTTGTCATCTCAAGTGAGTCATTAAAAGGTTTCCCCCTAATGGGGCTTTGAAGTGCTGTGACAGCTTGAGAGCATCTATAAATTGCCACAAACAGCCCTCATACTGAGTTAGCTAATTGCTTGCTCTTTGACTTATTAGGAGTCACTGAGTTAAATAATTTGTCACATGTGTGGCTTGCAATAAATAATGTGACTAGCCAGTTTGTGAGCTGTTTTGGTGATATATAGTGCCCCTTTTGGATGCTGTCACATATAGCCAACAAACGCAAGCTCACTTTATCCACAGGATTGTCAAATCCTTGTAAAAATAGCAAGCTCTGTCATTATAACAGGTCAAAAAGAAAGTTCACTTACACCAAAAAGGAGGTTTTCATTTTCCATAAAAGATAAATCTTCATTCTACCTGTTAATAGTTAGATGTTCCACACTTATGCCATTAACTAAAAAGGATAAAATTTAACCATTATTCAGTCAAAGAATAATGCCTTGCCCATTCGTGTAAAATTAGATATAGATGCTTGGCAAGTCACCATTTTGCCACAATAGTTAAATCAGTGTAGATGGGATAGGAGTTGGGAAAAGTCCTTAATTTATCAGTTTCAGAAGATGACATAGAAACTTAAAACTGTTGTAATCATGTGATGGCACCAGCCTTTCTTGGTTCTGCCCTCGATATAGCCTGGTAAAGAGCCATTAATCTGACATATTTGGGCCCCATTCTATAAAAATGACAAATGGTGAACACATTGGGCAATCATTGTCTGGCCTATCAGAGGATTATGTAACTAAAAAGTTGTAGTTAAAGATATTTTTAAAATATTTTAGAAATATTAACAAAATATTACCAAGTTTCTATATATTAAAACTATTTGTTAAGTATTCACGCACAATTTGAATCTATGCAATAATTCTAGAATATTATTGGTATTATCTGAAAGGAATTTCACTTTATTCTGCTTTTCCTTATTAAAATCCCAGAAAATTATATTATTACCAAGTAAACTATTCATGGTTGCAAAAGTTTTAACATTATTGGATCCTAGATTTGGAGTTGGAAATAACCTCAGTTACCATTTAGTTCAATTTTATTTAATAGATGAAGAAACTTCAACATCTTCATTTTATAGAAGAGGAAACTGAGAAATATGAATGTTAAATGTCTTCTGCATGGACACACAAGTAGTAAGACTCAGACAGTTTTTGGTTCACATTCTCTGATTCCAGTGCCCCCTGCACTGTCCACTGTACCATGCTGGCTCCCATAAATACTATAGGAAATATGTATTTAACCCTTGAACTATGATTAGCAATCTTTATTATAAATAGGAAAAACCTTGGTTGACCATTTATTTGATATACACATATATTTTTAAAGTAATCAATTCACTTGATTCAGAAACAAATAAACTTTTAAAGTATTTTGAGGGGGCAGCTGGGTCGTTCAGTAGAAAGCCAGGCTTACAGAGGGCCTATGATCAAATCTGTCCTCAGATGCCTCCTAGCTGTGTGACCCTGGGCAAGTCACTTAACCTCCATTGCCTAGCCCTTACCACTCTTCTATCTTGGAACCAATATACAGTATTGATTCTAAGATGGAAGGTAAGAGTTTAAACTAAAAACCAAAAATAATGGGAAAATTCATAATTTGCTTAGTAAAAATGGATACTTCTATAAAAATATGACTATATGAGCTAAAGAATAGAAAAGAATCCTACTTCTAAAACATTTCTTTTAAATGAAGCTCTAAGTAGCATTTCACTTAATAGAATATCATTTGTCATCATTTCTTTGGCAATGTTCCCATAAAGCCTCAAATGACATAGTAGCAACATGAAGTCATTTTCTAAAATCACAAATTTAAAAAATAATAAAATATGTTTTCTTAGTGTCATTTAAAAATAAATGTTTTTGCCATTTTCCATTATAGCCAATTCTTTTTCTCTCTTTGAATTTATTTACTTTAGTTTTAATATATATCTATGCTTGCACATTATCACTGAGACAACAGGCAATAAAAATGCCAGAAAGTCTAAAACAGTGAAGCCAAGAAGTCACAAACAGCTCCCAGCTGGAGTATTTTCTAACTTCTTCCTTTTTTTCTCTCTCTTTTTTATTGAACCCTCAGGATTGTTTTACCTACAATTTGGATGTCTGAAGTAATTAAACGATAGCTTAAATTAGTTTAGTGGGAGGACAGGGAAAGGGAGGGAGTTAGTGTGGGGGAGAATTTGGGGGAATGGGAATTACATTTCCCTTCTTTTACAAGATGATTCTATTGAGCCTGTAGTTGGTTAGGTATAGGGGCTCCTTAGGTATAGGGGCAGTGGATAAAGCAAAGGAAATGTGACCTAGGGAGTGAAATAGACTTAATAACACTTTGAATGAAATGTGTTTGCTTTCATTTTGGGCTTCATAGTCATTCATTAGCTTAATAGAACAAAATTAGCCCCTTCTTCCCTCTGTAATCTGGACAAAAGCTAGTGTTTACTTATCTTTCTTATCAGTAAATGTAGATTGATTTTATAGTTTTTTATGTCATGCCACTGTTTTAAACTTTCTGTTAGTAGAGTATGTTGAGAATAATTATCCTAGTAAAAGAGTATGCCTAATGAGTTTTTTAATTGATACTGAATTGTTTTTACTATTCTTGAAATATGACATGTGAGCATAACATTTTGTGATTTTGATTCTCTTCATTCTAGTTATAAGGTATTATGAAGTTTATCAGGGAAGTGGTACAAAGCACAGTGGTGCCAAATCTTAGAGAAGTTGAAAAATTGAGACTTATTTTGCTTAATATTGATCAACCATTGTTGCCAATGCCAGTGGCACTCATATAATTCAGCTTCAGATTCTTTTTTTTTTTTGTGATACTCGATCTTTGGGAGTTATCTATATTATAAAGCTTACTGACCTTATTCAGTTACTATTTGCCAAAATATTGATATTTCAGAAGCATTTTAAAACTTTTTAGAGGTAATAGTACAACATATCTGAATTTAAAACTGCCATGGTCTTTCCCTCCCCAAATCAAGCTAACATTAAAAAAAAAATGTTTTTAGGAAGAATTCAGTGGCAAATGTGTTGTTTGTTATAGCCAGGCACTACCACCATAAGAAGCAGGCAAAAAACAGGTTCTCCCTTCTTCAACTTCTTGTTAGTGATTTCCAAGGGCTTGTTTCTTACTTACAAAAAGATGGTCAGAACATAATCATAATAGTTCATATTTTAGGTTTTAGGTTCATAGAGAGCATTCCTTATAATAAACCATGAGTTTGGCAGAAAACATAAATATCATACTCCCCATTTTCTTGAAGAGGAAACAAACCTATGCTAGGAAGTATGAGAGCTAGGTCTCAAGATCTGATGGCCAAGGCCAGCAGTTTTCCCATCATACAAAAGCACCCACAAAATCTTCCAGCAAATTGGTCAACAGAGTTTCTTCTCCTTATTTCAGATAGTCACTTATAGCTAATTCCTATCACAATGCCAAAACATGCCAGAAGGAAAAGGGGTCTGGGACCTTGGTGCACCAATTTTACACTTTTTCTAACCCCTATTCTGAAGTTTTTCATGCTAGGTAGGGTTTTGGAGTGAGAATATATAAATTCAAATTATAGCTCTGTTCCTAATGACCAATTTTCTGGAGGGGCCCTATAAGATAAAATAAAAGATAAGACCAAATTTTTGAACATGAGTATAACCATTGGCAGACTCCATACCAAGAATCAGTGCTATTGGCAGAAATGATGAAATCATATAGGGGAGCTGTTTCTTTTGGGAGAATTGTTCTTTGGTCTGGTAAAGTGTTCTTTGGTTTTGTTTAAAGAAAGTTAGGTTTGAGGAATGATTGGGATATCTCAATAGAACTGTCCTGTGCAACTGGAGAAGCTGGGGAGAAAGATATGTGTTAGACTTTGGATATGGTCTACATAGAGATGGCAGTTGAAATTTTATAGGAATGAATGAAATCTCTGAGGAAAGAACATGGACAAAGCTCAGGGGGATAATATAGCACATACAAAGGAGGATGGCCAAGACAATTAAGATTGTGAAGGGAATAAGAATTCCCTTTATGATGATTAGTTAAATGAATAGATTGTAATATAAATGACAAAGGAAAGAAGAAGGGAATAAGCATTTATCAATCAATCAATCAATAAATCAATAAACATTTACTAAGTGCTGATCCTGTGCACCAGCTACTTATCTAAACAATGGGGATACTAAAAAATAGCCCCTGCCCTACCAGAACTTAATGGTGGAAACAACATGCAAACAAATATATACAAAGCAAACCAAATTCAAGATAAGTAGGAAATAATTAAAAGAGGCAAAGCCCTTTGGCTCCTACTATGTGCCAGGAACATTTCAAGTATTTTAAGGAAGAAAATATAGTTGTGTCTTTATTGCTTCACTCTAACCAATGGATAGAAGTGTCAGAGATATAGATTTCACGTCAACATAATGAAAAAAATCCCAAATTATTAACATTGTAAGTCCAAAAGTAGAGGGAAACTTTTCACTGGACCCTTGAATGACTACTTGTTAGGAATGTTATTTAGGGAAATTGTATTCAAGTATGGCTTAGTCTAGAAGACCTGTAAGGTTCCTTCTCATTCATATATTCTTTGACTATGAATCTTAGTTAACTCCTACATTACATATTCAGTACTGGGAAGAGAATCAAACCAAGGAAAAAAGTAGGTGAATTAGTTGTGGAGGAGAACTTGGACAATGTAATGTCTCAGAACACAGAGGAAATAAGCATGTATAAAAGGTCAGCAATTTCAGAGTGTCATGCATGTTAAAGTCAATGACATGGAGAACTAAGAAAACATGATGAGGACATTATTGGTGACCTGGATGGAAGCCAGATTGCAAGAGGTTAAAAAATAAGGAGAACTGATGGACCTGAATGGATCAAAGGAACAGGAAAAGGTCCTAAACCTTCAAAAATATTTATTAAATTTCTTTTCACGGTGGCAAAGAACTGGAATCTAAGGAGTACCTATCAACTGCAGATGATTGTTTTGGTGGAAGAGTTTCCAACTTAATTGAAAATATGAATATTTAAAATATTGAAATATAGAATTTTGAAATGCATTTATACCTTCCATAGGAAAAAAATTATAGGTAGGCCCTCAAGACTAAATATCTATTAAATCATGGATACTTGAGCTTATTATCTGTGGATAATGGCAAGAGGAGAATTGAGAAATGAGTTGGTAATTTGATGGAGTTGAAAGGAGGAATTTTTTTAAGGAATCAAGAGACTCGATCATTTTAGTCAAGCAGATAAAGAAAGGAAGATCAAAAATCATAGTAATAGCTGATTTTTATAGGTCATTACTTGCTTAAAAGCAGGAATTTTTTGTTCCTTTGTATTATTAGTGCTTAGCACATTGACACATAGAAAATATGCTAAAAAATCACTTGTTACCATATCTCTGGTATGGAGGGCTTGTCGTGCCCTCTTAGGGCAGCTCTCCAGCCTCTGACCCCCACCTGACACCTAGCTCTCACTTGTGGCTCCTAGTAGCTGCTAGCATGCAGCAGTGGCCACACCCCGGGCAACGGCTTCGACAGGCCGGCTAAACCTTGTGAGGGTAGCCATCGGGTCGTAGACCCCTGGTGAACCAGGGCTTTGCTCACCCAGCATGTGAAGACTGCTTTGGCTGAACAGACGGAAGAAACCAACAAGAAGGTTCAACGGCTGAGATGGCGACGCAGCAAAGCACTGTGGAGTGCTTAGGGCATGTTGGAGCACAAAGGACAACATGGCCATCCAATGCAGCTGAGGAAGTCTCCAGGTGTAACGACTTTTCGTGCCATTGGACCCAGGCTTCCAACGCCAAGAGAGTGGGACTGTCTCTGTGCAACGACTTTTCCACTTAAATCTACATGCACAAGTGTCTTTGTGCACACTCATCTATACACCATAGATGAAAACGCACAAAGACAATCGTCATCCTTGGTTACCAAGAGACTACTACTACTACTACTACTACTACTACCATATTGTCTTGACTTAAATACATTGTAAATTTTTTGATCCTCTCACCAACCCTCTCCGTTGGTGGTATTATTATCTTCATTTCATAGATAAGGAAACTGAAGTTAAGGTTGTGATTACCTAGAATCACACAACCAGCATGTGTCAGGGGGAGAATTTAAAGTCTATTTTTTAAATGGAGCAGAACCCTAGAGAGGTAATTAAATCTGAGGTACAAAGTACTAGGTAATGAGATATTTGCCTCTTCTCTTTTACCATCTCAGGATAAAAGAGAAGAGGTAAATATCTTGAGAATCAGTCAGTTGTCAAAAAAAAAAAAAAACACATTTATTTGGGCAGCTGGGTGGCTCAGTGGATAGAGAGCCAGGCCTGGAGATGGGAGGTCCTGGATTCAAATATGACATCAGACACTTCCTGACCGTATAACCCTGGGCAAGTCACCTAACCCCCCTTGCCTAGCCCTTTCCTCTTTTCTGTTTTAGAACTGATTCTTAATTTTGATTATAAGACATATGCTAAGGGTTTGTTTTTTATAAGCATTTATTAAACATCTTTAATGTTCCAGTCACTGTGCTAGACCCTAGGGATATAAAGACAAAAACCAAACAGTCCCTGCTTTCAAGAAGTTTAGAAGCTTTGAGGTATGGAGTAAGGAGGGATGTCTAACTTCAGTCTCATTGAAGGAGGTCTGTAAGTCTGAGAGTAGGAATGAATTTGAGGACTTAAGAGAAAAATATTTTAAATAATTACTCTGGGGATTGAAACTGGAAATTAATGAGACCTGTAACATGATAGACTCTAGCCTCATTACCTTTGTGATCTTGAGTAAGTCAGTCATTTAACTGACCTTAGTTTCCTCATCTGCAAAATGAGTGAGTTGGACTTGTTGGCCTAAGAAGTCCCTTCCAACTCTAGATCTATGATCCTATGATTCTGTCATCTCCTACTTCAAACAAGATATCTCCATGCCTAGCAGAGGCTGCTCTCTTAGCTTTATCTCTGCCTCCCAGAAACATTTCTTCAATGCTTAATGATCACCTCCTCTGTTACCTTGGATCTGTGTGGAGGGATAGAATGAGCACACCCACCTGTGTCAGAGGACTCGGGATCCCACCTCTGATATTTCTTACCTGTGTAATCATAGACAAGTCACTTAATCTCCCTGGGACTCAGTTTGCTTATTTGTATAAAGAGATGCTCCATCGATATAGCCTCTGAGGTCCCCTCTAACTCTCACTGCTATGAATTTATCTGGTATTTATTTGTATACTTATCCCAGAAACTGTTTAAAGTTTTTGTTTTTCATCTTCCTCATCCCCAGTACCTAGCAAAAATGTCATTGTCCTTTTATAGCTAAGTTCTCATTAATAATAGCAAAGGATTTGGGTGGAAGGATAGGTTTATGAGCTAAATCCTAAAGTCCGTTTTATGTCTGTTTCACTCAGTCCAGATACTCACTTACCTGGCTATAATCAAGAAGCCATTTACAGGAAGATAAAAAGCAAAGCATCATCCACTGATCACCTGCTGGATATAGAGGCAAATTTGTAAAAGAGTCCAAAAATTTGTTTCTGAGATTAAAAAGAAAGTCTTTAAAAATGTTAATTAGAGATAAAAAGGATATACACTCAGCCTTGGGAAAATAATTACTAAGTAACAGTCACCCAATGTAAAATAATTCACACAGGAAATATTAATTGATGTCAGAAACCTTACACACTTGTAAATTTCATGGGAAAGTTTCCTAGTTATGAATGTGGCTTTTCTTACAATTCCATTGGTAACTTTTTGTGTAGGAAAAAAAATGCATATTTTTAGCTACCAATCTCATGCTTGTCACAAAATGAATCAAGTTCGGCTCAGCAATCATAGAAAACAATACCATATTCTTTGGATTCCTGAAGTTTCCTGTACCTTGGATTTATTCATCTCCTATTTGGTCGACCTTCTATGACTACTTTGGATATGAGGTTTATTCCTTTTATATATTTCGGCTCCTAGTAGCTGCTAGCATGCTAGCATCGACCCCTGGTGAATGCTTTGCTCACCCAGCATGTGAAGACTGCTTCGGCAGACTTTTCCACTTAAATCTCCTTCACGCACAAGTGTTTTTGTGCACACTCACCTATCATAGATGAAAACACGCAAAGACAATCTCCATCCACCGTTACTGAGAGACTACTACTACTATATTTAGTGAAACTTTAATGTTTCTAGTTTTTGATGTGGAACTAGGGGGATAGCAAGGCTATGGACAGTGTGCTTTAATAATCTATGTTGATAGAAAAGTAATATCCAAATCAGTGAATTCTTGTTTTGAACTAAAGATATATTACTACATGTATGTCCCAATACAGCTTGTGACATTTCATACTTTAAAAAAAAAACTTTTTTTACATTTTTCAATTATATATAGAAACAATTTTTGACAATTTTTTTTTTACATTTTGCATTTCAAATTCTCTACCTTCCTACCTTCCCCCACATGGCAAATAGTTTGATATAGGTTATATCAGTGCTTTCATGTAATGCATATTTCCATATTCATCGTGCCATGACAAGACATTCATCACAAAAACTCATGTAGGAAATATAATGAAAGATGACATGCTTTGATCTGTAATCAAATTCCAACAGTTCCTTTTTTGACTGTAGGTAACATTTTTTATCGTGAGTTTTTTGTGGTTATCTTGAAAGTTTTTTGCTAATATTAGTTTAGTCTTTTACAGTTGATAATTATATGATATTTCTATTACCAGAAACAATGTTTTCCTGGTCCTGCTCACTCCATTTTGTTTTCTGAACTCACTTTGTTCCTCATTTCTTTTGGCAAAATAGTGTTCACAGCCATATACTACATATACTACAACTTGTTCAGCATTCCCCAACTGATAGATGTCACTTCAGTTTCTAATTCATTGCCACTACACAAAGAGCTGCTGTAAATTTTTTTGTATAAGTAGGTAGGATAAAGAGCCAATAATGGTATTGTTGGGTCAGAGGATATATGTAGTTTTATGGCCCTTTGGACATAGTTCCATATTACTCTCCAGAATTGTTGTATCTGTGAACCTTAAAAATTCTCAGACCCTACTTCATAAGGTTGGGTTAAGACCATTCCCCATTTTAAACAATGAAGGAACTTAGATCAGGAATGTGAGACTTTTACTTAGATCAGGAATGTGAAGACCTCTACTCCACCCCTACTTAAGCATCCTTTAGGGGAAGATAAAGTTGTAAACTCTTTGCTGAACAATGAAAAATACTTAAACCCATACTTATAATAAGACAAAAAGTTCTTAAGCTGTGCCTATTTTTAGAACTAATACACAAGGGTGCTAAGTACCTATAAAGGTCAGGCAATTTGTGAACTTGCAAAAGGCAAAGAGGTGAGAACTTACTCAGGCGTGAATTACTCAAAAGTTTAGTCTACTCAGGTGTGAATTAAGAATGGTCTGTCCTTTGAAAAATGTCTACTGTGATTGGTCGATGTAAGAACTTAGGGGAGGTGACATAGGAGAAAATTCCCTTTAAATAGGAGCTCAGATAAAGCTGGAGGGGCATTTACATTCAGATTGAGATTCAGGATTGAGCTGGAGGAGTCAGCTGAGATGAAGCTGTCCTGGTGTCACTAGAATCCTTGCTTGGACAGATCTTGTGGTGAGTGGATAAAGGACTGACTGATCTTTCTCTTAGGGCTTAGGTCTGGGTTGGCCAGGGCTGCCCTGGGCCGGCCTATCCCTTTCTCATTATTCCCCTTTTCTCTCTTTTTCTCCTTTTCTTTAATTCCACATTTGTATTAATTAAAATCTCTATAAAACCCAGCTGACTTGGATATATATTTAATAATTGGGAATTTTTTCTTGGCGACCACCTTATATTTGATTTAAAACAAGACACTGTCTTGAAACCATATTTTCTGTGGTCACAATTTTACTCATCCACTCTTATATCTGCCACAATTTATGTCTTCCACTATTTTAATTATTACATATCAGTTCACAGCTCTATTAACAGTGTTTTAAAGTACCAATTTTACCACATCTCCTCCAATATTTATCTGTTAGCCAATCTGATAGGTGTGAGGTTGTTTTAATCTGTTTCTCGAATCACTAGTGATTTGTACCTTTGGCTTTCATAAGATTAGTTTTAATTTCTTCATCTAAGAACTGCCTTTTCATATCCTTTGATCATTTCTCAATTGGGGAATGCTTTGGATTCTTTATATTTCACTCAATTCTCTATATATCTGAGAATTAAGATATCTGCTATAATTTTTCCTAATTCTTTGTTTCCCTTATAATCTTAGTTGTTTCTTCAAAACCTTTTTAACTTAATGTAATCAAAATTACTAATTTCATTTTTTGTAATGTTCTCTATATCTCATTTGGTTATAAATTCTTTTCTCATCCATAAGACTGACAGGTAAATGTTTCCATGTTCCTCTAATTTGTTTATAGCATTACCCTTTATTTCTACATCAGATATCCAGTTTGACTTTATCTTGGTGTGAGATATTGATCTATGCCTAGTTTCTGCCATATTGTTTCCAGTTTTCCCAGCAGTTTTTGTCAAATTAATGAGTTCTTTCCTCTAATAACTTGGATCTTTTGGTTTATCAAACACTAGGTTAATGAATACCAATCCTATTCCACTGGTCCACTGCTCTATTTCTTAGCCAGTACTAAATTATCAGCCATCCCTTCATCTTGAATGTTCTCTTTATTCTTGGCTTATATGACACTGATCTATCCCTATATCTCCTCTTAAATGTCTGACTTTTACCTCTCAACATTTTTTACTATATTATCATCCATGTACCATCCCCTACCAATGAGTGGTCCTCAATTCAACCTAATTAAAACCCTTAAGTTTTCACTTTCCTGTTACCTTTTTATGCTTCTCTTGAGTGATGAATTTGTTCAATGAGTTTCCTTTTCAGCTTTTTTTTTTAAGTCAGGAATGCCTAGCAGTCCCTGGGTTTAAGAGAGAATTTACAATGCATGCAAAGGACAGAAAGCTGAGGATGGATCATCTGTCAGTCAAATGAAAGTTCCATTTGGAATGTTACCGGAAAAAGCAGTTAGAGCCAAGCCAACTGCTTGACTCAATTTATCATCTATTACACTGGGTATATATGATTCTTGGTTGTAACAGGCTTAGATCGTTTCCCTTTTGAAATACATGTTCTATGACTTTTAGCCATTTAATGTGGAAGTTGTCTTGTGTAATCCTGACTGTGGCTCCTCAGTATTTGAATTTTCTCTTTATTGCCATTTTCAACTCTTTTTCCTTGGCCTGGGAGTTTTTGAATTTTGCTATAATAGTCTTAGGATGTTTTGTTTTAGGTCTCTTTCAGGAGATAATGGGTGAATTCTTTCAATTTCCTTTCTCCATCTTGTTCAAGAATATCAAGGTGGTTTTCCTTGATGATTCTTATAATATGGAATCCAATTGAATCTTTTTGATCATAGCTTTTAGATATTCTCTTGATTCTTAAATTGTTCTCTCCTGGATTTCTTTTCTAGGTCAGTTGGTTTTCCAGAGAGGTACTTCAGATTTTCTTCTATTTTTTCATTATTTTGTCTTATTGTTTTCTGATGCCACATGGTGTCATTACCTAAAGTTTACTCAGTTTTAATTTTTAAGGACTCATTTTCTTCCTAGAGCTCTTATATTTCTTTTTCCATTTGGCCAATAATACTTTTTAAAGAGTTCATTTTTCTGCGTCTTTTTTTCCTCCATTTCCATTTGGCTTCTTTGGGTCTTTAAGAAATTGTGTTCTTCAATGCATTTTTGCCTCCATTTCCATATGGCCCATTCTAATTTTAAGAGAATTATTTTCTTCATTGAATTTTTATTAAGCTGTTGAATTGTTTTATCATTTATCTTGTTATTTGTTTTTTTTTTAACTTTTTCAAGAGTTATTTTTTACCTGACTTCCTTTTGTACTTTACTTTAGGGCTTAACATGTTTCCTTTTTACCATTATTGTTTTCATTTGAGTTTATATTTTTTCTTCCCTAACACCAAAGTAGCATTCTATTGTTAGGTATTTTTTTTCTCTTCTTCTTATTTTTGAAGCTATTTTTTCCCCTCATTGTGTTTTTTGTTTGTTGAGGTTCCGCTCTGGTCCAGGGAGCACTGTTCCAAGCTTGCAGTATAGCTTTTTCTGGTGTTCAGGGTAGGTTGAGCTGTCTTTGGATCCCTCAGTGTGCTTTTGAGAAAGGTTGTTCAACTGGCTTCTTGTGAAGAGGCTTACAGATGTTTTCTCTAGCTGAATTCTGATCCCTTTACTGTAAATTTCCCTGTTGTCACACATGCTGGGCTACACCCCTTTCTGCCAATTTGTTGCCTCAGGTCAAGTGTAAACTCATAAGACTGGGGTTAGGCTGCTCCCTCACTATACCTGTCAACTTAGGAAACATGGAAAATCTGTACTTGCTAGGCTACTCTCCCTTTTCACTCCATTGAGACATGCTCCTCCTTTCTTTCCCTTGTTTTAAGGCACTTTGTTTTCTATTTTTATTTGTTTGGAGGATTTGAGGGAGCTCAGCATCCTTTACTCTGCCATCTTAGTCCTCAGAATCTATAATATATTTTTAAAGTATAGATAATTTTTTGTTGTTGTTCATTAATTTCAGTTATGTCCAAATCTTCATGACTCCATTTGGGGTTTTCTTTACAAAGATATTGAAGTGGTTGCCATTTCTTTCTCCCACTCATTTAACAAATAAGAAAACTGAAGCAATCATGGTTAAGTGACTTGTTCTGGGTCCTAATGCTACTAAGTGTCTGAGGCCAGCTTTGAAATCAAGTCTTCCTAACTCTTAAGTGTGTCACTCTTGTCCACTATACCACCTAGCTGCTCTATGCAGTCTTTCACATTGAAAAATATGAACTGTCTCATATTATTTATGACTTAATAGTGTTATTAGAATTAATTGGACTAATCTATAGGTATACCTTCTCAAAAAAAAAAAACCAATATCTAAAATCCCTAGTCTCACAAATCAACATTTAGTTCAAAAGAATTATGTTTCCTAGAGTATTTATTTTACTAGCTCAATGCCAGCAAAAAATCATTTAGAAAAGAATGGCCTACCCTTTCTGAAAGGATCCTGTAAATTCATTGAAGAGTATTATTTTATTTGTAAAATTATATACGACTTAATGGCAGCTATGTGGCTCAGTGGATTGAGAGTCAAACCTAGAGAAAGGAGGTCCTGGGTTTAAATCTGACCTCTGACACTTTCTAGCAAGTCACTTAACTTCCATTTTCCTAGATGGTACTGTTCTGTGTTGAAACCAATACCCAGAATTAATTTTAAGATCAAAGGTAAGGATTAAAAAAAAATCCATACAATCCAACATACCAAGAACACATGTCTTTCATGAAGTGTTCTATTAAATAAGAATCATTTATTTGATGCTAACAAAAAAGTCCCAGAGGACTTTATTTTTCAATTCAATTTAAATGACCTTTATTAAAAGCTTATTATTACACATTGCTTGCTTCTAGGTTTTCAAAAAAAGAAAGTGCTTATAATTTCATGAGGTAGACAAGGAGTATATGTTATAAGGTAGGATGTCAGGCATAGTACAATATTAAGAGTACTTTGCATTTGGAGTTCAAGGACATCAGTTCAAGTCTCAGTCTTCACATCAAACCTGTGGGAAGTCACCTAAACATGTCTTCACCTCAGTTTTCTCGTGGTCAAAATAAGGATGTTGGATAAGATGATTTTAAGGTTCTTGCCAGGACTACAAGCTATGATTCCATAAGACAACTATATAAAATGTATAGAACTTGAAGAAGAATCAGAGCTGAGGTGAAACTGGGTGGTTGAATCAGGAAAAGACTTCATGTAAAATGGAGGTTGATTTGGGCCTTTTAAGAATGGGAAAGATTCCAGCAGGTGGAGAAAAGAAGACAGGCACACAAGACCATGCTGCAGGAATACAGGATTCCACCAGGAAATACATCTGGTGATATTTGGTTATAATGACACATAAATAGAAAATGACGGAATAGTATAAAATAAGGCTAGTTGAGTAGCTTAGGATCAAAGTTTGCCATTCAAGGGGATTTGTATTCAGTAAATAAGCATAGCATGCAGATATTATTAAATTGATTTGATTTGATTGTCCCCATATTTTCCACTGACTTTAAAAGTGATTAAATTATAGGATTGTGTATTGTTTGCTTGTTTATTACAAAATTCTCTTTTAGAAAAGGCAAGTAGGGTCACAGTGATACTGCTTCTGCTAAGGTAAATATTGATCTTTTGCAGTACACTTATGGACACCGAGTTAAGTTTGGTACCTGGAAAATAAAGGAGGTATTTAATATTTTCCCTTTTGAAGATGGTAATGAGAATCCAATGAACTGTTAACCATATATATATATATAAATATATATATACATATATATATATATATATATATTTATTTCCCCTTCATTGATTTTGCAATAAGAAAGTATCCTTGAAACACTGATGGTTAGTTTTCTTTTTATGGTCTCAGCTGGACTTAATACTAAATTGTGTAATTTATAAATTTAGTATGGACTATTCAACTGACTGCCAGTAAGTAGTAAACTGAGTCCTTTTCAATAAACATAAAACTAAATTATAATTCTCAACTGAACTGGCTTATGTTCATCAGGTACTATGTGTGCTCTGTATGGCCCCTAGGTAGCCCCTGCCACTTAACAGTTTTTAAGCCTCTTTTCCCTCTGTAACATGTCATGAAGCCTAGGCCTTTTTAAAACATGCAGGCTTCACAAGGTAGTCTAATACAGTAAAATCTTTGTTCCCTGCAATATGCAGATGCATATATATATATATATATATATATATATATATATATATATATACATATACATATATATATGTATGTATGTATGTACACACACACACACATATATATGGCCTATAATATTTATCTGGTCTGGAATAAGCATTAATCTTTAATTACTATATAAACATTTTAAACAGGTGTGGAATAACTACGCTTTCAAAAATGTAGTGTTTATCTACCCATTCACTGGATGTGTTGGCTTTGCTGCTTGATGCCATTTCACCTTGCTATGCTTAAGGTGGAAAAGGAGGGGGCAGGGGATATTTGGCAAAAAAATGTCCCAAATCCCACATGAATCAGAAATTTCCAGTTATAAATTATGCACAAACATAACATCCTTTACCACAGTTCTAAGCCGGCCTTTTAGTTAGGGATAGTTTATACCCAAAAAATGTGTTTTTGTGCCCTAATTTTTTCCTGGGGGAGGAGGGTGTTTGCAATCTTGTGTGTGTATGTGTCTGTGCGTGTTCATGTGCATGTAAGTGAGCCTGTGTGTGTGTTTTTGGTGAATTGTGCACCCTCGGCCTCCTTCTCTTGGGCCTTGTGCATTAGCCCTGTGGTGTGAGCAGATATAAAGCAGCATTTTTCTAACTGCCTTTGAAAACAATGAGGCCTCTGTTAACAAGAGCCCAAACTTCTGTCACTCGGCCTCACTTGGTTGGAATGACTGGTGGAACCGAGGTTCAAAGCCCTTGGCCTTCAAGTGCTTTAATTCAGCACTATTTTTGCTTCTATAACCTCCGGTTTTTTTTTTTCCTACTTACACCTTCTAAGGTCTCCTTGTTTTGTAGGGAACCAAGCAATGACTTTTTATAATTAGATTAGAGATAATCAAATGAAGACTTAGGTATTTTTTTTATGTCATTTAATCTCCTCTCCTTCCCTGATGAACTATAGAACCATTACTTGGTTTGCTTAAATTTTTACACAGGTTTTGCCCAACTCAGTTTTGCCATTGGGAAAAAAAAATTTACAGGGAACAAAAGATATTTTTCATCCTTCTTTATGCTAAAATAAACAACCACAATATTTTTGTTTATTAGATATTCACTATTCCGTAATGTATTTACAATTCCATTTTCCTTCATGCTCATTTAGAATAAGCAAAAGGAGCCATAAGAAGGTACAAATAATAGTGACAAAAAAGAAAGCAAATAAGGAGGGAAAAGAATAATAATTTGCTATGCTGAATTCAGTCAAGAAATTTGCCAGGTCCTAGAGTTGGTTTTTTAATTAAGTAAGGGTAATATTTTAAAGACAAAAAAAAAATTAAAATGGAACAAATGAGCATAGGTGCCAGAGTACATGTGCTTCAGAAATGTGGATTTAAATATAATTTTCTTATATTTTAAAAGCAATGTATAGGAAAAAGAAACATGGAATTAGTGATTTTTCCCATAAAACATTAAATCTAACATTTCTAACCCCAGAAATCACAAAAGAAAATTTGCTGTTTATATACTTTCTATCCTATTAGTCTGGAAGAAAACAATCTCACAGAAGGCAAGAGGAGGTTCTACATTTAGTGTTTGACAAAGTTATTCTCTCCTCTGATGCTGTGGCAAGATCAAGTTTCCAATTTGTTAGGCTGATAACTGTGGGCTGGTGGAGGGATATGACTGGTTCAGATTATTCAGAGTGGTACTAAAAAGGTCAGAGTTCACTTTTTTTTATCTTTTTTTATATAGAGTTCATCACCAGCATGTCTATCCTATCACTTTTTATTAAGCACTTAGTTTTTAATCTTTTCTGTAAATGAGTTAAAGACCTTAAATAGAGGTCACCTGGTTCTTTCCCTTTGTGAATATTTTCCAACACTATGAATTTCCACACAAAAGTCTATATTTTTGAATAACAATCTCTGTATAAAATGTATAATTCTGTTTTATGTACTTTAGGAATACATTAAATACATATCTTTTCAATTTTTCAAAAAAGGAATGAGGTACCATTTTATTAATTCATTCCTGCTTTTGTGTTAGGTTTTAATTTATTGCTTAACTTTATTTTTAAATTTTTTCATGTAATGCACAATATTAGTTTTGCAAAAATTGATGCTATTGAAATACAATATTAAAATATTGAAATTTTCATTTGCATTTCCCCAGATTTTTCCTCAATTTCAAATATCAAGAAATAGAAATAAGACTCCCAAACCCTTGTGAGAGTAATTATAGACAAAACTTTCCAAGATAATACTGATTTTTAAAAATTCCTTTTTTGAATTTTGTTATAAACCAACACTATATTAGAAAAACCTCATAGTTTCTAATTTATTTAAAAAGTGTTTGTATTCTTTTATTGATAAAATGTGATGTATAAATCACTGGTAATTCAAAGCTCTGAATGGGGAAATAATCATTTTTTTTCTTTTTACTAGCTAAAGGGTACCTTTATAATTACGTAGATTAAAAGACAGAAGAACATAATTGATTTCCTGGGACAAATCCTATTTATTTATTTTAGATTAAAAGATGAGTGATGTGAGGTTATGCTAAATGTGAATAGATATAAATGAGTGTTCATGGAGGTTAAGAGTTTGGGTTTTTTAGTAAACATTGATTCTAAAATTGACAATGAAAAAGTCATCTACTGAAGATAAAACTGCCAATTTTTTTTTTACATCTATTTCTTGTTAATTGAACTAATGACAAAAAGTGTCTTATTGTATTTTGTCAGAAAGAGACTCGATAATTAGCTCACTTTTAAGGTCAAGAACTTAATTTATAACATTACAAGGAATCTTTAGGAGGGAACTAAAATCATTACTCACTAATTCAAAGTAATAATAAAAAATCAGTCATGTAGCATTTTTGTTTGTCGTTTTAGTAGGTGTTAAGCTAGCCATGTTCTCTATTCCTTTCTCTCTTTTCCCCCCTTCAATTTGTAATACCGTAAAATGTTATTCTGTATTATTATCATACATACCAAATGTTCATTATATAGATATCAAATGGATACATCCAATCAAATATGTAGCTTTCATTTTATGCACAACTTTTTAATCTATCTTTGTGAATATGTGGGTATACATGTGTGAAATTCACCATAACATCTTATATACCAAATATAAATGCTAACATGAGACTGAAGAATTAGAGGAAAAGTTCCTAATTTGTAACAATAAGTTATACATCTGTATATGTGTGTATATGTTTATATACACATATGTATATTCATATGAACATATACCTTACAGTAAAAATCTAAGTTTCGGTTTTAACCTCTAGGATTTTCACTGTTTTTCTTATGGCAAGTTTCTCTGGAAAAAAGAATTAAATGAAATTAAGTTGTAATTTATTTTGACACCCCACCAAAATGGCTGGTTGATGTCCACAATCCATTCCCTAAGTCATCTGTGCTTCACATAAAAGTCTTAAGAGTAATGAAGGTTATCAGCGCTAGTAGATAACCAGCAGAAGCTGTTACATTCCTTGTCTAAAATCAGGACTTATTTTTCTTCCTTTTTTTAAAGGTACAAACCAAAGTATGAATTCTAAGAGATTTACATGATAGTATTCACAGTTCTTAAGACTTTTCTAAACTATTATTGCTCACATAATTTGATTCTCATAATTACTAACATTATTCAACTTTCCTTACTTAGAATCTTTTTCTTTACTTCTTTGAATCTTTGTGTTAATAGAAATTTTATATTGTTTGCATCCATTTTAACAAAGATCCCTACCTAAAAACTACAACTCTACTTTCCAACAATAAAAATGTTCCATGAATAAAAAAATCAATTATTTAGCTGTTAATTTAACAGTCTCAACTTGAGATATATTCTCTCTACTCTCTTATTTTTTGACATGCTAGTATGTAATACAAAGATGGCTCATATTGGTTTGCATTGATGTGAGTGGAATAAAAAGACTATTATTTTATGAGATTATTTTATCTTTTTGTTGTTAGCTCTCATTCACAGTGGAAATTTTAAAGGTGATAACTTGTTTTAGTTAAGAATATTTAACAAAATAATTTTTATTGCTGTTGGCAATACTCATGGGTCACCCAGCAACTTTTATACAAATGAGCTTAATTCATCAAATAAAACATGATTTTTATTTCTTCTGGTTATGAAGAATTAGAAATTATATAATATGTTCTCTTATCTTTTCCTTTACTATTTGTTAGTTTCTTTGTAAATTCAAGTTAAATGCCTCAAAGTTTAAAGGATATCTAAAATTTAGGTTAAGTGTAGGGAATTGTGAATAAATGTTCTTTCTGAAATTCTCTTTGTCATTTCAGATTTTGCATGATGGCCAAGCCAATGTAACTTCCTTAAACTCTTTCCATCATCTTATCTTTTAGTTTGAAATTAGGCAGGCAGATCATTCCTTAACTGCCTTAATTAAGGCAGTTTGTTTTGCCTTAATTTTTATTTCAATGCTAACTTTTTAAAGTGTCATGCTGCTTGGATGCCAGACTTTCTTATAACCAAAAGAAGCAACAGGATGTTTCCCTTCCCTAGCCCTCCTAAATCTTTCTTAAACAGAAGTCCCTCCAAAGTGGTGGAGTAGAAGCAGAAGACTTGCCATTCCATTAGAAAGCTAAACAGGATTACACTACCATAAGACAATTGTACTTTTGTCCCAAGGCCTAGATAGCAGCCTTCTATTTAAAACATTTTTTTCCACAGGAGAGGAAAAAACTGTGACCTGGTAGTTATGCTCAGTGGCTTAAAATCATAAGCCTGTTCTAGATGGTAACTCAACCTTGTTTGTGACTGTTCTTATGGGAACCCCAAACAAAGTGCCCCTTTTAACATCTCAAAACTCTCTTCCTTGCTCTGTCATTTTATAGTATTCCTGTCTCTCCCAGATAGCGAGATAAGGACATTAATTCCTGACCCCAGTAAGGAGTCACAGATCATTACATTAAAACCTTGAAGAGAGGTTGCACCTCTGATTTATATGTGGTGGGGAACTTATCTCTAGATATCTATGATCTCTAAACTTAGGACTTTATTCTTTTGCTAGGCAGAGACAACCATGTTTAGTCAAGGCATAACAAGAAGAGACTGTGGGTGACTTCTAAGTCCTCTAATTATCAAGTTTTGTAATTCTTAGCCATTATTGATTATTCATTACGTATAACCATGATTTGGACACTGAAATTTCTTAACTATTCAGATTCCTGCCTCTCCTCTTTTTGATATTCATATTTGTTCTCTCTGTCAATAGAATACATCTCAGCATCAAAAATTTTCAAATACCTTGCAAAAATCTAGTTAATTTATATTTGTAATATTACCCATCTACTAGTCTTATAACCTTACCACCAAAAGGAAATGATTTGGTCTTGATGAAGTTTCATTGACCATGATCACCACTTACTGATCTAGATGCTTTTAATGGAATAGAAGGGCCTTTCTTAAAAATAATAAACAGTATATATCTAATACCATCAGCTAACATCATCTGCAATGGGGACAAACTAAAAGCCTTCCCAATAAGATCAGGAGTGAAACAAAGATGCCCATTATCACCTCTATTATTTAACATTGTACTAGAAACACTAGTTGTAGCAATTAGAGAAGAAAAAGAAATTGAAGGCATTAAAATAGGCAATGAGGAGACCAAGCTATCACTCTTTTCAGATGATATGATGGTCTACTTAAAGAATCCTAGAGAATCAACCAAAAAGCTAGTCGAAATAATCAACAACTTTAGCAAAGTTGTAGGATACAAAATAAACCCACATAAGTCATCAGCATTTCTGTATATCTCCAACCCATCTCAGCAGCAAGAATTATAAAGAAAAATTCCATTTCATATCACCCTAGACAATGTAAAATACTTAGGAATCTATCTGCCGAGACAAACACAGGAACTATATGAACACAACTACAAAACACTCTCCACACAATTAAAACTAAATCTAGACAATTGGAAAAAAACATTGATTGTTCATGGGTAGGAAGAGCTAACATAATAAAAATGACAATCCTACCCAAATTAATTTACTTATTTAGTGCCATACCCATTGAACTACCAAAATTTTTTTTTACTGAATTAGAAAAAAACATAAAAAAGTTCATTTGGAAGATCAAGGATATTGTAATAGATATTTGAGGGTGTATATACTAGATGACTAATGGATCAAGGTTTGTCTACCCTCCTCCCTTTTCCTCTCACTTAGGAAGCCATTCAGCTTTCCCACTCCCTTCTTTTTCTCCCTCAGATCCCTCAGTGTGAGATATGAGATTTCAGAGGAAATATTCTTTTCTCAAGTAAGGGTTTATTGGGGAAGACAGGAAAGGATGGAGGATAAGGTAAGAGGGATAGGATTTCCCTATTCTCTATAGAGAGTGTTTGGAGAATATTGAGGGAAATGGCAATCAGTCACAATTGTAGAACAGAGTCAGTTAGAGAGATATGAGGACAACTATCTTCTTTCTTCTTCTGCCGAGCAGCCAGATCAGTCCCAAAGATACAAATAGCTTCTTCTCCACCTCTGTCAGAAGGCAAAAGCCCCTCAGCCTAGTTCAGCCATTGGCTTAATAATAGTTTTTAATGATTGCCTTAATTTCCTCTTCATTAGAGGTAAGGTCTCTCTTTTCATCTATGATACTGTCAATTTGCTTTTCTTCTGTCCTTTTTTAAATTAGATTGACCAGTATTTTGTCTATTTTATTTGTTTTTTCAAAGTACCAGAATCTACTCTTATTTATTAAATCAATAGTTCTTTCTCTTTCAATTTTATTAATTTCTCCTTTGATTTTTACGATCTCTAATTTAGTCTTCATCTGAGGATATTTAACTTGTTCACTTTCTAGTTTTTTAATTTGCATGCCCAATTCATTGACCTTTGCCCTCTCTAATTTGTTAATATATGAACTCAAGGATATAATATTTCCCCCAAATACTGCATTGGCTGCATCCCATAGATTTTGGTAGGATGTCTCATCATTGTCATTTTTGTCAATAAAATTATTAATTGTTTCTTTGGTTTGTTCTTTAACCAATTTTGGAGCCTCATATTGTTTAATTTCCAATTAATTTTTGATTTGCCTCTCCATGTACCCTTACTAATTATTATTTTCATTGCATTGTGATCTGAGAAGTTTGCCTTTATTATTTCTACTCTTTTGCACTTGTTTGCAATGTTTTTATGACCTAGGTCAGTCTTTGTGAATACACCATGTGCTATTGAGAAGAAGGTTTATTCCTTTTTGTCCCTATTTATTTTTCTCCACATATCTAATAACTCTTATTTTTCTAAGATTTAAATCTCTTCTCTTACCTCTTTCTTATGTATCTTTTGGTTTGATTTATCTAGTTCTGTTAGAGTAAGGTACAGGTCCCCCACTACTATAGTTTTTCTATCTATTCCATCCTTGAGCTCCACTAGTTTCTCCTTTGTAAATTTGGATGCTATGCCATTTGGTGCATACATGTTGAGTACTGATATTTCCTCATTGTCTATACTGCCTTTTATTAGGATATAATTACCCCCCCCCCCTATCTCTCTTTACTAGATCTATTTTTACTTTGGCTTTGTCAGATATTATGATTGGGAGATCCTGCCTTCTTTTTATTGGTTGATGCCTAATATATTTGGCTCCATCTTCTTACTTTTACCCTATGTGTGTCTACCTTCCTCATGTGTGTTTCTTCTAGGCAGCATATGGTAGGGTTTTGTATTCTAATCTACTCTGTTATTCGCTTGCATTTTGTGGGTGAGTTCATTCCATTCACATTCAGAGTTATGATTACCAGCTGTGTATTTGCCAGCATTTTGATTTCCACTCCTAGTCCTGCCTTTTGTTCTTTCACTATTTCCTTCTACACCAATGCTTTTTTTAATCATTCCCCCTAATTTCCACCCTTATTTTACTTCCCTTTCTACCCCCCTCCCTTCTTATTCCCCTCTTATTTTCTTTACAGTGTTTTTAAACTTCCCACCACCCTTTTCCTCCCTTGTATTGCCTAGTGTTCTCAAATTCCAGCTTTTGGGGGCATACCTTTTGAGTCCAGCAGGAGGGTCCCTTGGCCCTGTCTTGGTGTTAGGTTTGATTTTCAGTCCCCCAGGAGCATTTAGTTTGTAATTGGCAAGGAAGGTTTTTCAGAGGTCTAAACTTTGCTGTCTCTATGCCGCCATCTTGACTCCACTCCCCAAATGGATCATCTTACCTTGTTCTTTCTTGAAATCACCTACTCCTCAACTAAGGGCGAGGAAGAGAATTTCTTTTTCTTCCCCCATGGAACTGTTTCCTTAATTGAAGTAAATTCTAAACTTTTGGTTCTTTCTCTTGAGGAATACAGGGAGAACTTTGTAAATAAAAGTGTGTAATATTGACAAAGAGCAAATACTGTAGGTTGAAGAATACCCCTGTAAATGGCCTACAGATCTAAACATGAGATGGAACATTAACATCGTCTTGGCCATTTGTTGGCTCTATGTGGCTTTCAGCAAAAAGTTAACAACTCAGTGTCTTCTAATGCATATCTATTTCAAAAACAATATATTACAAATTCCTTTCATTCAACTATGGTATTGCAAAAATTATTGCAAATATAAGCCATTATTTGTCAACTAAAAGTTGTTATGCATTGTTATTTTTTTTATATAGTTTATAGTTTTGCATTGTAACATAGCATAAGTAAAATTATTACATCTTGAAAGGCTGATACAACTTAGTCTATATGTAATTCATATATATGTGCATATAATGTATTTATGTATTAAAATAACTACATAGAAATATTCTTTAATCTTCTAAAAATATAATAAATGATATTTGTTTTAAATGAGGGTGGAATATAATATAAGGCATTTAAGTAAAGTTCATTCTGTTGTTTTAAGCAAATACCATGATTTAGAGGCATGGACTTTAGTGCTGGAAGGAATCTTAGTGATTATCTTGTCAAATTATATTTTGTAGATTAGGAAACTTGAGGCAGGCCCAGACAGGTTACTTGGATTGCATAAAGTTACACACCAAGTTAGTAGTAAAACACAGACTACAACTTTGGTTTCTTGATTCCTCCCTCAGAAACTAGTCCTTTGAAATCCACACTGACATTTGTTCCAAACTATATAGGTATTTGCATTACTTCAGAGGGAAGAAAAAAGCAAATGTTCTTTATCTTGTTAGGAAATGACATGTTAATGATAAATTCACTGAACCTTATAAACTCTCTGAAAATCTTAGTATTTTGATGTATAATATTTTTTGACTAGTACTATTTTAATTTGCACCTTAGTTTTTCGTTCTTTTAGTCATTTTCATTCATTTATTTTGGCTCTCTATAGAGATATTGTGTCATTTTAGCTGACCTCCCATTGGTATCTCATTCATCTCCTACCTGAAGCACATTACTATATTTAGCTTGAAATGACTCTTTCTCAAGTCAGAACTTAAAGAGAAATTATTTATGGCAACAGAACTGAAACAACCCTGAGAGATCTTGGTTAATGGATATTCTGACTTCTAATACCATATCAGTGTCTCTGGTCAGTTACATAGATCTGGGTCTAAACATCAGAATGGATCATGGAAAAGTATAATTCACTACTTAATCTCTGCCAATAAGCCATAGTATAAACTAAGATTCCGTTTCACATAGTGCTTTTATTATAGATAATAAAATCCATACCAGTAGTTTGGATCTCTTCTGTTTATTCTTCAGGTTCTGGGCGTAATATTCCTGACTTCTTACCAAAATAAAAATTGCTTTATCATATAACAACTTTTTCTTTTCTACCTTTACTGTGAATTGACAATCTAAATCAGTAATGTGATACTAAGAAAATCAAATCTTTAAAATGAAGTTGAGCAATTTTCTTGTGCTAACTAGGAGAAAGTTTAAAATCATAAATCTCAGGATTAGTGGATTCCTACACTAATTGTGACTAAATGATATTTTGTACGTTATTAAGTCTAGGGAAGTCTAACACAATCATAAAAATGCCACCGGTGTAGAAATGTTCAATATCAATAAGATGTACATTATATAAGCTTATAATGTATTGACACCATGTCAAAAAGAGCCATTTAAATCCTTTTCATTCCCTCTTAATGTTTCTTTGCCCTGTTTTCACCCTGCTCACCTTATATCATGGACCCCCACCAAAGAAAATAAAAACATGGAATAAAGTTTTGGGGAGTAAGTAAAATGAAGACCAAATATTAGTTTGACATAGGAACAAAAAATTGAATAGAATTCAAATGACAACAAAAGCATTGTTATTTAAATGTGTTTTTTTTTTAATCAAAACTCTTTTACTCTGCTGACCCAATTAGGGAGTTTGGTCACTGGTACAAAGCCATACAGCTGCAAAAAATATAAAGTAAGTTTAACAGCATATTTGGTGAGTTTATAACTCCCCTAGGGCATTTTAACATTAAAAATAGTGATTGTTAACCCACTCCATCTGAACTTAAATATGAGCTTATTTTGCAAGAAATGAGGGGTAACGTCTAAGTACTTTTCTGTAGATTTTATTATTTCTTTAAGAGCTTTCATTGCTTTATGTCCTTTTTTGGGCTTTTCTCATATTTTTATCATTCAGCGTGCTGAGATAGGCTCTCAGTCCAATTGGAGATTTTAACTCTGAATTTTATAACTATACTTTGTTTGGGGCTGTTTGCTGGCACAATGGATAAAGCACTGCGCTGAGAGTCAGGAAGACCTGAAGTTAAAACCAGGCTCAGCCACTAACTTTCTGTGTGATCCTGGTCAAGTCATTTTTTTTTGCCTGAGTTTCCTTATCCGTAAAATGGGATAATAATAATACGTACCTTTCACAATTGTCATGAGACTCAAATGTGGTAATTATAAAGTGGTTTAGCAGAGTGTCTTGCATATAGTAAGCATTATATAAATGTAAGCTATTATTATAATTATTATTATGGCTGTGACAGATGTTAAAAGTGTAAGAAAAACCTTATGGTTAATGTGGCAGTATTTTGTTTTGTTTTTATTTAAGTCTGGTACAGTATCCTAGGTAATTATTACCAATGATCTTTCTGTTAGAGACTTCTAGGTAAACAAGGAACTGGAATTTTTTATAATAGTGGCAACTACTACATTAATAGTAATTATTCTATGTTGTGTTTTTTTTTATTAAAAATTAAAATTCCAGATTTCACAGAGCCAAGGTAAAATCTCCTAATTACCCTTTTTTTTTTTTGCTTATACTATAGCTGTATTTGCCCTAAGGAATAGAAAGACAGTAAAATACCTTATTGTATAATATAATTGAGTATAATTTCATTGAAGACTAGAATTTGGGATCTTATAGCTGAAAGAGAATATAGAAATCAGCTCTTTCAGGGATAATTATTAGCCTTTTTAATATGTGCCAAGGACAATTGAGGGCATCTAGTGAAATCTATGGACTACTCAAAATATTGTTTTTAAATATGTGGGATTATGAAGGTAGTTAATTACTGAAATAGTTATCAATATATATAATATATATTTTAAAGGAAATTCAAAGACACCAGGTTAAGAACCCTGATATAATCTTACCTTCTCTTTTATAAATCAGGAAAATTGGGCCAACAATGTAAAATGACTATAAGATGAAAATGTCTAGAAATATAGATTGTAAGCTCCTTGAGGACAGAGGCTATATTTTGTGTCTTTTTTTTAATATCCTTAGCACTGTAGGGATTGTAGGGATATAGGGATTGATTAGGAAAAGAGACAAGAAGGAAACATATAAATATTTTTAAGTTTATTGATGGGAAAAGGAGAGGAAGGAGGGTGACAAGGGAGAAGGAACACTTCTTAATTTTATCCCAAACCTAATTTCCTTAATAATATCCTAATGGCTAACTTATCTAGGCTAAATAAGTTAAGTTTTCCCCCAAACAGAACCTCACAAAACAGAGCCCAGTAAATGAAACAAGATCCCAGAGGTAAAGTTCAAAGTAGGTCCAGCAGAGAAGTGATGGTTCTTTTTTAGTTTTCTGTCTAGCGGTCAGCAGCCTGTAAAAGCAGTTTTTCTTCTCTCAAGCTGGTATCTCAGAAAGGGCCAGAAAACTTGTAGAAAATATGGATCATAGCTAATTCCCAAAGCTTCCCTTAGGAGTCTTTTTTTTTTTTCCAGTTGGGACCTTAGAATCTTGACTCAGGCTCCCATGTGATTGTTTGTCACATGTCCCTGTCAATCAAATGCAGTTCATTTTGTAGAATCATTTTGCAATCTTTCTTTGCTTTCTTTCCCTCTCCAGAACATACATACATACATACATATATACATACATACATACATATATATATATATACATATATATATATATATATATATATATATATATATTTTCAGAGAATTTGTGAAGAGAAATATTTTCTCTCCTCCCAGCCTTCAGGGCTCTTCTCCCAAGGAGCCCTGTCTACTTCTCTTCTAAGAAGACTTGACTAATTTGTCTTCTCTCAACTGGTGAGTGTTCCCTTCATTGCTTTATATCACAGGCATTGATTCATACCTAAGAAAGAATTGGGAATTCTATGTACATGTATAGTCACTTTATAGGCTACTGGATAGCTCAGTGGATAGTGCACTGGGCTTGGAGTCAGTAAGGCCTGCCTTCTTATCCAACCTTAAACACTCACTAGCTATGTGACCCTGGGTAAGTCATTTAATGTCTGTATATCTAACCCACTGAAGAACGAAATAGCAAACTACTCCAGTATCTTGGGCCAGAAAACCCCATAAGGGGTCACAAAGAATGAGATACAACTATAGTAATGTTAACATCTCTTTGACACCTGAGAGTTGCATTCTGGGCCTCAAATATACATGTCCCTTAGAGTAACACTATTTTAAGTGATTCATTTTGGTTGAATTCCAGCAGCTCACAACACACAGCTGTACATATAGGCAGACACAGCCTCAGAGTCACACGGAGATCTGAAAGAATCCCCTCCAGTGAAGTGACTGAATGGCTAGCTCCTAGTGGAAATTTTACCCAGGGTCTGGGGCAAGAAGTTTCCAGGATATGTAGGTGGGTTGCAATCAACCACAAAGAACTATGTGGAGTTGAGGAAGTCTTTTATCAATGAGATCACAAATCTGGTGAAATATACAAATGTAAGTTTCAGGGGAGAAATTCTATTTTTTTAAAGTTTATTTATTTCATTAATTTAGAATATTTTCCAAAGTTACATGAATCATGTTCTTTCCCTCTACTCCTCCAACCTCCCTCCTATAACCAAAGAGCAATTCCACTGGATTTTACATGTGTATATTGATCAAGATCTATTTCCATATTATTAGTATTTGTACTAGGTTGATCCTTTAGAGTCTAAATCCCCAATTATATCCCCATCGACTCATGTGATCAAGCAGTTGTTTTTCTTCAGTATTTCTACTCCTTTCTCCTGGTGTGGTTAGAGTTCTTTCTCCAGATATGGATAGTATTCTTTCTCATAAGTCCCTCAGAATTGTCCTGGTTCATTGCATTGCTGTTAGTAGAGAAGTCTATTATATTCAATTATGCCACAATGTATCTGTCTCTGTGTATACTGTTCTCCTAGTTCTGCTCCTTTCACTCTATATCAATTCCTAGATTTCTTTCCAGTTTATATGGAATTCCTCAAGTTCATTATTCCTTTTAGCACAATAGTATCCCATCACCAACAGATACCACAATTTGTTCAGCCATTCCACAATCAAAGAGCATTCCCTCATTTTCCAATATTTTGCCACCACAAAGAGTGCAGCTATAAATATTTTTGTACAAGTATGATCTCTTTGAGGTATAAACTCAGCAGTGGTAGGACTGGACTAAAGGGCAGACAGTCTTTTAATGCCCTTTGGACATAGTTCTAAATTGCCTTCCAGAAAGATTGGATTAATTCAACTTTACTAAACAGTACATTACTGTCCCAATTTTGCCACATCCGCTCCAACATTTATTTATTTCCTTTGCTGTCATATTATTATTGTTTTGATTTGCATTTCTCTGATTATAAGAGATATAGAACAGTTTTTCTTATGTTTATTGATAGTTTTGATTTCTTTACCTGAAAATTAACTATTCATATCCCTTGCCCATTTATCAATTGGGAAATGGCTTGATTTTTTTTCTACAATTGATTTAGCTCCTAATAAATTTTAGTAATTAGACCTTTGTCAGAGGTTTTTGTTATAAAGATTTTTTTTTCTAATTTGTTGCTTCCCTTCTAATTTTGGTTTCATTGGTTTTGTTTGTACAAAACCTTTTTAATTTAATGCAATCAAAATTATTCATTTTACATTTCATAATATTCTTTCTCTCTTGCCTGGTCTTTAGATCTTTCTTTTCCCATAGATCTGATAGATAAAGTATTCTATGTTCACCTAATTTCCTCATAGTTTCCTTCTTTATATTTAAGCCATTCACCCTTTCTGAATTTATCTTAGAGTAGGATGTGAGATGTTAATCTATACCTAATCTCTCCCAAACTGTTTTCCAATTTTCCCAGCAGTCTTTGTTAAGTAGTGCATTTTTGTTCCCAAAGCTGGGATCTTTGGGTTTATTGCACACTATCTTGCTGAGGTCATTTACCCCAAGTCTATTCCACTGATCCTCCCTTCTGTCTTTTAACCAGTACCATATTGTTTAGATGGTCACTGTTCTATAATACAGTTTAAGGTCTGGTACTGCTAGGCCCCCATCATTCACATATTTTTTCATTATTGCCCTTGATATTCTTGATCTTTTTTTCTTCCAAATGAACTTTGTTATCATTTTTTCTAATTCAGTAAAAAAAATTTCTTGATATTTTGATAGGTATAGCATTGAAAATGTAAATTAATTTGGGTAGGATTGTCATTTTTATTTGTTAGTTCCTCCTACCCATGAGCAATTAATGTTTTTCCAATTGTTTAGTTCTAGTTTTAATTATGTGGAAAGTGTTTTGTAGTTCTGTTCATATAGTTCCTGTTTTTGTCTTAGTAAAGAGATTCCTAAATATTTTATATTGTCTGGGGTGATTTTAAATGGAATTTCTCTTCCTAACTCTTGCTTCTGAGATTTGTCGGAAATATATAGAAATGATGATGATTAATGTGGGTTTATTTTGTATCCTGTATGTAATTAGAATTTTGTACCCCAGGACTCCATTTCCCAGAACCCCACTTTCCTCCTTACATTATGTCCTTATGTTTTGGAGATAAATTTTCTTTAACCATGCCCACTCTCTTCTCCCACTTTTGTTCTCTAGTTAACTTGTCTTTACTCAAGCTATATGTTTCCTCTACTTCAAGTGATTATTAATAAAACATATAAAATATAATACTTGGAGATATTGGATATTAATTTGAATCTTACACCTGTAACTTTGCTAAAGTTGTTGATTATTTCCACTAACTTTTTTATTTGGTTCTTTAGGATTCCTTTAGTAGACCATCATCTGCAAAGAGTGATAGTTTAGTCTTCTCATTGCCTATTTTAATACCTTCAATTTCTTTTTCTTCTCTGATTGCTACTGCTAGTGTTTCTAATAAAGTGTTAAATAATAGAGGTGATAATGAGCATCCTTGTGTCACTCTTGATCTTTTTTTGAAAGGTTTCTAATTTATCCCCATTGCATGTGGTGCTTGCTGATGGTTTTAAATATATACAGTTTATTATTTTTAGGAAAAGTCCTTCTATTCCTATTTCTAGTGTTTTCAATAGGAATGAGTGTTTTGTTTTGTCAAAGGCTTTTTCTGCATCTATTGAGATAATCATGTGATTTTTGTTGTTTTGGTTGTTGATATGGTCAATTATGTGCATGTTTTCCCAATATTTAAAATTTCCTAATATTAAACCATCCTTGCATTCCTGGAATAAATCCCATCTGATCATAGTGAATAACCCTTGTAATCACCTGCTGGAATCTTTTTGCTAATATTCCATTTAAGATTCTTTCATCTATGTTCTTTAGGGAGATTGGTGTATACTTTTTTTTCTCTGTTTTTCATCTGCCTGGCTTTGGAATCAAACTCCTCTCTAGTCCAGAGGTTTTCACCATAGAAATTAACTAGGGTCACAGGCTTTTTCTTATTTTTATTTGGTAGTTGTAGATTGTAGTTCTTGGGCATTTGAGGCCATTGCTTTTTTAGTTTTTACTTCTCTTCCCAGTCAGAAGTCTGAGTGAGGAGTGTAGGCAGGGCTTTGTATGGAGCTACAGAATGGTTTTTGCCCTGAGGCCATGTATCCCTCTCTACTGCATTTGCTATATATAGCCCCTCAGAGCCCTATCCTGTTCCTCAGCCTCCTGGGGTCCCAAGTCTCTCTGCTCTTAGGGAAAGTCTGTGGTGTCCTCAGCCAGTCCCCCCTCCCCCCCAACCTAGCTATTGTTCACACTCTCTCAGACTTTAGCCCCATAGGTGGAGTGTGGGAGGGGTGATGAGCTTGTGTTTTGGTAGGAATTATTTTACCCCCTTATAGAGTGGAAATGCCCAAACCCTGCCTATATTCAAGGCTGTACGCTATGGATGAGCCCCTTAACTCTTCTGATTTTGGTTTTTTGCCCTTTTGAGGTGCTTTATATCAGTATTAGGTGAGAAGAGGAAGCCCCTTGCTTCTACACTGAGGCCATTTTTTTATCACAGAAGTCCCTCTTTTGTTTTAAAAGGAAATAAGGCTGTGTATCTCATATCTTGACTGAGCTTATTTTATTTCATTTTTAGAACTGTGTATATGTCAGCTTGAATGGCTATATCTTAATGCAAATTCTGTTTATCTCTCTGTTGTGTTCAGGAATTGTAAAGGTTAAAATTGAGGTTGAGACTGAATGTAAATTATATTTGGTTGCCAAGGATTTTATTTTAAAATCTTAATGAAACACCCAAACTCAGCTGGAAATTTTATGGTGATTTAATTGATATAGTGATATAGTGGAGGAGATTAAGAAGAAGAAGGAAAGGGCTAGTACCTGGCAGGAAGATTAGGAGATGTAGAAAGTAAGGTTTTGAGTGTGAAGGAGGAAAGAATCAGCCTGACCTCCAAAGGGGCTCAGCTAAGATGCCGGAACTTGAAACAGCTCAAGGGCAAAATCACCAACAACACTCCTAGATGTCAAAATGCATAGCACACTCTCAGCCAGAGTCACCTCTTCAGGCAAAGAGAAGGAGAGAGGACTATTTATATGGATGGTTTTACTTTACTTTCCTGCGTCTCATCTATACCAATGATCCCTTAGCTTGATTTAGGACAGCCCAGGGGTCTGTCCCTTTTTCTTCACATATCTTTTGAAGGCCATTTCCTCAGATAATTAAATCTTGAGTTTGATGCAGACCTTCCTAATCTTGTTAAACTAAGAAGAGTCTAGAAATGTAGAGTTTTCAAGACCTGATTCTGTTATTCCAAGTATATCCATAGTTACTGATCAGGAAATAGCTAAATCAGATCTTCTAAAGTACAATCTGATTAGGGTGGAATAGTTTTAAAATTCACATGGTTGGTTTGTACACTCATCTTAGTTGCTATCCTTCTGGTTCTGTTCCCTTCATGTCTCATCACATCATACAAGTCTTCCCAGGTTTCTCTGATACCATCCCCTTCATTTCTTATGAAAAAAGTAGTATTCTGTCTCATTTATTTCATTTATACATAATAATTTATTCATTTGTTCCCTAGTTTGTGGACATCCCCTCAGATTTACATTACATTATAGAACTCTCAATATTTTTGTTTGTCTTAGAGTTTGTTTTGCTTGAGAGTAATCCCTCTCTTAATCTATCTTTTCTTCTAATCCCCCCCTTCTTTTTCTCCTATTTCCCAATTGAATTAAACCTAATTCTATACCCAACTGTATGTGATTGTATATTTTTTCCTTCCTTGATCTGTTCAGTCCAGATTGAAGTTCAGATATTAGCTACTCCTCCTTTTTGCTCATTTATAAAGATATTTACTTGGGTACTCTAATTTTGTAGTATAGTTTTCTCTAAATTTCCTTCCCCTAGCCCCACCCGTCCCTCCCACTAGTATATTTCTTTCAAGATCTTTGAGACATAATTGGACTCCAAAAACTTTTCTAATTAGATTTCCTGAAAGAATTCTGATGATGAGACAGATCATATAATGTCCTTATATATTAGAATGTAGGCATTTTATCCCTGTTCAGTCAGTAGTTGATTATAATTGTTCATTTAGAGTTACCATTTTATGTTTCTCTCAACTCCTGTGTTTGAAATTTGAAGTTTCTATATTAAGAATGTTCATAAGCTCTTTATTTCATTAAAGATCCATCCCCCAAAGCATTATTTTCAGTTTTGGGGGAGTATGTTATTCTTGGCTATGAACCCAAACTCTTCTGGAATAACATATTCTAAATTTTTTGCTCTTTTATAATGGTGACTGTTAAATTGTGTTTGACCCTGACTATTTCTCCTCAGCACTTGAATTCTTTCTTTCTGGCTTTTCAGGTATGTTGTTATTTGACAAAAAGCTCTGGGTTTGGGCTATAGTGTTGCTGGACATTTTTGTTTTCAGATTTTATTCAAGAAATGGCATGTGGATTCTTTCTATTTCCATTTGATCCTCTGATTTTAAGAGATCTGGCTAATTTCCTTTTAAGATTTCTTAAAATATGATATCTGGGTTCTTTTTCTAGTCATGTTATTCAAATAGCCCAATGATTCTTAAATTGCTTTCTTTATTTCCAGGTGAATTTTTTTGCTAGGAGATTATTTTTTTCTTTTTTTCCCCTAGTTTTTTTCATTTTGTTTTAATATTTCTTGTTGTCACATGGAGGTATTGGCACCTCTTTGATCCAATCTAATATTCAGGGAATTTATTGCTTGAATAAGGTTTTGTACCTTATATATATATATGAAAGGGAGACCTCCCCGATGAGGCAAGCAGGCAGGTCTGCAGGCTCCTTGGAGGCTTTCCCTTTGTTCTGTTTGGGGCCTAGCCTCAGAGGGAGAGATGGGAGTGTGACTGTCACTGACTAGCCTTGTTCTGTCCTGCACTGGCCAAACAGAGAAGGGAGGATGGGGGGATCCCTCTTCCTAGCACTTCAAAATGTATTTGTAGGAGACCATGAGGTTGGTCTGAAGGAGCTGTTGAACATAGGCCTTCCCTGCTCAGGGCTGCCTTCAGGGATCCGCTTTTCCAGAGGCTTTTTGACAAAGTTGGGGGCTGGGGAAGTACGGGGGAATGGGCTTCAGCTCACCCTTTTCTCCTTTCTGTTGTGAAGCCAGAACTAAGTCTAAAATAAACTCCCAAAGTCTGTACATAAAAAAAAAAAATCCCCTTTCCAAGTCTTTCCCCCACAATTCTCATCTCTTTTCCATTTTTTCCCTCAAATGCTCTCATTTCATTTTTTAAAGCAAGAGAACATTATGTACAGCAACAAAAATATTATTTAAAGAATGACTTATGTATTCCACGTCCAGATAAAGAAGTGATAAAAAGAAATTAGTAAGATATAATTTTACATATATGTATATATGTATATACACACATATCTTTTTACTAATGGTACCTTCCTGAAGGGGTAGGAAAGGGAAGGGAGGTAATTCATTGGGTCTTTTAGTGTAACAAACAAATTTAAATTTTAAAAACATTTTAACAATTTTTTTAACTTTGACTTTATAACTTCCATCAATTCCAACTGCTTCTCACCAAACTATATTTTTCTCTCCTTCAGTGCTTGTACACGTCTTGTAGTCATTCTCTTCTTTTACACTTTTATCTTAAGCATCTTTGAAGGCACAATATCTCATTTTGTTTCCTTTTTTATTTCTTTCAGTCTGCCTTGACTTCAGATGTCACCTTAGAAATATGTTTTTAGGCATTTCTGGAGAGAAAGTCCAGAGTTGGTCCTGTAGCTACTTTCTTAGAAGATTAAATGTCATGTTATTATAGGATCTCAGGCATTCTGTGTAGTTGTTAAAGGAATTGTAGAGGATTGAAGAGGTGAGGTACAGAGGATATGAAAGGTTTTGTAACACTTGAAGGAATACAGGGAATATGGATGCTGGTGAGGTAAAAGGAGAGAGATACCCCCTACTGAGAGGCTGTCTTTGAAAAATGGGGTTCCTGAGAAATGGGCCAACTATGATAGTCTGACGGGATGTCATCTCTATTGATTGATGTTGAAGATACTCTAGGACAGGTAACATGGACCCTCCTGAGGAATAGGCCTCCCCCACCTCCCCCACCAAGGTTGCCTGACAGGGGTCTGACAAGGATCATTTATGGTTGAATGTCTGTCCTTAGGTTCTGCTGACTCTATGTCCCCTTGAAATGATAGTCCTCCTCTTATCTAACTGTGGGTTATTTAACTCAAGATGAATTTAAAAACAAATTCAAATCCAGAAGGTATCAGGGTCAAGGGAATAGGGATTGCCCTATACTTTGACACAGATTGGGTTTGAGTCTCTCTCAGCTTTTGGCTGAAGCCAGACCTCACAGGCTGGTGGAGGGTTTCTTTTAATCCTGTCTACGCTAATCTATGTTAGCTTCAAAGTCTTTAGCAGAAGGCAACAAGAGGAAGAAAAGATTCTGAATTTCAGAGCTGGTTCAGCCTAACTCTTCAGGCTAGTGCCCCTAAAGACTGACCTTAAGTTCAATCCACTCCCTTTAAATCCTTTTGTTCAATGACAGGATCACAGGAATCCAAGTAGAGCACACAGTTAGGAAAAATCCAGAAACAGAGGTACTTTTTTCCAGAGACAGGGAGAAAGCATTCCTTCCGAGGGCCAAGAAAGAGAGTCCCCCTACAGCCACTGTCACTCTTCAAGTATCTCCTCCCCACCACCAACTGTCATGGCTGTCCATCAATCTTCACTCTAACATTTCAACTGCTGTCTGCACCTCAGTGGTAGAAAGGCCAAAGCTTGACTCAGTTTTCCTTTCCACACCTATACCATTCGGCAGCTATCTTCAGTAAGTCTGAGACTACTTCACCCTCCACATGTGGGTGTTTTTGACCTGTGTTAGTTCCCACTGTCCTCAGCCTTCTCTGTCTCCTTAAGCTGACCTGGCCTAGACAAATTACTCATGTGATTTTTTTCTGGATTTCCACATCAGAACTCAGTCTGGGACAGTTTCTAATTCTATGTTTGGAGAAGTTTTGTGAAAAGGTGCTGGGCTATATTGCCCCTTTTATTTTGCCACCTTGACTCTGTCTGTCAACTACTATTCAACAACAAAGATATCTTGACAAATATAAAATAATTTTTTACTTTGCAAAATATTTTTATATTAATAAGTGCCTTGAAAGCAAGGACTGAACTGTTTTGTCTATTTCCAACACTGAGTATTGTGCCTGGGACAATGTAGACACTTAACGAATGCTTATTAACATGAAGTATTTCATCCAAGTTTTTTTTCACACTAATCCCTTAAAGGGAAAAACAACCAAGATTATAATCCCCATTTTATAGATGAGGACATTAAGACTCCGAAAAGTCAAAGGCCTTTCATCTTCATACAACTCTCAAATATATATTCCAGGACTCAAATTTAGCTGAGTGGCAACCTAAGTGGGTACATATTTAAAATATAAAAACAGACTATTTGTTATTAGGTATAAATGAGGCTTGTTTTCTTTCTTTCTTTCTCTCTTTCTTTCTTTCTTTCTTTCTTTCTTTCTTTCTTTCTTTCTTTCTTTCTTTCTTTCTTTCTTTCTTTCTTTCTTTCTTTCTTTCTTTCTTTCTTTCTTTCTTTCTTTCTTTCTTTCTTTCTTTCTTTCTTTCTTTCTTTCTTTCTTTCTTTCTTTTTTAGAAATAATTAGGAGGTAGCTGGGTAGTTCAGTGGACTGAGAATCAGGCCTAGAGATGGGAGGTCCTAGGTTCAAATCTGGCCTCAGACACTTCCTAGTGTCCTGTCCCCAGGCAAGTCAATTAACCCCCATTATCTAGCCC